>NW_028261384.1:106081169-106446169 GCF_051295495.1 Thamnophis sirtalis | reverse complement strand
CTTCCCGAAGTTGCTTTTCTGAGCAACGGGGAGACAGAAGGGACAAAATACCAGCTGGCAGGGATGGGTATACAGGGCTGGGGGCGGGGCAGGCTTACTTCCGGGTCCGGTCACAAAAATCGGGACTTTTTAAGAACGCCCCAGGATATGGGACAAATTGTGCAAAATCGTGACTGTCCCGCCAAAATCGGGACATCTGGTCACCTTACTCAAAGTGGCTGCTTTTCTATGGGCAGGCCAGGTTGGTGCAAGGCAGCTTTGCCAGATTTTGTATGTTTCTGTGTGATACCTGATAGTTTAGGTAATTGTGGTTCCTGGTTCTGTGAGCTTCCTGGCACTCTCCTTTATAACTTCCCACAATGCCTTGATGATTTTTATTCCAGTGGCTTTGTCTTTCCTGTCCTTAGGGTTAGAGAAAAAACTGGTTTCATCTGCAGTCTTTTTGGGGGAAATTGTTATTTTTTGGTGTTTTCCTTGCACTGTCATAGTTTGTGTGTGGGGATGTGTATTGTCCTGCAGTTATCTACACATTAATAATGATCAAGTATAACCTTAACCCTAATAATATTTCCTTATACATTTTAGTGACCTTTCCTTACATAATTGGTGTTTTCTTTTATACTTTTAGATTTCTCATTTCTGTTTCTGTTAGTTAGCAATTGATAAAACAAATATCACGTGAAAAAGTATTTGAAGCCTTCTTGATTTTAATTGTCAATTTATTAATTCCTGCACATTCTAATATTTATTCATTTTCATATCTTTGTTTCCACTGTTGTACAAACACAATTCCAGCAGCTGTTAACATATGTAAAATTAAATATGTATTGTATTCCGTTTGAAATACCTAACCAAATATTACTGGTTTTAAATCCATATAACTTGCTTTACCATTGCTTCTAACTATGACACCACTAACTCTTGAATAGTTACTTGATCTGTCCTAAGTACTGAATCTAATTCATATATTCCTGTTTTTTGAACTGAGGAATAAATTTCAGAAATCTGTATTGCTCTGTGAATCTACCTATGACATTCATTCTTGATCTAACTTCTTAGATGAAAAATTATGTCTTTCCTGTTTGTTGGGGAACATCCTTCCTGAAAAGACTACATTGCTGGGTGAAAACAGAGGTACCTTCTGTTACCTATAGTATAGTCCTCAGCTTACAACCACTATCGAGTCCAATAATGTTTTATTTCTTCTGCAATTCGTATTATTTAACTAGATGAAGAGGCAACAGAGTATGACCACTAGGACAGTCATCTTTCCTATGTAAGTAGCTGTTTTATTGCTTTGTGTGCTTGTTTCATCCTTACTATAGTAGTGCAAGCAATTAAAGTCTTCCTTTCCATATCTCTTTGTGCAGGCCATTCATTGGAGCAAGATGATCAGTGGGTGACTTCAACACACAAAAGGACAGTAATCTTCCTTTTCTATTATTTTGTGTGCTGGTTTCATCCTAATGCAGTGCATGCAATGAAAGAGTTCATTTCTGTGCCTCTTCTTTGTGTAGGCCATTCATTGGAGTCAGTGATATTGAAGACTGGCAAGGACAGTCATCTTCCTTCTGTAAGTAGCTCTTTTATTGTTTTGTGTACTTATTTTAATCTTATTTTAGTAGTAAGTTCACAAAACAATACATTTCCTTTTTTATATCTTTTTGTAGATTATCCATTGGGGCAAAGAATTCAGTGACATCATCTTGGCCACTCCCACCCAGTCATATGACTGCCAAGCCACTCCCACCCAGTCACATGACTGCCAAGCCACTCTCACCCAGTCACATGACTGCCAAGCCACTCCCACCTGGTCACATGGCCAGCAAGCCACTCCCACAAAGCAGGCCACACCTACAGAAGAGGTTCCAAAAAATTTGGAAACCCACCACTGATGTATGTGTGCATGTGTACATATATCTATATAGACTATTCAAAATCAATAACCAATTCATTCATAAGTCACAAGATGTACCAAAATTCAGGACATAATAATTGAGGGGGGGGGGAGTGAGCATTCTACATAGGAAAGTAGCCCAGCAAAGCAGCTCTGTGAATGTGGCCTTGGTCAGCTGAGAGGTTCGGTGGAGAAAAGGAAACAAAAAGAAACCTTAGGTCAGTGTTCTTCCCTTTGTTGGAAAGGAATGATAAAATTTGCAATCTAACATATCTGGAATCACTTCATTTGGCTTATATTTCTTACGTTGCTATCATATGACCTATTCTTGCTCTTTCAGTCCAGCATTCAACATTGTCTCATTGCATTATTCTTTTTGCTTTCTCAAAAAAGTTAAGAAACTCATTTGAGGAAAAAGGTGGTAAACATATTTTCTTTCCACCCCCCAAGACATCTGCTGTTGAAGAGCCCTATTATTATCTTCTCTATAATCTTTCAATAAGGCCTCCATTGACTATTAATCCTCCATGTAGCTTCCAACAGCAAAAAGAGCAGAAAAGTTAGCAGAAACCTCCTGAGGCTGATCTTACATCTTCTCTTCAGTTGTAACTCAGATCCCAGGATTCAGTTAGTACAATACAACATTTAAGTGCCATCATAAAAGGCTAGTCAACCTAGCATGCCCATGTCTCTTGTGTAGGAGACTATTTGTCTTCTGAATGGCAAGGTTTATGGTGCTGATGTTCTTAGTGCTGCCTCATGTGGTGAGACAGGTCAATTTCTGCAGCATCAATGAACTGCTCCACATCCCTCACCAGTATAATCAACCAGGTGACTTAATCATTGGTGGGCTGACCTCTCATCTTCTATCTTCTCTAGATAGTGAAGTCTTCACAGAGCATCTACCCATCTCTCAAATTCTTAATCTCCTGTAAGATATTTTTAAAACATTGCTTGGTATAATTGACTAATTCCCATCCCTGTATATTTGATGTAAAATTCATTGTTTTGAATGCTAATTACTTCTAGATCAAAATGAAAATTCTCTTAGGAAATAAACTGCCAGCTATCCTAGAAACAGGAATAACTGCAGTGTAACTAAAATGATTGGCTGTTGATTTCTTATGTTGTAAAGGTTTAGGAAGCTGGCATATTTTCCAGGAACCCCCTAGGAACTAGATCCAAATGGAATAATTCCATTTGAAATTTGTTGTTTCATTTTAAAATTATTGCTCCTCTCCACATAAATATATAAAGTTGCACATGGGAGATTTTAAAAAAACAATTATTGCTGTTATTGTTGTTGTTGCTATTGTTGTTATTGTTGTTATTATCATTGTTGTTGTTGTTGTTGTTGTTATTAGGCTAAACATTGTGATGGAATAATTAACTATGGAAATTTACATCTTGCATTGAAAACATATTTCAATTAATTTTAGTTTTTTTACACCCACTGCAGTCAAAAGAGAATGCAAATGAATAGCATATCTTGATAGAAGAAAATAGTTCTGCAACAATTCCATTTTGAATGTTTATAAACTTTCTTTGAACCCATGGATTTTCTTCCTCTTCTGTATACTGTCATTTAAAAATAATAAAAAAATGTACTTTAACTACATATAAACAGTTTGCAAATTCAACAGTATAAGTAAACAGTTCACAAATTCAACAAACAAGGAAATTACTAATATTTTTGTAGTATGTATTTGTTAAAATGAAGTATATTCAACATGCAGTATTTCTAATTTCTACTATTTTTCCTGCGATGAAGGGAGGTTGATTACTGTTTTCATTACTAGAAGTTAATGCTGATTGCTACTTCAAAAATCTTTTCTATTAGTCACAGTATGCTAGGCAATCTGTTACTATAATTCCTTGCAGTTTTTAATTTATCAATTTCTAGTGCTCTGGTCTACCTTGGGCATAGACATAAATAAAACGTTTACTGTGTGATTATTGAATTGCCTGGGATGATATAATGAAATCAGAGGATGTACTTCGTGTGTAACAGGTCTCACTACTAAATGAACATGTACAAGTTATCAAAGGATGCTGTATATACTGTTTATATTTATTTAATATAAATAAATTCAGTTTGACCACAACTTTTGACATTTATTCATTTATTTTAAAATGTAAATTCTCTTAAATTTACTGCCTCTATATTGAGTGTTCCCTCTTAGAATATATCATATCAGCCTCCAGGCATTTTAGAATCAGATACCCCCAGTTTAAATAAAGAAATGATAACTGCTTGGATGCGCTATTCTCATTCCAGAGTTGTACCAAAGAATTATCAGCACATTCTGGCCTTGGTGTTTGCTGTCAAGGAGATCAATGGGAACCCCAGTATTTTACCAAATGTCACCTTGGGATTCCAAATCTGTGACAGTTACTTCAATGAAAGGATGACCCACCAGGCTACTCTTGGTCTTCTTTCTATTCGGGATAGATTTGTACCCAACTACAGATGCAACATGCAGAAAAATCTAATGGCAGTCATTGGAGGACTAGATTTTGATACATCCCTGCACATGTCATCAATCTTGATGATCTACAACATGCCCCAAGTATGAAATTAGCTTGGTGATTTATTTCTTCTTTTTAATCAAGTATTGTGTATCATTAAAGGAACTGTTGTGAACTTAGGCAACAGTTACAGACATTACTCCTTTTTTCATTCATGTTGGATCTACAACATTATACTCGGAATCAATGCACTTAAGAAAAAAAATGAGAAAACTTTGTCCCACCCGGTTTCTGCAAAATTAGATATAAGTTAGTTATAAATCATATATCTAATGGTGTGTAATGCAATTATTGTATGTACATCTACTGTAGGCTAATCAGATGAATAACCCACCAACAGTCTACTGGGGGGGGGGGGGATAAAATATTAAAATAAGAAAGTAATAATACTTTTTTCTTCTTCTTAAAAGACAGATCTTAAATTTACACAGTAATAACACAAATACGTAAAACTACCCAAATATATCTAAGAAAGGTATACAAAATGTATATATTTATTTATTCAATTTCTATAGCTGCTTATCTTAACCAAAATATACCATCATAAACAATGCATTGTTGATTTGTAACTCCTGTCTTTAAATTAACATTCACCTCTGCCCCATATATCCACAGCACTGTTGAAGATAAATACCTCTTTAAAAATTCTGAATGTTTATCATCCTGAATAAAATACTTCCACACTGGATTCAAAGGGATGTTATACATTTTAAATATTGCAAGTTTTTCCATTAGGATAATTTTTAATAATTTGGAGTACCAAATGTATAAAGCTGGAATGCTATTTCCTGAGATAGATACTTTTGTTTCTCCAATTTTAAATCTGATGAGGTCTATTTTTTATTTCTATATTTTTATTTCTCCATCCAACAATGATAGAAGAGATAATTCTAATTCTCTTCCAAAAGACTAATTTCCAGACTAATTGTTGGATCCTTGGAATATCCCAGCAAGTATACCCAGTGTTACTACATATATTTCAATAATGTTTAGATACATACCTCAATATTTTCACTAGATAATTTTAAGTATAATATCAGCAACATATTAGTTTTATTGAATTTCTTGTATTCCTTCCAGAGTCAAATCTTAAAGCTTTCTACTTCTATAAATTTTCCAATTTTTAATCACCAATATTTCCCTAAAACGTCTTGCTTCAGAAATGTTTTAATCTTTACTATTGCTTTCCAGAGATCTTTAATGAAACTTTAATGATTTTTCACCTGCTGTTTACATATTTCCTTTGTTCAATGTCAGAAAGTGGGTTATTGCAGTTATATCTTCATATTTCAATTAAGATGGAAATTTTGTGGATTTTAGCCAATTTAGTACATCTCTATATTAGCTATAATTTCTCTATTAATATAACAGTGTGCTAAATAAAGATCCTATTTCATCTATCATAATTGCCAGAAATCATTACTCTTTGCCTCGTAGCTCAGTTATGGTTCTTTCGCTCCAGATGATCAAATTCAAGCACCTTTTTTCTACCGAATGGTTTCAAATGAAGCTCACCAACATACTGGCATTGTTGAATTACTTCTTCATTTTGGATGGAAATGGGTTGGATTTCTTGCAGTGGATAATGAAAGCGGAGAGATATTTTTGCAGAAACTCCAGCTTCTGTTTGCTCAAAGACACATCTGCTATGATTTCTCAGAGAGAATCCCAAAAGTCACATATATAGAGGAATATATCAACATGCAGAAAAAGTGGATTCACATCCATCAAGTTATAATCAAAAGCAAAGCCAATGCTGTTGTTGTCTATGGAGAAATATTCTCCATGTTTTCTTTACAAACATTAATCGGATTAGGTGAAATGGAAAATATGACTCATTCATCCATGGGCAAGGTGTGGATTATGACTGCTCAGCTGGATTTTGCATCCACATCTTATCAAATGAGGGAGGATATTCATGTTTTCCACGGCTCCGTAAGTTTCACAGTTCCTCCGAGTGAAGTTCAAGGGTTCAAATCCTTTCTCCAACAAAGAAATATTTTTCAAGCAAATGAAGACAGTTTTCTGGAGCACTTCTGGACACAAACATTCAGATGTTTATTTCCAGATTCTAATATGGAGAAACGTAACAGTGAATCCTGCAGTGGACAAGAGAAACTGGAGAACCTTCCTTCCTTGGCCTTTGAAATGAGCATGACTGGCCACAGCTATAGTGTCTACAATGCTGTCTATGTTGTGGCACATGCTTTACATGCCTTGTATCAATCCAAGTCCAAACACAGAGCAGTAACGGAAAGAGAGAAACTGAAGTTTCAGGATCTGCATGCTTGGCAGGTGAGTCCTTTTCCTAGAGATTACCAGAGTTGCAAAATAAAGCTCTGGAGAGCAATGTGCACCATCTTCCTTCCACCAAGCAGATTTGCTTACAGTTTCATGTCCCTTCACCAGAACACAAGTATCACAACTGTTACTGGCATTGTCGCATTGAACGTACAATCATCTGTTAGTGACTATGGGTTATGGTAAAAATCCATGAATTTGAGAAAAAGATCCTTCAATCTTTGGATGGAAAAACTAACTAAATTATTTCTTTGTTTCTATGTCTTTTCCAATGTAGCTGCATCTTTTTCTTCAGTGGGTGGCGTTTAACAACAGTGCCGGAAAAACAGTGTTTTTGGGGAAGCACAAAGAGTTAAACACTGGATTTGATATCACCAACTTAGTCACTTTTCCAAATAATTCCTTTCTGAGAGTCAAGATTGGAACAGTTGATGTGATGGCTTCCCCAGGCATGAGAGTTACCATTGATGAGAACAAAGTGGTGTGGCACCACAGCTTTTTCCAGGTAAGATACAGAGTGGATGGAGATTGGACCCAAAACTGAAAGATGAATCGAAGTGCCATTTATTACTCTTTGCAAAGAATTGCAGTAAAGAACAAGTGTAGTATGTGGTAAATAAGTGAGTGCAAAAGTGAATATCTGAGACAACATGTAACTTGAGGGTAATTTCTTATATACAGCTATCTAGCCCCCTAAATGGGGCAATTGCTAAATCCCTGAATTTTGATCAGGTGACTATGAGGATGTTGCAACATTTGTAAGCATATTTATATGTTGTGTCTGTAACTTCAAATGATCACTGAATAAATGATATTGTTGAGGACTATATGTACTGCTGCTGATTGTATTCTGACATTCTTCTCCAAGAAAGTATCTCAATCTAAAACAATTCAGGAACAATGACAGTATTAAAGGAAAAGCGTTTTAAGAAATTTTATGTTCACACTCAGATATTTACTTAGGGTCTTGAAAGAAAACAATTCTTTCAATCTAAATTTCTTCATGTTTCATTAAAGTGTTGATGATCTAATAGCTTTGATATTGGAACATTAGAACCATGAGTATTTATTGTGTGGAATGTGATATCATTTGTGATTTATTTATGATTTACGTCCATGTTTTTCTTCCAATGGACAGGTACCACCTGTTTCTGTGTGTAACCCAAGCTGCCTTCCTGGTTCCAGCAAAAAGAAGAAGGAAGGGGAAAAATTCTGCTGCTATGATTGTTGTCCATGTCCTCCAGGCAAAGTTTCACCTGAGAAGGGTAAGAGACACCACAGAGGCTTGTCTGCAATGCATCCTTAAGCTGCTATCCTCTTATGTATAGGCTGGTTCTTTGGCCAGGATAACAAGTGATGTACTTCCCAGAGAATACTAATTTTAATTGCTGCATTGCTCTGATTGTGAACCTCTCCTGGCCAAGAAAGAAAGTATCAATTACATTCCTTTCTATAGTTGTTCTTTGAACAACATTTGCTGTCCATGGTTAGACATTTTGCATAAACTACCCTCCACTTTATAATATTTGCTGAATCAAGACAATTTTCCATAGCTCACTTGAATTCAGTGCCCAGAATCAGATAACCCAAATGATAAACGAGTCCCTTGGTTCATGGGAAGACTAGTAAGCAATAACAATAGCACTTATATACCACTTCACAGCGCTTTACATCTTATCTAAGTGGTTTACAGAGTTAGAATTTTGCCCCCAACAATCTGGGGCCTCAT
Source organism: Thamnophis sirtalis (assembly GCF_051295495.1). Taxonomy (NCBI): domain Eukaryota; kingdom Metazoa; phylum Chordata; class Lepidosauria; order Squamata; family Natricidae; genus Thamnophis; species Thamnophis sirtalis. The sequence continues at coordinate 106,437,713 of NW_028261384.1, read as the reverse complement.
TTTACTGATCTTGGAAGGATGAAAGACTGAATAAACCTTGAGCCGGTGAGAATTGAACTACTGGCAGTCAGCAGAACTAGCCTATACTAAATGTATAGTACCCATATGTTACACACTGATTATTTTTTGCACTTGACATTTTCTTGTTGGTTGCATCTTCTGATGGAAAGCACGGAAAGGAGGAGGAGGGGGGAGGAGAATGAAAGAAAGAATGAACGAAGGGGAACTACCATTTTATCTTTCATCTAGTTAAAAATGTCAGTCATTACATTCCTCCTTCATAAAATTAAAGCTTTTCACTAATGCAGAAGTTGAGCTGAGCAAATCTTTATTTGGCCTTGGTGTCCTATTTTTTCCCCCTCAACTCAACTCTGGGGAATCAAGCACACCACAGGCAGACAACTATATGGTATAGAAGCAGGAGGAGAAGTGGGAGAGGCTGAAAGATTCACCACTTCATTGGTTCACCAGCTGAATTAAAATCAAAAAAAGAAAAATCCACATCAGCAGAGACCATTTCAGAAGTGACCAGAGAGCTCTTCGTCCAAATACCAAATAGCCATACAGCATTGCAACCAGTGACTAGAAAGAAAACATATCAGAGCTCAAGAGTAGATGGTTTGAAACAAAATGTCCCTTGAAATGAAGCCTAGACTTGCTTTTGCTAGAAGTCATTGCTTTTGATATGCAGCAAGAAAGGGTGTGTGTCTTTGGGGGGTGGGTGTCCTTCCCCAATGGTCCTTTCCCAATGGGTGGAAGGAGGTGTTGGATGGTGTTGCATATTCCTACCTCTGAGCAGTAGTAGCCTAATTTTCTGCTGGAAAACCTGGTTGTGTGGATAATTCCAGAATTATCCATAGATATATTGTAAATCAGCTTAGTCTATTTTGCTTTGTACCTCTTCATTCTAGACATGGATGTATGTACCATGTGTCCAGAAGATCATTATCCAAACAAGAATAAATCTCATTGTATTCCGAAGACAATCAACTACCTCTCATTGAAAGAACCTCTGGGGATAAGCTTAGCTATTTTTGCTGTTTTGTTTTCTCTGCTCACAGTCCAGGTCCTGGTCATCTTCATTAAGCATCAGGACACCCCAATTGTCCATGCCAACAACCGGGATCTCACCTACGGCCTCCTCTTCTCCCTCTTGCTCTGCTTTCTGTGCACCTTCCTTTTCCTCAGCCCACCCAGAAAAGTGACCTGTCTTCTCCGACAAGTGGCTTTTGGATCCATTTTCACCATAACCATTTCTTGCATCTTGGCCAAAACCATCACTGTGGTTCTTGCCTTCATGGCCACCAAACCAGGATCCAGAATGAGGAAATGGATGAGCAAGAGACTGGCCATTTCCATTGTGTTTTATTGTTCTCTATTCCAAATAGGCCTTTGTGCTTTGTGGTTGGGAATCTCCCCACCTTTCCTGAATCAAGATACACATTCCATTTTTGGAGAAATAATACTTGAATGTAATGAAGGATCAGCCACCATGTTTTACTGTGTGTTAGGTTACATGGGCTTTCTAGCTACAATCAGCTTTGTTGTAGCCTTTTTAGCCAGGAAACTGCCCGACACTTTTAATGAGGCCAAATTCATCACCTTCAGCATGTTGGTGTTTTGTAGTGTTTGGGTATCATTCGTTCCTGTCTATTTAAGCACAAAAGGAAAATACACAGTGGCTGTGGAGATCTTCTCCATCTTGGCCTCCAGTGCTGGTTTACTTGGCTCCATCTTTGGCTCCAAGTGTTACATTATATTATTCAGACCTAATCTAAACAATAAGGAGCAACTAATAAAGCGGAAATGCTGATCCCCCCCCCCCAAATGGCCTCCAGGTGCAGACCATGAATTGTGGTTTGTGAATGTGAGCTCTGTCTCATATCCAAAGCAGGATTTTTCACAGGGACTATATTATAGGCTCCACAAATTACTGAGTGTTAGTATTTTCACTGAATTCTGGTGAAGTTTGTGCTGATTTCTTCTGCCAAGATTCGGGGTTGAATTCATTTCAGAAGTTCAGATGTCATTGTATGACTATCCTTGAGAATGCAATATATACTGCATTGATTCTTTTAATTCCCAATACTAAGCTTTTCCCATGAAAATCCTACCTTGTATTGCTTGACCTGTGAAGCTGCTATAGCTGTTGAGTATGTATGGATCTGTAGGTATTATAGCATACTAATCTCACTGCGGTGTACTGTTAGTACACCAATGGCATCCAACAGTGCATCACTTCTGCCTACATTCTGACAGTATAGTTTACCAGCAGAATAGTTAGGAGTGCAGTGTCCTCCATAATCCTTATGCAGTTGGTTTAGCTAGTGACATAAAAGGTGATCTAACAGTGATCAATGAGAACTATAGCTCCACCCTAAATTTTCAGAGAACATTAGGATGGAGCTATAGTATCCAGCAAGAAGAACATGAGAGACTATCATATCCATGCTGTTCAGATCTTTTTAATCCCATTGTATAGCAGAATCTGAGATGGATGTGGCATAACAATAAATGAAACATTTCCAACACTACTACAGCACCCATAGCATAAACTATGCAATCATAGACAATGGCATATCCTTGCCTATCCTGAAATTTCCATTGTCCCACCACAGGATGCTTTTTAGATGAGACATTAGATGTTTCTCTGTTCATGATATTGAGCTGATACACAAAGGAGTCAAAAGCAATAGAGATCTTAGCAGCAAGAGTATTGTGCAAAGTGTGGTTAATGCTTAATACTGCAGATTTTCCTGGGAAATGGTCTGAAATTCCCAGCAGCATTATGCTTAAGAGCTTTCAGGATATTCTGTCCTTGATGTTTGCTGTCAAGCTGTTCTTTGAAAAACTCACAAACTGGCCTATCATCATTCCCGCTTTTTGAAGTGATTTTGCCAGAGATTTATGGCTGTAGCAAATCTAAACCTTATTTGTATTAATGAATGGTGTTTAAAAAAAAGGGAAAGGGGGGGAAGTGGATGCCTACATCTTGAGAAATCTCTTGCAAACATGACTTGTTAGCATGACTGAATTAAATATAATTTTAGTTTTTTTTAAAAAAATGAACTTAACCAAGAGTATTGCACCAAAGCTCCCCGCTCCTTATTGCAGTGATGGTTAACTAAGTGCTGAAAGTGGACCATGCATGCGCATGCCGAGCACCAGAACCTGGAAGAGAGCAACTGGCCCGTGCACATGTGCATCAGGTAACCCAGAAGAGCAGCTAGTGATGGTGCGCGGGCCCACAGAGAGAGCTCTGTGTGCCAATTCTGCCACGCATGCTGTAGGTTCACCATCACGCCCCTATTGCATTGTTACATATATTTATTTTGAAAGAATATAAGAAATAGATGTGACAAATGGAAGAATCAGTTATAAGTAGTGGATTCCAGTCTGAGTGTCTACTGATTATTGCAGGAAGTGAAGACCTAGAACTGGTTTTGCAATCCAGCAGAATGAAAAAGTTCATTATAAATATCCACCATTCTTCAGCTACGAATTTTATGGGGCTGAGAAGAGCAGGCTTTCACTACGTATCAGAGCAAATGCAGAGCAAATAAAATGCACATGGTCTGAATTTATAAATTATTGAGGGAGCATAATAAAATGTTGTTTCATCAGCCATACTGGAGAGTATGTTTGAATGTGTAGGTGATACAGGGCACCAACCTCATTGCCATATATAGTTTTACGCTCCTATGGCACTTGACAATGCCTCATTTTTGCCTACAATTGGCCAGTAGAGCCAACCAGTGGGACAGCTGAGAGTGCAGTCTCCTCCATCATCCTCATGCAGTTGACTGAGTTAATACCAGCCTAATATTAAAGAGAGAGAAAGCAAAGAAGCACAAGCCGAGAGAATCAACACATTTTCCTTTGATCCTTCTTTCTCATTAGCACCTGTCCTTCCACTCTTTTGATTTTAAAATGCATAAGCGATGATGCTTTTTAAATGAGACATAGAATCTGTTTCTGTTCATAATACCGAGCTGATGTTCAAAGGAGTCAAAAGCAAGGGAGTTCTCAGCAAGAAAAACGGTGCAAAGTGTGGTCAATGCCTACTGCAGATTTTCCTGGGAAATGACCTAAAATTTATAGCCTCAATATGCTAAAGACCTTTCAGCATCTTCTAGCATCTTGATATTGCTGTCAAGCTGATTTTTTAAAAGATCTGGCCAAATATCATTTAGGATTCCACATTTAGAAGAGTTATTCTAAACCATTTTACAATTTCCTACCAGAGGTTTGTGGCTGACTGTGCAGTGACGTGTGGCAAATATAGATCATACTTATGTTAATGAAGAGTGTCTTAAAAAGGAAAAAAAATGAAGTTCATGTCTAAAAATCTCATGGAAAAATGAATTTTCAGTGTGTTTGAATAAAATATAATTTATTTTTTAAAAATGAAAGGCACCAGAATTATTGCACAGAAGCTCAAGACCCCAAATTTTATTGTTACATGATTTTGAAAGAATATAAGAAATAGATGGCACAAATATAACAAACAGGTATATGTAGAGAAATACATTTGATAAGCAACAAATATGAATTGTCATATATTTTGCTGTATCACTAGAAGCTCATATATTTCATATCCATTAAATTAAATTCATTGTCCCTGTTTGAAACTAAAACTAAAACCTCAAACCATTCAAAAAATCTATTGATAGCAATAGTTTAAATTATACATTAAAGATTTGAACTCTAAAATTTTTCAGTGTGGTACAATACCATGAATAAGAGAATAGCCCAAGAATGTTTTCCAATTTGTATTAAATACTATATTGGATTTGTGAAATTATTCTAGACACCAGGTATATTCCCACGATTTAGAATATGAATATGAAAGAATAAGTCACTCTTCATAAAAACAAAATCCTAAATATTTTTCAATAAAAATATAGAGTTCTTGCTGCTGTTAAGGTCAACAGAGATAGTCGAGTGTATTTTGAAGGGCACATAGTTTAATGAAATTAGTAAGAATTTTTCAGATTGGAATTAAATTAAAACTTTCAGCATGTATCTCATTCTGTAATGAATACACAGCATATAACAGTGACACAGGTTACATTTCCTTTACAATTATTAGAAAACTCAGCTTTCATTCTGTTAAGGCTATATGGCTTTGAATTGTCCACATATATTTCAAATGTTTTAAACAGATGGGTAGATTTATTACTCCCTCCCCCATACCCAAGCTTTTCAACAAATAAGCTTTTTGCCTAGCCTTGACCCCTTATGATTCCTCAAGACCTTCCTAACTCCATTATTATTTTTGAATAATTTCTTGTTTTCCCTGGTTTTTATACTTATTCAGCAATTTCAGGTTCCATCTCCTACTAACTAGAACAAATGTGCAGGTCTGAAGAAAGGATCATTTGAACTTGTATAATAGGTGCAAACAGAACAAATGACTAAAATAACTATAACTGTAGCAAATAAATGTACTATGTTTTTGTTGTGCCTATTAAGAAAGAATTGTAATTTGGATATCTACAATTATCCCCACCCATAAAAATAGTTACCATGATCTTAACAGAGAGGACAATTGACTATGAAATTCCGCTTTGGGGCATTTGGGTCATCATGTTTTGGAGGAGAAAAGTTCAGACAAAGAGAATTTCTTCGCCCTCCCAATGGAAATGCAAACAAGAATTTTCCTCAATAACTATGATCATAACTTCATTTAGATTTGGAAGTCAGAATGGGAAGAGGATCAAGAAAGAAAAATTACAAACAATGCAGGAAGAAATAAACTGCAGGTATAAAATAATGAATCTCTAGTGTTGAAGAGAATATTGGTCAGTTTCAGCCTAGGAAGTGAGGCAAAACATACCTTTCCATCAAGGAGAAAACAAACCACCCATAGGGTCCACAAAACTTCAGTGATCAAAAGGAAAATCATTATTTTGTACAGTTTCAAATAAGCCAGACTCAAGTCATAAATAATCTTAACGTCTGTAAACTTTTAATAATGTAGGATCAGTCCTTAAACACGAATTCAAAAATGTACAATATCAAAAACCTGATTCTGAGTTGCCTAAGAGCACTGGGAATCCTGGTTTGTTTGAGGAGATTAAATTTCTTACAGGTTTCCTTTGAAATATTAATGGTGTTGAATCTTATGTTTACAATTAGTTTACTTGTTCACAAATGCAATTATTATACTCTTCTTCTGCCATGCCATTCCAACGAAATCAAACTCTCTGAAATAACTGAAATTCTATTTCCTGGAGAATTAGAATAAGCATTACATTACTCTGAGATTGGGGGGGGAGGGGGGAAAGCAAACATTAATGAAATGAAAATCCATTTTATTAAAAATACAAGACACACATTATTTGAAAATATTGAACAATAATTAGCATTGTAAATAAGAAGAGGAACAGTGAGTCACACTCTGGGACTTGCTATGTACACTGAATACACTGTGATGTGTGTATTGTGAATTTCTTACGATTTCCAATCCTTAGATGTTTTTCTCTCAGAAACATAGTGATGTAGAAACACAAAATCTGATGTAGAGAATTATTGAAATAAATAAATAAATATCCACCTTTTCTCTCATACATACCATGGGATTCAATTGTTTGGCAAATAACTATCTGAATTGCTATGTACAGAACCTTTTAAAAATGTTTGCAAATGTTTTATCTACTTATAAATTTCAGAGGGTGATTATAGTCTTTGCCTGTACATAAACAGATCTATGAATGGAAATGTGGATGAGGGAGCTTTGCTTTTCCTAACTTTTTCTGGCTCTTGCATACATATATACACACATATGGTTTGTGTGATTATATTCTTAGGTATTTTATTTTTGTTTGTTTCTAAAAATTGGAAAGAGAAGACTTTGTGACTGATAGAACAGCTAGCCAATTAATGTCCAATTTTAACCAATTGTTGCTGAAAAGTAATTTATCTAATAGTGAAGGCAGTACATGTGCACAGACAACAATAAGAATACCACTACAATATTCATAAATGTTATAATCTGGAGGTGTACTATTTCTCAGATGTTCCTGCCTTACTAAATTGAGGGTGGGGACAGAGAAAACAAAATGGGCACCTCCATTAATACCAGCCTGTATTGACAAATATTATCAATGCACCAAAAGCAGACCCATCTGACTATTTTCTCTCATGTAGATCAGAGTTTTATTGTATGGAAGAATAGTCAGAGAGTAGCTTATTGCACAAATCCCTGTTATTTATTAATTCATGATTGCTAAAGAAAAAAAAGTCTAACATCATCAAATTGAAACAGTGTAAATTGGAGAAGACATGGCAATACTGCAGTACAGATATCTTAAGGGGAAGGAATGAAAGAGGACATGAAGCAGGGAGAAGAATTAAAAAAAATAGGTGAGTATCAGAAAATTAACATTAGCATCCAAATACCTGAAGTATACTATGATCATACAAAAGCTCAACTAGACATAAGATCCACAAGTAGGATTATTATGAATAATTATGTCTTTAGAGCCCTTGGCCATTGGAGCAGTATCACCAAGAGAGGACTGTAGAGTAGCTAACTCAAACACAGAGTAGCTAACCGTTCATATGCTGCAGAAATTGAAATAATGCATATAATGGCCTCTACATCTGTAAAGCCCAGAAACCAAAATGATTTTCATTGCAGTACAGCTAGAGCTCTGGGATGAATAAAACCAAAAAAGTAGATGGATGTAGAAAAATTGAGAAATAGAATGGAATCAACAGAGGAGAGAGACAGAGGACAAAGAGAAGGAGGGTAAAGAGAGGGGAAAACACAGCCTCTATCTATGAAGCCACAAACAAAAACAGGTAAGCATGAAGAGTCAGTGCAAAGGAAAAGAAATATGAGAAATAAGAACAGGAAAGCATGCATGAACAGAGCAGAAGAAAGTGAATAAGCAAGAGTCAGAAATGTCATAGCAAAGGCCAGGAATTGGAAGTAAGCAAAATGGATAAATTAGAAAGTCCACAAGTACGTGTGGAGAAAAAGGAAAGATGAAAGATAAGAAAAGAGAAAGGAAGAGAAGTGGAAAAAAGGAGAAATGGAAGAATGGAAAAGAAAGTGAGTAAAAGCGAAGAGTAGGTATTGGGTTAGAGAAGGAGAAATGGCTTTGGATACATTCAAGAGAAGCAGAAAATAAAAACAAAAGCGTGAACAGAGAGTAAGTTGGTTTTATTGACTAAATTCAGATTCACTATTAAGTTGATGCTTATTCTAATCTCCACACCTAATTAAAATTTAATTCAAATCAATGGCATTGTCACTAGTACTGCCCCCCCCCCCCCCATTGTTGCCTTAATAAGGGAGATAATTTTAAAAATGGTAATAGACTAGGAGAACAAGAAAAAGGAAATAAAGGACAGGAAACCAAAGAGAGGGGAAAAAGAATCCTAAAAGTAGTTCTTATATTGCAGGGAAAAGTTGAGGACAACCCCTGACAAGAATGGAAAATAAGTGGACAGAGTGAAAAGAGAGAGTGCAGATGGTTGGGCAAATAAAGCTAGAGTAAAAAAGGAAAAAGCACAGTATTACACAATATTAAAAAGCATTTCGCAGCTGTTCAATATAAATGTACGAATGCAATTACTGAGAGAAAATGATCAAAAGATTTTTGAAAATATAGATTCCAGACAAAGTTTTATTAAGGAGATGGTTTAAAGCAGATGACTGGAGTATCATGCATAGAAGTCTTGTGGAGGAGGGATCAGTGCAGAGTTAAATTAGTGCGGGGTGCAGGGAGGATGGAGAGAAGGCAGGCAAGAGAAGAAAACACATGGGCTGTATATAGATTCTATATATAGGAATAGTCTAAATGCTAATAATTTTCTGCATATTAACAAAAATACTTAGGTCCTGATTCAGCAATGGTAGCTTGATAATAGCACAAAAGCTGCATAGCAACAAAGCAGAACAGAAATACCCACTTGCAGCTGCTTCTCAATGAAGTGACAAAATTGATTAGAACATTCTTAGAGAAATTGTGACAAGCAAATGGTGGAAAGGCTTTAAAGAGAGAAGAAAGAAGGACATATGGCAAGCAAGACAAGTGTGCAAAAGAAGGACGTATATACATAGTATTGCAGAGATAAAGAGAGCAAGCAATTAAGTTAAAAAGAGATAGGCAAAGACAACAGAAGAGTGAAAAAAAGTGATGGCCTCAGTAAAAACAAAGATAAATACCAGTACCAACTACAAGACCAAATTAAAATATTACAGCAGACAAGTAGAAGAGGAGGGACAAAATTATGTGAATGGAAAAAAAAGATTATGAAAAAGCAGAAAGCAAAATTAGGACAAATGATACTGGGCTACAAAATGTAACACATTTAAAATGAGTTGGGACTACAATTGCTACAGTTGTTCTCAGTTAGCAAAGGGAGGATGGCGTCTAGAAATGTGAGTTGTATTGCAAAGCAGACCCATTGTCTTGTGTTAGCTTCTGGATTGCATCCTTCAAGGGGGAGAGAAACATAAGATACATGTAAGAGTGCACATAGAAATAGAAAACAAGGATGGGGAAGGGGATATTCAGCAAAACTTTGAAGAGTGGGACTTGGAGATCTCCTAATGATTAATCAATATTGGTTTCCTTGAAATTTGTTATTGCTATTTCATAAAGATGATCAATCTTTTGTCTTGTACTGTCCAATCAGGAAATAATGTTCTCCCTTCTCAGTCCTACTATGAAAGTGTAAAGGAGAGAGGGAGAGGGAGGGGAAGAGAGAGAGGGAGGGAAGGAGGGAAGAAGAAAGGAAGGGCAAAAGAAAGAAAAGAAAGAAGAAAGAACAAAACAGACAGAAAGAAAGAAGGAAAGAGAGAGAGAGAGAGAGAAAGAAAAGGAAGGATCCTTCATTGCGTTTTTGGCTATGTATTATATTTCTTGGATTACTGATAAGTCTGGTAGATCCTCAAACCACAAAGAGAAAAAGAAAAACTGAGAACAAATACAACTCAGAGAAAGAGAAGAACAAAAGCATGCAAAAAATGTGAGGCAAGCAGGCTGGCCCAGCACAGCAACTACAGTCCAGACAAGATGGAAATTTCTTTGCTCAATCCACCCTCTCATTTGTGAGGAATGGTGGTCTCTACCTCCTACTAAACATAATGTAAAAGAGAAGCAAGTATGATAATTCACTTTGCTTCGCTGTCTTTCCCACATTCTGCTCTTTCAAGACTTCTCCCCACTGGCTTACTTTGATACGGGAACAGAACCAGAGGCAAGGGACAAGTTCAGCAGAAGAACATGAAGGTAAGATGGTGGATTAATTTTTATTATTATTATTTTTGCTCTTTCTGCTTGATAAAAAATGCTTCCCCCCTCTTTCTTTACATTACATGGATGAGTATATGTTTAGATAATGTAAAAAGGCTGGGTTTTTGGAGAAGACAAAAAGAAGCAGCAAGAAGAAAATTGCAAAAGGATAGCAAACATTCAATGAAACAGACCAGCCAAGAGGCTGGAGGGTGTAAAATAATGATTCAGCCTAAGCAAGAGTGAGAAAAGAAGAAAGATCAGTGCATCAGTTACCACACAACTCTTGGTAACATCTTTTTTTTGCCTCTGTGTATATCAGATCTCCATGACGCTGCCTCCATCTTGTCCCCAGGCTATGAGTGAGACTGGCTTAAACTGCTTTCAGCTGTCCTGGGAGTAGTTCTTTCCCCATTGTTGAGTTGTAATGCTATCCCTCAACCTGTGAAGCAGCAGAAAGCTATCTTGGCATAAAATGAGTTCTTCCCCTTGCCTGTCTCTATTCTGCCTGTTGTCTTTCTTCCTATTCATGCCAACCATCTAGCTTCCCTCCAAAAATAACAACATGACAGATTTCCCACAATTTGAGGCGGCACTTGATGGAGCACCAAAATGGGAGAAACAGAACTTGAATCCCTGTCTCATTCATGGTGATGAACAAGGGGAAGAGATGAAGGCAAAGTTACAGCTTCTGCAAGCATAATTGCTGTAGAGCAGTTCCACTGAGACATGCATAGCAGCACCTAAGGTTCTCCTAAATTTATGTAGTTTAAGATTACATAAACTTATACCATAAACTTAAGGTATAAGTTTAAAATGATTATACCAGAGTATAAGCATTTAGACAGGAAATGTCCTGTTTTGCAATCTCCACTTGTCTTCTATTTTAAACCATGTAAGGATTGCTATTTCTTACATAGACACACTGGACTCCTAGCATTAGATTATAAATACTCAAGTCAATAGCTTGAGTATTTATATAAAAAATAATTTATAATAAGTAACAGCTTGCTAGTTCTGCCTTGTTTTATCAAAAGCTTCAGAAATGGAATACCGGTATTACCAGGGCATATTGGGTATGTTTAGGTGCAAGTAGGGACAGGGCTTAAAAATACTAGAATCTGGCCAACGCATGCAAAATCCCCCCCACCCCCCGAGGGCATACATGGATGCCACCGTCAAAAGACCTTAAATAGATGCAAACAAAACATTAATGAGACTAATATATAAAGAGCATTCTACACTGGGTTTTTGCTAAATATGAGCAACAAAAGAAGCAAAAAGGGAATCAAGAAAAAGGGGAGGAAACAAAGAGAAAAGGCAAGAATGCAGAAGAAAAAAAAGCAAACAAGGAGAGGTTGAACAAGAAAGAAGAGGCAGTGAGAGTTCAGGAAGAAACAGGCTGGACAGCATATAGCAAAGCTAGAAAGAGAGAGAAAACGTGCCACAAGTACATTTTCAGAGTGATTTAAATTTGGTGCAATGCAAAATGACTTCTAGCCTTCATTTTTAGTTACTGATTATTCCTAAGGAGTATAGGAAGAACTTGCTACAAGTCCAGAAGCATTTTGGCAAGAAAAAAAGTTTTCAAAATGAGCTCTAAAATGGATTGGAGAATGTGTAGCCATTTGTTCTTGAATTACAACTCCCAATCCCATTCAACCAGCATCACAAATTATGAATGTTGAGAGCTGCAGGTTTAGGGTCGCAAGATGAACAGGTCTCATTCTTTCATACAGTAGTTAATATAGTTATAATTAAGTATATTGTAACATACCAAATCTAAGAATTCACCCAAAAATGCACGCAGAAATGAAGCTGTAGTGAGAAAAGTCAGCTAGCAAGCAAGAAAGCACATGTGAATGAGAAGAAAAAAGCAAAGAAAAGCAAAGAAGAAGAAAGCAGAGAGCCAAACCAGAAAGAATCTGCAAGCAGTCAAAGAACACACAGAGAGAAGAAAGAGTGCAATTAAACTCCAAGAAGCTGAGGAACAAACCAGAAAGCAACACAGAACCACAGCAGAGTGAGTTTGCCCCAATCTTCGTTATTGTGCAAAACAAATTGTAAGCCAAGTTTTGTTGTCCATGTGTACAACTGAGCCAATTGTAGTTAGTTAAAAAACCATGGCTAAGCAAACCAGGGTTTAATTTGATGGGTTAACACGGGAACTGTATGAGTCCTACGACTGGGGATTATAAGCAATAGATAAAATCTGAGAAGGAAAAAAACCCTGCTGCTACTGATATGATTTTCTTCTTTATCTCTATTGGTGGCAAAACACTAGACCATACTAAAATGGGATGGAAGGAGCCAGTCACATAGATCTTTCCACCCCTTTTTTAAAAACTTTATCTGGGGAGGCTGTGAGCCAAATAGATTAGTAAAAGAAGGAGTTTGAGGAAGAAAACTACCAAACTGCTGTTCCCATTCAGGAGCTGACTTGGTGAAAAATATGTCCTTTTAAAGAAGGGCTTTCATTCTGCAGGGGAAAGAAAATATCCTCCTGAGTTTGCAGCAAAAAAAAGGATGGAAAGGTTAGGCCATTTGCTTTCCTCCTTATAGCCAACCACCTGTGTCTATCCTGTACTATGTGTAATTTAAACCTCAGCTGGAAAAAAAAAAGTGGTAGTAATCTATGTACACAAATAGAAAGCATGAAAGCAAGGAGAGAGACAAAGCTATAAGAAAACAGTAAGAGGCAAAAGAGAAGAAAAAAGTAGAGAAACAAAGCTATCGGGCAAGGCAAAGAACAAAGTGAATGTGGCCTCAGAGTGAGCAAAGCTTAATGGAAAGCAAAGGCATGCAAAGGAGTTCAAACTATAATATTAGAGCAGAACCAGATTGCAAAAGGAAAAAGAAATCTACCATTTGTTCACTTGGACAGCCATGTCACAACAAAAATGTATTTCTAAATGCCTCCCTTTTCCAAATTATCCACTCATTGATGCTCATTTATGCAGAAATAAATGTCAGAGTGTGGTGTTTATGTTCCAGTAATGCCTTTAAAACATCCTAAATCTCATTTGCAAATCTGATCTGCACATATAGCAATGGGAGAGCAGGATCCAACAGACAGGACGGACTACTATGTCCTGTGCTCATTTCAGTGTGCCGATGGGAGGACCCCAGGTACCAAGAATCCCCTCCGAATTCAAAATGAGCCCAGGAGGAGAAAACCTAACGCAAAATATTTCTCATTCCTATGGATGTTTAGTTTTCCTTGCAGGGATTTAATTTTTATTTGAAATGCAGGGAAGTGTCCTGCAGCTGTAGCCTAGTCTGCACTAGGATAGCCGGGTACAAAAGAAAAAAGGGTTCCTGCATCTTTAATAGCTGTACCAGTGAGTTAAACTGCAGTAGATTCTTGTCCCAGTCATTTAACTCAAGATGGAAACTGTCTGGAACCCTGTTTCTTTAATAGGGATGACTATGCCAGAGAATTAGTTTTTTTAGAAACACGGGTTCTAAGAGAAAGATCAGCCTTTCAACAGCATTGAGGTAGAATAAATTCTAGGAAGACAAGAGATCTTAGTTCAGCCTGCAATTGTAGCAAGAAAGAGCCTTCTTAAACAGGATGGGGCAAAATATTAGTTTAGGAAAAGCAGCATGTTAGGAGGAAAAAATAGATCGTGGAATCAGAAACAACAGGACTTCATATCACACTTATAGCATTTCAGATCAAAGTCCCATACATTCCATTGCTTTTAGGGATAGTGAATTGGGTCAAATAGAAAAAAACCCAACTTTGATTCTTTTAATGTGTGTGTGTGTGTGTTTTGTATTTTGCTTATTTGAGTTGTTTGAGGTACACACAGTTGTTGGGAGTTGGCCAGAATATGAATTTGATTAATAATTACATCATTTCCTGTTATATTTATGCTTACTAAGATTTCAGCCAAAATTGCCAACTAATTCATACTAGAAATGTGATTCATCAAGGGACAACTTTCAAAGTCTCGGGGTGCTCAAGGCAATACAGATACAGTAAATTAAAAAAGAAAAATCCAGCATTACATAATGGCTTCATGAGAGAGTATTCTAAAAATGGCAACAGATTCACCCTATTTTATTACAACATTGTATTTCCTGTCTTCAAAGAGCAGTGGAAAAGCTTGTGTTAGCAGCCAAATCTTTTTAAACAGGGGTAGGCACAAAACCTTTAGGAGACACTTTGAAAATTGCATCACTTCTCACAGATTAGATATTTACTTTGTTCTATCACCATTGACTAAATTGTTTGGCAGTATGAAAAAAAATTAACCTTTTCTCTGTTTCATCCACATTTCCCCACATTAATGCCTATTTATAATCTTAGCCTGCCCATTTCAGAAAGCCCCCTGCCACGCTGTCATTCCCTCCTATCTCCCTGGTGGAAATGAAGAGAGCATCATTCTTAATAAGGGAAAGAGCAAGGGTGCAGCAATAGAAAAAAAGATGGAGGAAAAGAAAGAAGAGGAGGCAGAGTAACAGAAGTTAGCCAGAATCAGGATTTTATTACAGTAATGTGGAAACAGAAGAAAGGAGAACAAGCATCTATAGAGAAAAGTTTTTTCCCTGAGATATTGCATTGTGAACTTGAGAGGCACTGCAACAGAAATACAGAAATACAGTGAAGCAAAATTGTCAGAAACAGAAATAAATTCTGCTTTGGGATCAACAGCCTTTAGGAGAAAATGATAATTAAATATATTCCTTTAAAAAAAAGAAATGCATTTGACAAAGTCCTTAGGCTTGTCGTAAAATAACACCCATGCATATGTATATTTCTATATCAGCATATATATCAGTAGATGCAAACTTCCCAATCAGTGACTTTCAAGTTTCCAGTATTTCCAATTTGTTGATCCTTCCTGTATATCCACAAATAAAGTATTTATTTGTATTCCAGCT
This sequence comes from Thamnophis sirtalis, assembly GCF_051295495.1. NCBI lineage: Eukaryota > Metazoa > Chordata > Lepidosauria > Squamata > Natricidae > Thamnophis > Thamnophis sirtalis. The sequence continues at coordinate 106,422,570 of NW_028261384.1, read as the reverse complement.
AAATCATTCACATTTTAATATAAAAATAACAACTCTTCCCCATTCTTTGTTCTTCATTTAGGAGATCAACCCCAATAAAATTAGTAGATTAAAATCAGAATGGTTAAGAGAGAAGTATGAGGCACAGTTCATACCAAGAGTTTAGAAATGTCTTTTTAAGTACACAGATTGCAGTGTAAAAGTTTGTATTGTTATCATTTCCAAAAAATGTTGAAAACTTAAAATGCAGTGGTGGATATACAATGTATAATGCATACACTGTACATATGCATGCTTTCCCATATATTGTACAGATGGGTTGAACTGATGCAACAGGGCCAGCCTAACTTGAAGCCGAAATATGATCCAACTGATCCATGTTGGATATACTGAAACAATGACAAAATGTTTGAATGCAAAGCCATATAGCTGGCCCTGATCCCAGTAAGGAAGTCTGTGACCTTAATATGAATGGAGGATGCATCTTATTGCCAATATTAAAAGATGTTTCTCCAAGCCCAGTCAGTTGAAAATGGGGAGATGGGAGTAGTTTGCTCTTCAACTCAGACAAAAAAAAAAAAAAAAAAAACATTTTGCAAAGAGAGGTATTGAAAAAAGTACTGCCAGTTTGTTTAGTAGTTGCCTCTTGGAAAAGGATATTTTCTCTTGAGGCAAGTAAAGTTGCATCACTCTTGCAAACAGAACTGTTTCTTCTACATCCTGGACATCCCGGGGAGAAAGGACATCTGAAATGTGTTGATGTATTTTCATAATTGAATAAAAATAGCGAACATTTGTAAGCAAAAACTTGATTTTCATTTTTACAGAGAATAAGAACCTTGTTTCAGCTACTGAGCTGATACCCAAAGCAGATTGGAAATACAAGAAAGGACACACACACAAAAAAGAGAGGCGAGTGAGAACTAGCATGAAGGAGAAAAATATAAAAGAGCAGTCAAGGCGCAGGAAAAGAACAGGTAGTGTGGGGAGAAAGCAGAGAATTGCAGAAGAATCTAAGTGACATGGCAGAAGCAGGGACCATATGACCCACCAGATGGGCTTTTCCAGATAATTCCCAGGTGATGGCCAGAGATGTTTGGGAGCTGGAATCCAACAACTTCAAGAGTGCCATATTTTCCATTTTTGCTCCATGTCACCTCTGGAGATCAGCTGGAAAACTAACTTGCCTTCTACCTCAGGAGCTGTGGGAAGTATAACATAAGAGAGTTTGGACTGGCTATTTTCAATCACTTCCAATAACAGTTCCCAGATTTCCTGTGGAAACTGTGTTAGTGTAAACGGTATAAATCTATTGTTTTGATTGTTTGGAAATCAATTATTTTACAGTGTTTGATATTTGAAACTGTAGTGCTCCCATTTGATTTTTTTTTTTTTTTGATTTTATTTAACATTTATAGGCCGCCCTTTTCCCTGAGGGGACTCAGGGCGGCTTACAATAGTAAGCCCATCCCACGGTTCCTTATCTGAGGCCATAACAAGAGCCTCAGTTCAGATTTTAAAAATGCCACCAGATCCAGTACAAAGTCTGGAAGCCTCTCTACTTATGGTTGAGAGAATTTTTTGATAGCGTTCAAGAAATAAAATGGAGTTCCCAAATCCCAAATGTGCCTTACCAAAGTCTAACTGAAATAGGATACCTGTGGAGCTCAAGACCCATAACTTAGCTACGATTGTGTGTCTGCTGTTTCATCTGCATTTTGATTTGGTGTGCTGCGCACCTGCTAGTCTCTACCCAACCAGAAGACACAGAAGAAGCCCGAATTATGAATAATGTTAAAAATTCTTATGGGTTCAGGGAAAATTCCTGAGGAGTCTCTAGTATTGCTGGGTGGGAGATATCCATACCAATGGTCTAATTCTCTCCTTCATGCACAGACTCATACACACCCACACACAGAGAGACAAGGTTCTCAACACAGGGATCCCATCATCTGTACTATTGACTGACGGACATCTGCTGGTTGTTCAGCCCCAGTGCTTGGTCCTTCAGTACGGAGTGAAGCGATTGCATCCTCCTCGGTATAAACTGGCCTGCCATAAAGAGAGAAAATGAGCAGGAGAAGTGAAAGCTGCTTTGAAATACGACACAAAGACCACAAAGAAATGGAAGCCATGGAATGCTTCAACGTATTTTCCAAAGAAATACTTTTCCGCCTGTAACTCAATTTTCCTGCTCCCTGTTAATACCCACTTTTAATGTCCTTCATCAATGTAACACATAATTTCAGACCCAATTTAACATTGTTATCACAGGATTATCAAGGATTAAAGTTGCACTGATGCATTTCCCTATAAGGGAGATGGGAGCTTTGGTTCTAAAAGAATTGAAAAGTATTTTTCCACTAAAGATAATTCAACAGAGAAATCAAGAACCAAAATTTGAATCCTATTACCTGCACAATTTAGCCTAGCATGCACTTGATGAAACAGAAACATTCTCAATGAGTAAGTGAACTATGTAACAAAAATAAATTTTTTATATATATATATAAAATGAGTAAGTGAACACTGCCATCTGCTGGCCATTTTGCAGTAATACAATCATGTCTCATTTGATAAGTGGAGGTTCCTATTATCAGAATTTTCATTGCTAAGCAAGGTGGTTGTTTATGAGTTTCACCTGATTTGAACTTTTTTGGGATGATTAGTAAGCGAGTCACTGCAGTTGGTAAGTGAACTGCGTAACTGTTAAGCAAATACAGTTTTCCCATCTAGTTTACTTGCCAGAAAGTTGCAAATGATGACCACATAACTCCAGCATGTTGAAATCATTGTAAATACATGCAGTTACCAAACTCCTGAACTTTGATATGGGGTGGTGCGATGGCAATTAAGTGCAACAACTGATCATAAATATTTTTTTCAGAACCACTATAATTTCAAATGGTCTCTAAATGAATGGTTGTAAACCAAGAACCATCTATATTAAGATTTTAAAATTTCAAAAATGACCCCAATTCTCACACCCCAAACACACTAAGAGTTGTGGCTTTCAAAAGCCTGAGGGAGATGGATAAAGAATCTTTCATCAATTATATTTCATGGGAAAAAACTATATAACTATAGTTTTACTCTTTTCACATGAATCTGTATTCTTCAGATCAATGAATTCTAATTAACAATGATTGCAAGACTGTGCCTTTAACTAAACAACCCTTTACTGTTAGTTGTCCTTCTCATTTGCCATTTAAGATCTGGCTATGCCAAACATAGTTGATTTAGGAAGCACAGCTCCCTCTCTCAATGTGCAAATGTTTGCTTCTCCAACCAAGGAGGCATGCTGTTCATCTACTTGGCATTTCTATCACTAGGGTCTAAGCAGTACAGATGTTCTTGGCTTAGAGTAGATGATTGGACAGCATGATAATTGATCCTGCCCAGCTATCTTTTCAAGAAGTAGCATACTTGGCCCATTCATTAAGTGACTCACCATGGCACCAACTCCATAGGCAGGGGTTACTGTGTGGTGGTAAGGCTCAGCAGTAGTGTAAACCCGTCCATACCTGCATCAGAGAAAATATCAGTAGTCAAAACCCTAGGCACATGGACCAGATATTGCTTCCTCACTGGGATAATCAACTTCTTTTCCTAGGAAAAGAAGAACATTAAAACGAGGGGAAAGATTTTATTCATCAATTAGCAACCTGGTAATTTTGTGGAAAGGACAGTGTTGATAATTCCTGTACCCTTTAAAAATCCTTTACCCTGCAATATGTTTTTCCCCCCTAAATAAATACACAGTTAATGTTAATCCAAGCCTCTACATACCCATCACTGTACGCTGCTGCTGCTGTGGCTGCTGCAGCTGCTGGTGCCTGAGCCACTCTGTATGCTGCAGGATAACCCTAAAATTCAAACAGCAGCTAAAATAAATATTATTTCAACAGTCTATAAAACATCCTGCTACCCCCAACTCCCAGCACCCATCACACTTCCATTTTTGGGAGGAAAGCGGGACCATCCTGCTACCCACAACTCCCAGCACCCATCACACTTCCATTTTTGGGAGGAAAGCGGGACTTTATCCACATCTCTTTTCCTGCTCAATTTAAGAGAAACTTGAGCTGTCATTCTGCCTAGCTGATTCCGCCTGGAAGAGCTATTTTTCTTTCCACAAAGTTTTTTCCATTTTTACTTATATTTTCAGTTGTATAGTTCCAATAGCCTGTTGTATATATAGTTCCAATAGCCTGTTGTATATTTCCAACTTATCACCCTCTAATGGTATTTGGGTACTCGGCAACTGGCCTGCATTTACGGCCATTTGCAGTGTTCCAGTCATGTGACTGCAATTTATGACTGTTTTTGGTGGAAACTGTGTTTACTTCTAGTGTCTGGCAAAAAAAATTCTCCAACTATAACCATAGTAGGGAATTGATTTGCTTAACAACTGTGGCATTCACTTAACAGCAGTATTCGCATACGACCACAGTGATTCACTTAAAGATAATAAAATCAGTCGTAAAAAAGGTTTTAAAGACATGTTGACCTGCTTAACAAATAGCATGACTTACAGCTATAATTCCAGGCTCAATTGTGATCTTAAATCAGGGACTACCAGTACCTGTAGTTTGGCCTAAACACCTATCTAGAATTGGTTTATTCAACAGATTAATTAAAATGTGACTGGGTTTCTTATGATGCAGCAGGAATATGTGTAATGTTTCAAAACAGAAAGTTCTATTCTCAAAACAAGGGTTCCAAGCACAAAACAAAACCCAGTGTTTCAAGAGTTCTGTTCAATTTTAGATCAAATTTGAAATAAAAACTAGCTGTGTTGAAGAGATTTGCTTGAGCATTCCAACAATTCTGAATACCTCATCCGGAAAATTGTTCTGTGGTTTGGGACTGGATTGTTTTGGGGAAAAATAATTCCAGTAGAGGGATAGGGATCATTCATGTTGTTGTTGCTATTGGTTTAGATAAGATTGAATAATGTGGTAGTGAAGCAGACATAGCAAATTGTTGTTCTAAAAAATAAAGAAGCAATGTGGCTAGACGGATAAGCTACCTGTGCTTTGCATTGCCTATTTTGCAATAGACAACGCAAAGCTACGGGCATCACATACATATTGCTGCTAAGATTGTATAAATGTGAAGACTGTGACTGGAATGTTGGCTTGGTTGGTTTCTTAAAGTCTGGTATGAACATTCTTGCCATTGTAGCTTCTTAATATTTAGCTTCAAAGTGCATTTAAAAGGTGAAAGCTTTAGTTGGTTTGAAGTTAGTTGAGCTTTGGTATATATGTTCATTTCATATTGATTCCTGACTTTTATTTTACAACATTGAGTAGAAAAAAGAACCACTAGCAGGGAAAAGAGCACTGAAGAGCACTAAAGTGATTAGCTGCTTTCTTAGTCTTGCAATCTGTTGGATGAATAACCCAGAGAGTGTCCTCTGTTTACAGTATCCTCTGTCTCTTCCCTCTGATGAGAAGAAAGAGAACTTGGACATTTTATGAATGCACTTAGTAGGTTGCATGACTCCTTCCAAAGTCTACTCAATATCATGAGTGCAAGAAACATAATAGGCCGTGCCTTATCTAAGATGGACAACTTCATTTTAACTTTTTCATTGAAGCATAAATTAGAAAGTGAAGAATATGCATGATAGTGGCATATGCATTTTGGTCTCAGTGCCCCAAAGATCAGGAGTCTCATCCCTGCATAAGGTTCATGAGTCCTATTACTCCTTTTCTGCTTTGGGATTGTTGGCGCTGGGCACCCATGCAGGACCCTTGGATCATTATTTCCAGAAATACCCATAGAAAGACTTACGTAGAGGTCAGAACTGTATAGACCATCTGGATACAGCACGCTAGGTGAAAAAAGAAATATCAGTATGCAGCAGAAAATACTTCCCTCTTCAGTTACACCCCTTTCAAATACAAATTACTCGTCTTAAAAACAAGCTTTTAATTATGTTATATAACATACGAGGAGCAAAACATGACCTTGCACATGTGCACAGTGCCCTTCCCTGACCACTTAATAACCAGAAAGAATAAATGTGTATCAGACATGAAAAACTACAGCAAGTTTTCATAGCAGTTGAATCCAGTTTTGAGGTCTCAAGAATAGCTGAATCAGGTATCACATTTTGCAGCCAAATAGTTATTGAAAAAAATGAAGAAAGCAAGAATATATGATGTCTTATCTATTTACTGCACCTCAGTAAATGAGACATAGAGTAGAATTGTAGCACTGGAAAGGATCTTGGAAATTTTCTAGTCCAGCTCAGAGAAGTTATTTCTGAAGACTTCATTTATTTCCACAGTGACTTGAGTTTACTAGAGAACAAAATTTCCCCAATCTCAACCTCCACCATAGATGATGGGACTATAATTCCCAGACATTGCTTAGTCAGCAGACCTAACAATGGCGGAAAGGTGGTGGCAAAAAGGTGGGTTTAAAAAAAAAAAAAACATCTGAGCCAATGGTCACCACTTCATTTTGGAACTTCTGGGAATTTATTATTACAACTTTGTAGCTAGATTACTAGTATTTCTTTTCCTTCCACTTCGGCATTTCTTTTAGTCTAAATATCACCTTTCCAATCTCTCAGTCCAAAATTTGCCATTCTATATTTTAAATATTTCTTCGCAAATATTACTCCAAAGTTTCTTTCCTTCCTCATCTAAATTGTTTATTTGCTTGCTTGCTTTCTACCTACCCACCCACCCATCCAGGTTTGTGCCCAATTTAAAAATGATTTATAAGATCTTCAAGTAACATTTATTTATTTGCCATTCAGTAAAGCAAGCACATCTTTCAAGCTTCTGTATGAGACTGGAAAAAGATGCAGCTGCTTTGAAGGTCGTTTTAATGGCTCTGAGAGAGGAGCTGAAGCAGCATGGAAGGGAACTCAAATCCAAAATAAAAACATTATTTCACTTTAATTGATTTTGCTTGAACTATACTTTTATGATGTCTTATTGTAACCTCTTCAACTTTGATTTTTCCAGATGAGATGTTTTGTTTTGTCCAATGTTCTGGATGTACAGGGTTTCTGGTTTATTTATTTATTTGATTTTTATTTATTTGTCAAATTTACTTATAGAGTGAATGGGCGACGGGAAGATGCTTTAAGTAGGCATTATTATAGCTTCCTATAAGCCACCATGAGTTCCTCTCTGCTAATGCTCACCTGCCATAGGCTGGAACTGGAGTGGGAGCAGGTGCTGCTCGAATGGGATTATAGATAGTGGCTCGGCCACGCCCTCGCAGAGTCCCACGGTAGGCCAAAGCAGCGGGTGCCATCATAGGGTAAGGGATGCTTGCCACTGAGTTGTAGAAGCAATAAAGACAGAAACAGTGAGAGAAGATGCACATTCCATTACATGAGAGAGGAAGAGAAGTAGAGCTAAGCAGGACAAAGAAAGTGATAGTTTTCTGCTCCAAAAATTTACCAATGGAAGGGGGAGAGCAGCTTACAAAGGATGATCCTAAGAAAGCAACTAAAATTAAGTGTGTTTAATGTTTCAACTTGGGGTAAAAATGCTAGGCTTAATAATTCCAAAAATTTGAGAGGGATAGTCTCCACTTATAACACACTGGGAGGATACGTCAACATCTGATTCGAAACAACAGATTGCTGACAGTATGTTTTCTGTCAACATTTCATTTTTTGTTTTGTAAAATGGGATAATGAAGAAAATGTTTAGAATTTGATCAAATTATGGAAGTTTTTTTCTTTTTTTAAAAAATAAACTCTTTTAAAAAAATATGGCTAACATTGTTACGTAACTTTTCTCTTAGCCTTAAAGTATTTGTGTGGATGTACGTACATACGTACATACGTACATACATACATACATACATACAGACAGACAAGTTTGAAATATATATACATGCAGCTCTTGATTTATCACCATTCATTTAGCCACCGTTCAAAGTTATGCCGGTGCTGAAAAAAATAACTTATGACTGTTTCAGCGTCCTTGTGATCACATGATTGTGACGCATGGGCTTGCTAACTGGCATGTATTTACTATGGTTGCTATGTCCCAGGATCATTTTCAACCTTCCCAGCCAGCTTCAAACAAGCAAAGTCAGTGGGGGAAGGCAGATTTGCAGAGAGCTATCCATATGCATGTATTCACACAACATATATCCCTAACTGGTATGCATTCAAGTCTGTATGTATGTGTATGTGCATTAATTTTATGCCAATGTTGTTTCTTACAATTTGACACATAACACACTAACCTGTATACAGATCAGGAGCATAGACAGCACCAACTACAGGATTGATCTTCCATCCTGTAAGGACATCCAAGCAAAGAGAAGATCAGATGAACAAAATGCCTCCTATCTTATTTCTTCTTGCCTTGCCAACCATCCTACACATCTGGCCAATCTCCCAATTCACCAGAACTTACACAACCTTGACTGGACATGCCAAGCTATTTGCACATGTTTTAGAAAGATAGGGACAGCTAGATGAAGTAATTCTGTCTCAGTAGTTGGGGTACTCCAACCCTGAAAACTATTGCAAATCCATGCCAGCAACAGAATGCAAGGGCAGAAATGATGCCTTTGTGGGTCTTAAAATATTTCTACTCCATTACAAATTGACCTGTTTATTTACTCACTTATTCTGCTAACTTTATATACAATTTCCTGATGGTATATAGTCTTTACAGTTGAAAGTGTTGTAGAGTCATAGAGGAGCTCAGGATCTAAATCACCCTTTTTTAGTCTGGGCATCTTCCAGATACATAGATTTCATCTCCTGGATAGCATTGTCATTATAGGAATTCTGGATCTACAAGCCCAATATTTGGTTGATGTCAAAGGTAGAGAAGACATATCAATATCCTGGCATAAATTATCGCCAATATCAGAGTTTCTAATTATCAGGAAAAGTTGGGGTAGGAGAAAACAGGATAGTGCTAGCTTTTCAATAGATGAAGGTCCATCTCAGACCTTGAGTGTGACATCAAATGTATTTTATCCCCTCGAACTTTGCAGCAGGTTCCAGACAATTGAAGCCTAAGGCTTTCATGCGGAACCATTCCTACTGTCTGCATGGAAGCTTTTTTATACTTTGCCAAGGCTCTCCTGAAGAACTGGCCAATGGCCAACTCAGTCTGGCAGCACTACTGTAACAAAACTAACTGGAAGAGATAAGCTGGGTTTCTCCAACTCTTAACCTGATTACTGAAGTAGATCATTTTCTGGGATTTACACATTATTCTTGAACAATGAGATTTTTTGAAGCATCTGGACCCAGCAAAGAATGGTTAAAAAACCAAACTGGCTGCATTTGCATAACACATTAAGCCACAAAAAAACTAATCAAGCTGAACAGGTCTACTATACCAGCCCAGTAAAATATGTTGTCTATATTTAGCCATAATGCATAGGAACAAATAAAAAAGACACAGAGCACTGTGTCAGTCAGAACTGGCAGCTTTTTTGTGATTAGAGATATGTATATCATCATCATCATCCTTCCTATGCTCAGAGAATCATGGTTAATGACATCATTGGTTTGGACAGGGCCAAAATTTTCAGTACATTTTTGCAAGGTTTTTGGGCAGTAATGGTGAATGGGTGTGTTAAGACTGGCAAATGATTAAGGCATGCTTTTGGTGCCTTAACTTCCTCAAAATCAGAATTTATGATTTTGGAGGGAGTGGGGGACCTGAATGGTTTTTGAAGTTAAGCTTCTAAAGTTTATGACATCAATTAATTCCTTAAAACCCCTAAATATCCCAAATGAAAAAAAAGGCAGAAAAGCCATACCCATTCCAAAGTTGAGAGCTTTAGAGTTTAAATTGAAATTAGAGTCTGGGGGAAGACGCACTCAAATCGCAGAGTGCCTTGCCTTAGCCCCAAGCACTTACTTGTCCTGCTAGGGGTGCCACCCAAAGATGTCATGAAGTCAAAAAAGTGAAAGAGTTGCCTTGAACAAGCTGTCATACTCTAGTGTGAGAACTCTGGACTATTCGTTTTAAAGATGGCATTTGGAAACAAACATATTGCATACCATTCACTAGAGGTGCCACTGGGGGTTTCTTGGTGACTAAACGGGCAGTGGCATTGTTGACCTGCAGGGGAGAAACAAGCAGGAAGTCAGATCACATGTGCAAGATGTAGTTAGTTCTGAAAAGAAAGGCAGGCTAGTATTATAATTTGTCTTATGAATTCACTTTGGGTGAATTCACAAATAAGTCTCTTCAGTGTTCCTTGAATACAGCATATCCTGCTTTCCTGACTGTTAAGTGTAATATTAAGTTTTTGAAGGGGATTTCTTCAGCAAAGTAGTAAATACTATGTTGAACAAAAATGGGTATGCTGATACATGCTTATATGATACATAGATTAAACTCTCACCTCAATTTTCCTCCCTTCAACAATACTGCTGTTTAGCTTTTCTCGTGCCCGGTCAGCATCTTGGCTGTTTTCAAAGGTGACAAACCCAAAACCCTAAGAGAACAGAAGATTTGTGTCACAGCATTGGAAAGATTGACTTACATTGTAAAAGCAATCAGAAGGCTGTGCAATATTCATATTAAATTATAAAAGTTTCCATGTGACCCTGGAAAAAGATGTGGCTGTTTTAAAAAATTGCAGACATATCTCTCCTTTGAACATACTGTGTCCATGTGGTGGAGGAATAAGTGAAATGTTTTCACTTATTCAATTCAAACATTATTCTGTAATGCACTCTCTACACAGGTTCTCACCAGAAATTATAATTTCCATTCTTTACTAAATATTCTGATTTGTTTTATCTTAAATTGTTATTATCAGATTGATCTGATTTTATATCTTTTGACCACAGCCAAACATTGTTTTATAGTTTTCACAGTACATCATATTTACTCTAACCCTTTAAAAATATTTTAGAATAATTACGTTTTCCTTTTTATCCTAGTTGTGATTTTTGTGTCTTATCTGTTAATCTATGATCAAATAAATATTGATTGATTGATTGGCAATATCTCTCTTGAAATATCATTTTGTTTCAAATCTAAGCATTTCAACCCTAGTAATTCTCTCTATTAATCTGGAGGCCAGTCCTGAGATTTTATTGAATTCAGGATTCATGGAGCATGTATTGATTATATTCTACAAATTTTTCCACCATATTTTTGTTTTGCCATCTCTATATGATCAAACCATCATAACAAAAAGATTCATATAGGAAGATATTATATCTGATATTCAGATATTTTTAAAGAATTTTTGCCATTTACAAAATCTGCATTTCATCTTGTCTCCAAATTAAGGTGGATGAAATGTGTCAAGGCAATTTTATCCATCCATCCATCCATCCATCCAATTTATTTGCTTCCCCATTTGTTCAGGGCAACTCTGAATAACTAGCAAAAGTTCTGGCTGTATTAGTAGGATTCCTAAAACTAATGCAACCTTGCGAAGAGGTTGCATTGCTTGCCAAGCTTGACTGACTCTCCCATCAATAAATCCTGAACTTCTTTTCTGCTGATAGGACATAGACAATCCATAGCCCTGCATTGGAAACCCTTCTCCATGCAATACCTTTGAACCACGCTCATTAAAGATGATTTCCACATCGAGGATTTTTCCAAATTGCTAGAAAATAGGAAGAAAATCAATCATTGTCAGAAGCAATCATTGTGCAGCCCTGTTCTTATCAAGAGACTAAATCACAGCCATGTATAGGGTCCAAATTATGTATCAGTGTTTGTTAAAAAAATATATGCTTATTTATTTGGTTTGTTATTCCACCCCAGAACCAATGTTCTTTAGTTAAGAGTGACTAATTCACAACCATATATTGAGGCCCAAATTATTTGTCAATATTTGTTGAAAATATATGCTTGTTTTTTACTCTATCCCAAAACCATATATATTCTTTAGATGGGTTGGTGCTTTCTGATTTAAAGATCTGATCTTTTTTTTTTTTTCATTTTTTACTGAAGAAACCAACATAAGTGAACAAATTAAGGAACCTAGCACTGACGTCAGGTGAATCTCTTTAGGGATGGAGGAGAACTGACTTACTCCAAACATTTGCCGCAGGTCAGGGTCACGGAAGCGGAAGGGAATGTTGGACACATGTAAGCGCTTTGGCTGAGCTTTATTCTCCTCACTTTCTGCATCCTCTGTCTCAGGAGATAGCTCAGGTGCAGGGACTTCTTCAGCTTGCTATGGAAAGGGGCAGGAGGGGAAGAAAGCAGGATCATACACATCATTGGGTCAATTCTCACCATATTCACCAAGAAAGGGATCTTCCAAATATTGTAATTCAGCCATGGGTGAGAAAAGTTGGCTGAACTTGTCTAAGAAGAGGATGAATTCAATTAAAGTTTGAGGCAGTCACAAGGGAAGATGCTGAACTTTGTAATGTGACGACTGCAGTCTATGGAAAGAAACATAGTTGTCATGAGGCAAAAGGAAGACATACAGCAGTATCTCCATGATAAATGTATTGGCATTTATTTATTTATGCCACGCATCTCACTTTGATTATATAGGAGAAACCATAAAGATTAACTTACATATGATGGCAGTAGCCCCTTTCCTCCTCTATAAAACTTGGTAATAATCATCCTACACCATCCTCATATTGAATCTTGAAAACTGTTTTTAAGTTAAGGACTTTTTGAACTAGAATTGTCTTCCTCATATGGAATGACCATTCCAGGGTTTTAGAAAAGGATCCTTGACATTTTTCCCAGTCACACGTCTGAGTATTCAGGATCTAATATTCCAATTCTCTTGAAGGTACCAATTGGACAGAAGATTGCTTTGAGCAAAGTCAAATCTATGAGCCCTTCTGTCAATGCAATGAGGCATTCTTCAGTGGACTTAGCTAAGACAAAAAAGTGCTTAATCCTTTCTATGTTTCCTAGACTACTGATCACATTTGGCTTATGATGTAACAGAAGAAAAATCAGAACAGACTCCTAATTCCTTTTTCGTGTTGTCTCTATTGTTTCCTATTATCTCCATTAATTTTCAAATGGCACAGCATTCATTAAGAAGCTGCAGATAAATGTAAATAATTACATACATATAACTGTAAAAAATAATTCCTAGAATGACATCAGTTAAGAATCCAAGTGGAAGGCTCTAGATTTGACCATTCTCTCAAGTAATTAAACAATGAAATAGGCCATCTGAGACAACATTTCGAGCCCAATAATTTATCAGATGAGCCAATATCCATGCTGGTGCATGGATATCTTCAAACATGAGGGAGTATTTTATCAAGCTTTCAGTTCCTGCAGGTGTAAGTGATGCTAGCCAGGTAAAGGGATATCCTTCCCATAATTATTAATACCTGAATTTGTTTTTGCTAGTTGGGAAGAACTGTATTAAAGGAACAAAGAATTACAACACTCCCATCACTTTCGGTTCTTAGGCCTATTTTTGCCCTTTAAAAACCATCCATAAAGTTGCTAACTTCATGAATGGGGTCATACTAAGAGTTTCCTCATCTATTTATATGACTGCATATTAGTTTTACCTAACAATAATGTCTTTTGAGATCTGAGAAATCCAGAGTTGTTCCTTGTGTGCTGCAAATCCCAATTTCAATATAAAAGCCATTATTTCCCTTTAAAGGGAATGGTGCTTACTTCCTTCCAACCTTTGCCACCCACGGATCCAAAAAAAGAATTCACCAAGAACATATTTCAATGCACCAGCAAACATTCTGTCTTGGGTTAGCGAACAGGACGGACACATGGCAGCACACAGAAAACTGTTAGTTGAGAGAAGCATGACTGACTGAGAGGATGTAATTCATGAGAATGTTGTGGAGAAGATCAGAGAGCCCAGTGGCAGAGAACCACCCCAAACCCACATCTCTTTCTTCTCCATGCAGATGGCCCTTCTTATTCCACAATGCAACTTCCACGATGCAGCATTCTGAGAGCAGACCAAATGTGCACAGCCTATGTGTTGCAATGTCCGAAGTGCTGAAGGATTGGGGGAAGAAGAGAAGAGCCAGAAGAGCAATTAATCTGGCCAGGGGTGGGGAGGAAGTTGAACTTGTCTTCAAAACTCCTGCCGTAAATTAGCCAGGAGAGGGCATGGCCTATAAAGGGCATGCATGATCATCTATGGATGCACCTACCAGAAAAATAACAGGCATGTACAAAAAAGATTTGTGGGGTACATACAACTTCAAACACAGATCTAAATAAACACAATTGGTTGGATTCACATCATGCTAAAGGAATAAACTATTTTTCAAATGTCCTGATGGCTACCATTAAAGGAGCAAACAAGTTCCCCTTTGAGCAAAACATAATGCACAAACCAGACTAGTTTATTTAAAGCAGTAGTCATATGATCAGCTAGCAATGGCTACAGCAAGACAGATTAATTGCAAAACAAGGCTAACTGTTTATGAATGGAGAGATACTGTGCATGGTATGTATATGATAGAAAGTGCATTGAGAGTTCAAAGCAGGAGGATATCTGAATGCTTACCTACATGCTTGCAATGCCATCTACCAGTTTGTAGTGAATTAAATTAGCCCCTAGTGTGAAGTACTTTAATTCTTTTGAACAGCCAAATACACTGAGAGAGCTGTGTTTGGCGTACCCTTCCATAGAAGAACACTAGCATGTAGCAAAAGGTAGGATTAACATTTTCCATAATATCTAAGTGTAGGAACTATTTTATAAGAAGCTGAGTGCTTAGTTATATGAGCCCTTCCTGCCATCTAAAATGATACAAGCCAGAAATAGGTTTGCTGCTCTATCATCTGCTGTCTATACAAACCAAGTCTATTTTAAGTCAAACTATCTGGAACATACATTATTCAGCTGAACTAATTTAATATGTGTTATGCATTTTTAATTTGCATTTGATTATGCCCTTAGGCTGGAAAAATATAGCATCTCCCTTCCCGACATTTTCTAAATTTTCAAATTCTGAAGGCTGCAATTTATTTTTCCAAAAACAGAAGGGCTCAATATGAATCGGAACCTGTGTTTTATTCAGTACCAAACTATGAATTGCACAGCACACAAAAGTAATGTTTTCCACCTTTTAAAGATGAAAAGCTGCTGTGGGAGGTAGTAGCTTTGAGCTGAAGCATAGCAATGAAGTCAGTCTTCTCCAACCTTTTTCCCCCTGAATTTCCATTCAGAAACATGGCTCTTGAACTACTTTTCCTTGCCCAGAGACTGGGTGAACTCAGTTTCCCTTATGAACTGGGAGGGAATCAGGCTCATATCAATATTCCTTTTCTATAGTTCTCCCTTTTATTTTTGAGCCCTAACCAGAGTGATAGCCAATGTACAAAACCCTCTGTGAACATGCTTACAGACTTGGGAACAGGACAGTGATTCTGCTCGTCTTAGCACACAACCCCTGTAGTGTTACTATTAAAGCACACGGACACACAATTCTAGCCACTCCCATATGCAGACAACCCCTCCAAGCAGTAGCTATCCCACTCAGCCCACCAAATCTTCCCCTGTGCCCTCATTCCTTTATTCATCCCAAGGGCAATATACCACACTAGTTCCCATCATCAAACCATCTCCAGGTAGCCAGAAGGATCCCCCAAAGCTACAAAGTCCTGCTTATAAAGACAAGTTCAACAAGGATTAAATTCTTTCCAATGGGGCCCAACATTTGTTGGGAGGATAAAATGCAGAGGGAGTGGTGGGATGGGGGAGGGGATTTCAAGTGTCAGGCTGAGAAGACAGGCAGGTGCAGTTGCGCAGTGAGTAGGTTAACTATTCATGTATTAATGAGACTAGAGCCAAAGAAATGTGATGGAGTCCAAGATGCCTGGAAGAAAACCTGAGCTCGGCAGGAGGTCCGCACACGTTGCCATTAGCACCTCGGAAAAGGCCCTAGTCCAGGAAAGACACAAGGAGTCATTGCAAGGACAGCGTTGCTACAAGCTAGGAGCAGCTCTCGTGTTCCATGAGGAAAAAAGAAAACACACAGGTGAGTTACAACAACACCCTCTATTTGGTCCACCAAGAAAAGTGCACAAAGGATGTATCAGTAACTTAAAGCATATGATGTCCTAAAAACAAAAAATAAAAAAGACTGTAAAACTCATATATAGGGGGGAAAACAGACAGGACTGCTGCTAGTCCAGCTAACACATTCAACATACATTAAGCATTCTAGACATAATTGACATTCAAAATAGTTGGGGGGAAATGGACAAAGAGTCATATTTATCTATAATAAGTACACCTTTAACAGAAGGGATAGTCAACCGTGGGTTTTTAAATGCTGCTGTGTTAAATTTCCAAGCACATCACCCAAAACACAGCATGATTCAGCAGTATCTAGGGTGAGGCTGGGGGTTACTCAGAGTCTAATCCCAGGAACATAATCTTGTAGAAGCTAGGAGGTGAAAGTAAAAAGGGGAGTTGCAAGCATATGGCCCAGCAGGATCAAAGCTCATTCTCCCTTGAGGTATTTTGGCATTTACTCAGTGAAAGAAAAACAAAAATCAGAAATTGTCTGGATGTACAAGAGCCAGGTGCTGAATTGGCAAGCAGGGTTGCCAATTTTGAAAAAGTCCCTGCAGTTATCTTTAAAAATAATGTGAATTATAGGAATTAGCTTGTGATTATATGGCTATGAAAAAAATTGTCCTGCTGATTTCTAGAACTTATGTATTACTATTAGAAGCACAAGAAAAGGAGAAGTGATTTGAACCCCCCCCCCCTCTCATTTCTTTTCCTCTGGGCAGTTGGCAACCCAATTAGTTTGGATGTTAAGCTATAAGGGCAGAAAGTAAATTATGTGAAAGAGGCTTGCATAGCAAAGAAGCTTTGGGCCTGCCCCCTAAGGCAACTTGCTTCTGGACCAGTCAAGATTTTTAACGTCTGAGCAAAATGGTTCTCTCTACCTAGTTGTCAGGATGCAAAACACCTAAAATTTGAAAAGTGATTTGGCATTTGGGACTGAATCTTTCTCCCTGGCCACGAAATAATGGCAAAAATAGAAACAAATGCCAGCTTAATTTCCATCCTGTTGTAAAACACCACAAATATGCTTGAGTCAACTCTACATTTTGCAAAATGGTAATTAATTTATTAAATGTATTCATTTACTAAATGTTTATGCTGTCCATCTATCTAAAAGAGGTATTATCTTAGCCTTGCTTCAGGAGATAGATGCTGGGATATTTTTGAAAAAGCTCCATTATGTTTATTTATTTATTAGTATTTTGTCACCTGGGAGAGGAAAACAAGTGTTGTTTGGACTTCTCGTCTTGGGCATGAAACAGTCTCTGGCCATCTCTGCTTACAATTCATCAGAGGACGTGGTGTCCTTGAAATGAGGCTGTTGGCTATGTGCCACTTGTCCATGCGGAGATAAACAGCTGTTGGTGAAGATGGTGAAAGATTTGGGGCAGGGGGAGGAGGTGAAAGAGATAGAGCAGGGAATCTGATACGGGTGCAGCTGTTGGCCGGAGAAAGGCGTTATTACCCAATATGGTCACCACCAAAGCCACTGCCTCAATAGCTGGATTAGAGAGGAGGGAGGAGGATTCTGTGCCTTGTAAGATGGAAAACTAAGGAGAGATTTCAGGATGCACCCAAATAAGAAATTTTTGGATCCTTTGGACTAAGAATTTCAAGTTTCCTACTCTACTCTAAGCTACTTTCCTATCCCAAGATACTTGCAGGTTAGCATCCAAGGCTTCGGATTTGAAACCTTTCCATTCTGCCCATTTGGAAGACAATTGCCTGATCTTTATACTTCATACTGTTCATTTTTTTTCCAGGCCAAAGATAGTATTTGGCCTTAACAGTCAATAATCCCTCCCCACCTCAAGTAACAAGACCAAGAGTTTACTATATTTCTTTTCTAATATTTAATTAAATAAGCAATCAATATACTTACTCTCAAGTTATTATTCCCTGATTTTGCCACTTTCAGTTTGAATGTATTTGGTAAGGCCACACACAAGAATTTCTAGCACTGTACATAGCCCTCAATTTTATTCGTCTGATACATGTGTTATATGCATTGCCAATACTATCTCTCAGGATAGTATTGGTATTAAAGAAAAACCTGAAATTGACCAAATATCAAATTGTCAATCGGTGGACATTTTTATGGTCACAAACAATAAATAAGGCTACATCAGACAATCAGGAAAGGATACCCGTTTTCAAAGCTCTGTTTAAATTAATATAATTACCCTTAGTACTTTATAAAGAAAGATACATTTGTATAGGTATGCTTGTATGTTTTGTATGTTCTCTGTGTTATTAGTCATCACAAATTATCCACAAATAGATTACGTATTAAGTACCATAAAGTTTTGGCAAACAGGCTTTGACTCTGTTTAAAAAGCCACTATTTAAACCAATATTTAACTTCACTGCTCACTGTTGGCCCAAATAGTTTTCAACAACTATGTGACTTACTGTAATGACAGGGATTTGGGTTTCCATATGTCTCTAATGTTTTGGTTTGTGAAAGGCCATACGACCAAGCCTTGCTGGGGGGAAACCATTCAGTAGACGTAGTGCTCACAAAACTCAAGATGTAGCCCCCAGTCAAAACACTAGACGATTTCTAAGTAGTTGGGTTGCCAACTGGCCGATAGTTTGAGGGAGGAGGGAGGGAATCTGTTACTCTTCAGATAGACTATAATATCCACGCTGCTAAAATATCTGGAAAGTACTAGGTTGCCTCACTGAGCTTGTCTCTCTAGCAGAAGTTTGGAATATATCTTGATTGGTTTGTCTTGTCTATTAATTACAACAAATTATCTAATTGCCCTTAAGGGATCACCTATGGTTGCAAAATTTTCAGTACTGTATTCAATATATTTTAAAAAGACGTGGGATTCAGCACTGAAAATTGCCAGCAACCAAGTGGTAGGTATGTCATAGAAATGTGAGAGAGTGCAGCAAAACCTGCAGGCTAGGTTTTATCATGCATCAACATCAAAGCATAATGCTTCTCTAGAGAACAAAAGAGTATTGCAGCTTATTTACAGAGAACAAATATATTCTGAAAACTGCTGGAAGTAATGCCTCTACTAACACAGTCAAAAAGCAAACAGACTCAACTCATGGTGACTGTGGAACTTCCTGCTGGGATTTAACTACTTGAGCCATTCCAGAGGGGGAAAACAGAATATTGATACAGATAGCAAAATGTCTCAGGCAAATTCTGTAGCTGTCAGCAAAGTTGATGGGAAAAAAAAACACTGTCAAGATAGTCAGGATTAAGCAGACATACATTGTGAGCATTCACACTGCAGCTCCCCATATACCAAATTTGATACTTTTTCTCTTCTTTCTAGAACTCTGGTATGCACAAAGTATGAGAGCAATGAATCAATGTTCAGGAGCCAAGGTGGCGCAGTGGTTAAATGCAGCACTGCAGGCTACTGCTAGATCAGCAGTTCAGCGGTTCAAATCTCACCGGCTCAGGGTTGACTCAGCCTTCCATCCTTCCGAGGTGGGTAAAATGAGGACCCAGATTGTTGGGGGCAATATGCTGACTCCCTGTAAACCGCTTAGAGAGGGCTGAAAGCCCTATGAAGCTGTATATAAGTCTACTGCTATTGCTGTTTGAGTACAGAGAAACATCCAAACATTCTACGATATAAGGTTGGAAGACACTGGTGCACTATGGAATTCCGGACTCTCTTCAACCATGGCTTAGGAGGAATGGAAGTGATAAGCGATCTAAAGTATTTAGGTTCCTATGACCATAATTCCAAAAATAATAGAAGCATTAGAAAGGAAATGGTATAGGGTGGGATGGTGGGCTGTAGATAGAAAGTAGTTGACAAAATCAAGGATGTATTAGCCTTCATCTGCTCTATTATTTTAAACAATATCTCCTTCTCAGTCCCAAAGAAATCAACTTTACTTCAGCCCTTAAGCTAGCAATCCCTTCCAGTTTCTTTTTGGGAATATTAAAGGGGGGTACTAAACTGTGTTAAAACAAAACAGCCCTCACGGCAAAAATAAATTTGTTTTTGTCAACTACTAAGTAGATTGCCATTTGTTAACTACAAAGCAGCCCTGAATGAGAAGAAAATATGAGTGAAGCCCTTGCATGTTGAGAGTAGGGAGTAGAGAAACAGTAAATACAGTCAGGTTCACAGTTTAAAAAAATAGAACAGAAAGGTCCAGAAGCGGATTTTGGAGGGAAGGGACTAGCTTTTATTAGAATAGGAAAAAGAACTAAGAATTGACTGGAAGCCTCTTTTAGACTTTTGGTGTAAAAATAGGGGGGGGGGGTGAATTTGTGGCTCATGGTTTTGATGATTAGACAGAATATTTTATAGAAAGAATATTGTGATATAACTTCAAAGGTTAAAATATAATTGTACTTCTAATTATGGTGAAAAATATTAGAAGCCACTTCTATTTTTCAACCTTTTTCTTTTCTTCAACTTTTTGCTTTTTCTTGGCCTTTTCCTTTTTCCTTTACATCATATTAGCTTGTATGTGTTTTTTAAAAGTGTCAATACAAATCATACACAAGAAATATGAAAAGAAAAAAGTGAAGGTTTGAGCTACATTAGGGACTGATGATCTAAGAACTCAGTAAATTTGTTCCATATATTGTATTATGTCTTGTGACTTTGCTTCTTAAACTTCACAAGCATGCACGGAGAGTGAATTACTAGATATTCTACAGAAAGTAAATAACCATTTACATCCAGATGCTCAATAAGAGAAATTTTGAAAATCCTGATACATGATAAATTCAAGGCCCTGAATAATTTATCCTGTTTTAGATTAGGTTTAGATGTATTGGGATTAGGATAAGAGAAGATAAAGTTTGCTTGAATGGAAGGGGAACAGAGGAAGCTGATGGACAGCCAGGGCCCAAGGAAAATGCTCAAGCTAGCAAATGGGTGTGGCAATGCAGGTATTAGGGAACAGAGATCCAGATTTTTGCCTAGTCTCAACTAGGATAGTATAGTGGATTACTTTGGGGAAGTGTGTGTGTGTGTGCGTGTGTGTGTATCTGTGTGCGCATGCGTATGTCCTCTCTCTCACACACCCCAGGATTGTTGTGGTGTGAAAAGTAGGAGGGAATATTATGCATGCCACCTTGAGCTCCTGAATGAAAGGATGGGCACAAAACTAATAAATCAATCCTTGGGAAAAGAGCAATTCCCTGGAATTGGCAAATATGAAGGAAAGGAAAAGGAAATGTGCATGATCCCAGAGGAGTTGGTGATAGAATTGACCAAAACGTACCTAAATCTAAAGGACAGCCTGACCACTACTATTAACTAATTACTGAAATAAGACTTAGCAACATTTACATGCATCAAAAGCTCACAGATACGTAATAGTTATTCCACATTTCTACAAAATGAAAAGTGTAAGAAAAGTGTTTTCTGGCTCTAAAGATGTATCTTTTGACACTTCTGTTCATCTCCAGTCGTCCCCCCACCCCTAGAAATGAGGGTAGTTGCTTGGGATTGAGTTTTTGTCATGGTCAGCAGTGGCTCTTTTCCAATGCTTCAGGCACTTTCATTCAGACTTGGAAATACAAATAGCTGGGGCGTCTAAGGAAGCCCCAAGCATTCCAGGAAGCAAAGTCTTGTATGCCAAATCTTGGGTATGGGCAAACTCTAATCCACTCTTTAAATGACCCTTACCTTTCAGAAAACCCAGCCATCAAACATGCCACTGTGAATGATGCTATCCCTTTCACGAAGCAGCAGAGAATTTTGATAGCTGGATAGTTAACAAATAGATAACAGGAAAATACAACACATCAGGGTTCAAATACAAAGATGCAGGAAGAGGGTGTGATGGAAATGAGCTAACACCCTTTATAGCTTGTCTTGTTTTCTCTGCCAGAGAGAATATCAGAACCTGTTCTTGAGGAATACCTAAGAAATTATCCGTTATTATGCAGGCTAAGTCCTATTGCCGACTTCCACAATTACCCCAAATTACCCCTGCCTTGGCATTTCCCTCATGTGGACTAGATAACCACTTACGGCAGGAGGTGGAGGCAATGGTAGAGGATCCGATGCAGTTGTGCCCTGCTCAGGGAAGATGCGCAGGCTATGATCCAGGGCAGTTGGAGATGGGTACTCAGATGGGGTGGTGTGAAGATGGTATTGTGGGGGGAGTCGGGCCTGGGGTGGTGGATACTGGGCTGGAAACGTCTGAGTCATGGCATCAGTAGGTGGTACTGTAGCATCTGGACTACCCTGCAGGAAGTAAAAGTCAGAAGAAAATAAAGGTGACTGCTGCCCAACCTGTGAATCAAGAGACGCAAAGAAATAATTTTCTGAAGCAGATTCTTGAGAATAAAATATAAAATCCCCCACATCCACTAAACATCAACTACATTAACAGAGAACCCTAAAAAAAACCTCTTCTTTCAAATATACATTTTTTGTCTCTCCAGGGTTTCAAGTTTTTTCTAAGGAATATTATGACAAAGGATCTTCCCTCTATTTTCAAGGATCCTGGAAACTTTAATTTTTGTGTACATATTTTGTGTGTGAAGCTGAATTTCCTGATATGCATTGGAAAAGGCAACCAGTTGGGAAACCCTATTGTTAGCCCTTCAAGAGAAGGCAAGCTGAGAAAGACACCAATACTATTATTATAGGATATAATAGCAGAATCTTGAAACCGTGACTGATATAAAAGAGAATTAAGGCAGAGTTGACTTTCTTTCTTACCCCTCTTCCTTCCCACTGCTCAATAGTTGTTTACCTAAAAATCTTGAATTCCTTCAAAATCAACTCTGTCCTCTCCTACTTTATTTTTTAGATTTGTAAGCAAAACAATAATTGGAGAGCTGAAGAGATAAGGGTAACATTAGCCATGCATCAAATTTAACAGTGAAGTACAGTATAGAATTCCAAGATCTGAATGTATGTATAACCAGAGAATATATCCAAACAATTCACACAAACTACTGTACATGCACATTCAAATCCTGATATGACTATAAGTGGCAAGTGAAATAAAATGCTCTTACCCTCAGTAATGAAAAAAGCCCTAAATGCATTCTAATTCTCACGATATAACAAGCATCTGGTTGTATAACTAGGACGCCTGTGAAATAGAGTAGAAAAATCCCTACCTAATGCACAAGATTCCCCTCTTCCCTTAGTTTTGCAACCCCTGCGATAAATTGCTTTCCCTTCTATTCCCTCCCTCACGAGAAGACCCAAAGGTCCCAGCTTCCAAAACCTAGGCAGAGGGAAAATTCGGAAAAGTTTTTAGTATTTCACCCACCTACACCAACAGGCCCCATCCCTTGCCACCTCTGCTGCGAATCACTGCTAGGCGCGGAAGGATGCTTGGGGAGGAACACCCACCCATGCAGACGTCCCTTCCTCGGCCCATGCCCCACGACTATAAAGGCATTCCTTGTGTCTTCCCCGCAGCCAATGAGCATGAACCTCAGCACACACAGCTTCTCGGATTGGCTGCTCTCTTATCAGCTCTCCCGCCCACGCTTTCTCTGCTCTTCTTTGGAGCTGCTGTTCCGACTCCTTTGTCTTTCAGCTGTTTGAAAAAAAGCGGTGGGTGGGAGGGGGAATGGAAAGATATTTTTTTTTAACCACTCAGATCAGATTAAGGCGGCCGCCGACAGCTGCGTATTTTTTCTTGGAATTTGCAATTTGTCCTGCGCTTGTTTAGCACCTGTCCCACCTGTCCAAAGGCAGGCGTGGGGATTAATCGGAGCTGGAGTTGGAAAAATGTAAAACTGAGAGATTCTTAGGAGGTGAATTGGTGTCTCAAACAAAAGCAGGCCAAATTGTTTTGCCCAAGGCATCTTTTTAAGACTAGAGAAGTTAATCCAGTGGCTGCTGGATTTTTTGTTCAGCAGTTCCCACCATAACTGGACCTGACAGTTAGTCATAAGTCATAAAACGGGTCACCCTGTGACCATATCCAATTTTAGGATCGTTTTGGTGGTGCTGTTAAGTAAACACTGTGGTTTTTAAGCAAATCCATTGTTCGCTATAGGGTGGCTGCAAATAATCATAAATGATGAGCACCACCAAAAAAAAAATGTCATGTGATTGAAGGATGATAATGTCAGAACTTTGAAACTGGGTCATAAGTAGTTTTTCAGGAATCCATCATAACTTTGAATGATTGTTAATCATCTGGCCATAAGTTGAGAACTACCTGTACAGGGAACTAGCATTTATACTTATTGCATAGTTACATGAATTATTTTAAGTAGGGCTGCACACTGTATAGCACTTTGACTATTAAAATTCCATTTTTTTTCAGTATTATATGGTCATCTCATATAGCATCCAGGATTTTATGTGTTGATGCTGAGGTATATCTTGTTCAGTGCTCCAACAATTTCAAGAGCTCATATTGGAATTAATACATGTGGCCACATACAGCCTGAATTTCAGGCTGTGGCAACCAAGTAGATTTTACAAAGATGTATGCTTGAAGAAGACTGGTAAGAATAAAAGTAATTAATTAAAAATTCCTGTACCATATTGAAGTTGATTTTTCAGTCTACTTACATATTTTTTTTGTCAAAAATAGAAACAGATTGGATAGATAGATACAAGAAGAATATGAAGAAATTAAAAGTCTAGTTGTTTTCTGTGTCCTGGGTTGACATAATTGAATGCTAAGAAGAAATGTGTTCCTATAAGAAAAATTAGATGGCAGGAATAAAGTTTTTTTTACAAGGGGTTAAATTTAAACATATCATGGTTAAATGACTAAGTTGATTTATGGTATTATTTTTTTATTTACAAGTATAACCTCCACTTCCTAATTTACTTAGGTGAATTGTGAGAATAGGATTTATGGGTAATGGTCTTTGTCTCCTTACCCCTTCAAAGTATTATTCTATTTGTGAAATCTCACTTGTTCCCTGAAGAACTACACTGTGCATCGATGTGTACAAACACATATGGTTGCACATACGAGTTTACAAAAGTAAGACCAATCAGATTTTATTAAACAGATGCAGAAAGAGTTATTATGTGAGTTCAGTCACTCTGTTCAGCAAAACATAACTGATGTCTTAGCAACTTGTGTGAATATTTAATTATTTAGTCATTTAATGAATATACCGCTGTAAACTGCACAGATTACACACAGTATACAACAATAAAACAGTAGATAAAACTTAGACTAATGGAACAGTAGCTCAGATGATACTCATTCATCATCCTCCCCCAAAAACCTCTACAAATAAGTTCCATTTTCACTAGTTTCATAGGTAATTAGGTATGTATTAACTTGGCCTCCAGAATCAAAGACAGAGACCTCCAAGTGGAAACTTGTAATGGGGTCATATAATTTACTGTGATGCGTGAATCCAGATATTAAGATTTATAAGTAAAGATTTATAACTTAGCACTATGTATGACACTGCAAATTAGCCAACTGTCACTTAAGTGAAATAATAGGTAAACTTTTATTTAAATATTGTATGAGCTCAATCATTAATTGATATTGCCTGAAAGAAAATTCATTGTTATTTTGGTACTAATAACATATAAATAAGTATCATTGTTAATTTTTTGAACATAGTAATTTCATAAAGGTAAAGGTCGCAAATATGTGCTAGTTATTCCTAACTCTAGGGGGCAGTGTTCATCTCCGTTTCAAAGCCAAAGAGCCAGCGCTGTCCGTCTCCATGGTTATATGGCCAGCATGACTAAATGCCAAAGGTGCACAGAACGCTATTACCTTCCCACCTAAGGTGGTCCCTATTTTTCTATTTGCATTATTTCCATGCTTTCAAACTGCTAGTTTGACAGAAGCTGGGACAAGTAATGGGAGATCACTCCGTTACCCGGTGCTAGTGATTCGAACCGCCGAACTGTTGACCGTTCTGATCGACAAGCTCACTGTCTTAGCCACTGAGCCGCCACATCACTTCTAGTAATTTCATAGGATCAAACAATTATTCTACAGAATAGTCCAGTGTTATATCCAGGCTTTATTCTACAGTATTCAAAGTGGACCAAAACAAAAAGAAATGGGCATATAAATATGCACATACAAAATGGGGAGGCTTTGGATGCAGAGTTGATTCAGCCATCTTGTTTTGATTCCCTGATCCTGCCCTGATTTTATCTTATTTTTTTAGAAAAATACTTGCAACTGAAACAAGATAAGCTGAAAGTTGTTTTAGAATAGTAAACCAGTATGTTTCTAGTAAATGCCTTCTTATCAGGCCCACTTCATAATATCTCGTTTCAGAAGTACCCACTTTCCAACTCCACATCAGTCTTCATCTATTTCTGTAACTGCAGAAGCACAGGAGTTGACTTTGTTTCCAGATTTGTTTGTCCTTTGACCTACATTAGCCAGAATTTACTTTCTCTCCCAGTTTTCTATCCCACAAGGAAAAAAAACTAAATTAAAAACTCTTCTCCCCTCAGAAAAAAAAGAAGAAAGAAAGCATAATATGAAAACATCAATTTGCAAGCCCAAGTTTGTAAATTTTCTACCCTAGGCAAATACTTTACAATTTAATTAACTTAACATCATACTAAGGAGAATAGGAATGTAGCCAGTGCATACAAGTGTTTTATAAAGTACATAATTTGTGAAAAGGGATGTCCACAGTGGTAGGTGGGTAAGCAAAATCAAGATGGGTGCATCACTAAAAGAGGTGGGGCTTCCTTTGAATAGTTCCAACTGCCATCTTGTCTTTTCTTAACCCTCACTGAAGATGTCCCTGCTTGAGAAAGAAATGGCTTCATTTTTATTCTCTTTTAATCTGTAATAATAATTTTTAGTCTTTAGAAAGTAATAAGTACTATAAACACAAAAAATCTGACATAAAATTCAAACTGGCCAAGGGATGTACAAAGACTTTGTGAAAGCAACTGATTAATATTCAATATAATCAATATTCTTAATTTACAAGTGATGCACACTTGAAACTGAAAGTAAGGTTCAACACAAGATAAACCATAGTATTGCTTTGCTTTTTTTAAAAAGCTGCAATCTCATTTGCTCCAGGGAAATTTTTAAATATTAGCAACACATTGCAAATGTCCAGAGAATACTCACTAAATCCTAGTCTTACTGTGGTAAAAAATGGAAAACCAAGATAAGCACTTTTAATTTGAATTTCTCCAGTGTCTGAATGAGCATATGGAAACTCAGTCCATAAACTCTAGAAACAGCTGTGTTGAGTGAGCTACTTGAGTGTTTTACTCTGTCAGTGTGACAACTGTTTCAAGCACTGAACACACGGTACACATCCCAACCTGTCTGCATGCTATTATCCCTCAAAACTGTATTCCCTAGTTGCTTTCACGATGGGATTTTTATGTAATTAAGCCTTCTACATATTGTGCAGCATTAGAAGCGGATCACTGCTAGGGGAAGATTCTTCTACTTAAATTGGCAGAGAAAATAATGACTTCAAGATTTGAGAGAATTCTTTGTTTTATAAGCTGGTTTTATAAGGTCTAGTTGTGAAATACAGAGTGGACAAAATGTCAAGTGGGGTCATAGACATCTCTGCTTTCTTTTAAAAAATGGTGATTAAAGAGGACTTGATTTCTTAAAAGAGAAAAAAATCTTATCTGCTCCGGAATAAACAAAAGATGGTTTGAAATCATAATGACTGACAGTCTATTGAACTCCCAAAGGTGCTTTTTCAGGAGTCATCTTTTTTCTTTGAAGACATTTCGCTTCTCATCCAAGAAGCTTCTTCAGCTCTGACAGGATAGTGGGGAATGGAAGTATTTATAAATGCAAGGAATATAAATCCTTCTATCCCCCACTATCCTGTCAAAGCTGAAGAAGCTTCTTGGATGAAAAGCGAAATTTCAGAGAAAAAAACAAGAATGTCCAGTTGCCTTCTGAAAAAGCACCTTTGGGACAGCCATGACCTGGATCACTGAGAATCTCTACAGACTTTTAGTCTATTGGATTAAAGGCAAATGCTTAGCAGCTGAAGTTGCCAACTGTTGTCAAAACAAGTGTTTCCTTCTTTGTCAGAGTTACAAACTGCACCATATTATAAACAAAGCAGATAGCATGTCATACTGATTGCTGTGGACTTATTTGAGCAGGAATTCTATTTTAGAAGACTACTGCCCACCTACCAAGTATCTGCCCCTCAAAAATAGTTTCACTGTATAAATCCACCTTCATTTTGGAGTTAGCAATTTGATCTGCTTAAATGTGTATGTGTTTATGTATAATCAAGAAACTCTCACACAAACAGCAGCTGAAGAGAAGCTTAGTCTAATAGGAGGGGTACTTTATGACATCTGTTTTCTAAAATGGTCTTTCTCCATCCCATGGGGAAACAAAGGGAGAATATAGATATGGATGACATTTGCCAGCCATCACTTGTTCAGAGATTGATGTACTTTCTCTTACCCCATCAAAAAAAAGTATCTGTCTTGCAAACAGTATCACCAAGTAGTTTGAAAACCAGTCCCCCAACACTCTTTCTTATCATAGTTGGCTCTACTTTCAGCACTTATAAATAGCTCTATTTGACTACAGCACTTTCTTGTCACTCATTGCTCAAAAGGGCAGGGGGGTTGGGAAGGCAAACGTATTTGTAAATAGAACCTATATCAAGGAATCTTCCGGAGGTTTGGGGGAAGGATTGATGAGGGGCCTTTGGCAGGAAACTGTAGTAAGAGTTGTTAAGTGGACTTCTCTTGAAATCTTTTGTGGAATACCAGTCATAAATAGTATGCAATCGTATTTCACAAAGCTCTAATGACTGGAATAATAGTGTAACATAAAAATGATTCTTGCACCATTATGGACTGGAAAAATACTGTTTTGATACCTTTTCCCTGCATAGCAGGATGCTTTATATGGGACTAATTTAGTTAATTTTTTCCCCTTAGGAAGAGATTTTCCTATAACTTGCAAAAGTTAAAAAGAAATAAGTTTATTGTTAATGCTTAGAGTGTTTGCTTTGTTTTGAACACTAAGAGTCAAGCTTTCAGGCACACAATTGATAAATCTGTGACTTTTCATATATGATTTTGATATGGTTGCCAATTCTAAGCAACTGGCCAGTTATTGGCAAGAATCTATTCAAGATGAAGATCTTTTCAAGAAGCTTTATGTTTCCTTTGATTGAGACATTAGCACAAGAAGATGTAGCTGACTGTAGCTGCAAGCTGACTGTGATAATGAAGTCCAATACATTTGGAGGGCACCAAACAGGGGAAGCATGTTTTAGGCCATGATCAGCATCTACTATATATCCATTGCATATTTTCCATTGTTTCAAGGACAAACACTATTTGCAATCTCTTAAACTACCTTTGCCTCTATCTTTCTTTTGAGAGGTTTTGGAAATAAACTTATAACTTTTTAAAAATTTTAACCAGGATGGTGGCAGCAACAGGTCCATCTTGACAGCAAAGTCTATGTCAAATTTCAAGTGGATTTGCTTTTTGATTTATTGCACATCCTGCTTTTTTCATTAATAGAATGCTCAAGGAGGCTAACAACATTGTGGGGTATTTTGTTGTTGTTATAAAAATAACTCCAGGAATCACAACAAATATTCAACAACAAAATATAAAAGCAAGACGATTAATGCATATTAAAATATGTGAATATTATATAAATTATCCTAAAAATCATTCTATTCAAGCTTAGGTTGGATCTTAAATTGCTGTCCTCAAGGAAGGCAAAAATGTGTTTTTCTCTCATCCTTGACTCAGGAGAAAAGTATATCAACATAAATTGAAATTGAGTCCCCCCCCCAAAAAAAAACTTTCTTGCATCCCAACAAAAAGAAGGGATGGTTTTGTTGCCCTTTCACAGAGTCCCCTTGCACCCAGTGTCACCCACAGGTTGAAAAATCAACCACCAAACACACTTGGGGGTTCAACCATTCCTTTTTATTATTTGGCTTTATTTTTAATTATTTATAGTGTGCTGCTTCTCCCAGGAGATTGATAGTCTTCTCAGAAAAACAGAAAATCAATACACCCACGTCAAACAGCCCATCGCTTCCAAGGTTTGTCTGAGTAATTGGAAGAATTGATTTAAAATACAAAAATGTGAAGCTCAACCCAGAAAACTCTCGATGCAATTGTGCCTCTGGATTTTTCTTTCTCCTTCAGGAAACCAATTTCCCTCTCAAAATGTTTTGGTCAAGGAAAGAGCCTTTTCCATTCCACATTTGTGTGCGTATGCATAGACTTCTTTCTTATATGACCTCTCAGCTTATACATACACATATCTCAAATAGATGGAGTCCTTTCAAGCCTATTAATCTCCTGGCAATTTAATATTCCTTTGTTAAAAAAAAAGGACATATTCGATCTTCTTGTACAGAAAGTAAAATCGCAAAGGCCAGCAGTATCCAGCAATCAAATGAGGAGAGAAAGTTTCTAGAACAGATTCCATTCTGGGACCATCATATCCCAGCTTATCCCCAAAACGTAATAAATTGTCTGTACATGAAGCTTTGTATTGGGAGAGAAAGGAACACAATTTGAAACTAAAGGTAGGTCTAGATCAAGGGTAAGATGAAGATAATCTCATGAGGCCACATCCTTCAAAAATGGGTAGACATTTTTATGGCATTAGCAAGAAAGTCTAGAGGAGAAGGCATTCCATAGTTTAGAAGCCATGTGAAAGAAGGCTGTTCTTCATGATTGCTAAGATTCAGAAGCACAGAGCATCTCTGCAATGGATTCTTCTGCAGATCTTAATGTTCAAGTAAGGTTATAAAAGGATAGACAGTTGTTCAAACAATCAGGCCCTAACCTTTGAGGGCTGAAAGATTATCTTGAATTGTGCCTGGAATTAAATATGGACATTATATGACTCAGGTTTAATTGCACTGATTAGTAACCAATGTCCTCATTTCAGCTTCTTCATATTGCATCATTTGAGATTTCTGGACAATTTTCAAGTATGGCTCCATATATAGCACATTGCATTAATTAAATTATGGTACTTCTAAGGTGTGGAGAACTGCCAAATTCAATTAACTCAGGAATGGTCATAGCTAGCTCATTAGATGTAATTGTAAGAACACAGTCTTGCCCAGGAGTGAGCCTACATTTTCAAATGAATAAGCTGGGCTACTTATTGCTAATGCTAAATGTAATAATTAGCAATGTCTCAGCAGAGGGAGTGTCTTTTAGGATAGCATTACAAGATAGACCTCTACCATTTTAAAAAATTGCAGAACAATGGCACAAAGAAGTGTCTTCCAACAGAGAGGAAAATTTAGGAGTTTAAGAGAATAATGGGTAATACCTGTCTTATTCTGTCTAAAGTAGGGCAGGTCATTTCAGAAATATTCTGCTTTGTCAGATGTTTTCATTAATTTAATACTATTAATAATACTGTGATGAAAGAAGCAGAAATAAAATATCTGTGGTGCTTCTCTTTTGAATAAAAGAACAAAGTTGATAGTTCACAATCATTTAAAGTAGGAATAAGCAAGTTGATGCTTAAAAATATCTGGACTATAATATCCACAGTGTCTTGCCATTTGACAAGCTGGTTGATGCCAATTGGATACTGAAGAGCATAAGATTATCTATTTCTGCATTGCACAATTGTTCAGGCACAATTGAACTATACAATGCAATCCTCTCAACACAAGCAACAAATCATTTATAGATTTCAATTATATTATTAGATTCAAATTTCTGCCTGAGGTCACAAAACATTTTATTATCTCTGGGGTCTACCTTGGTTTGTTATGGGCATGGTTTGTTCTGCTTTGGTTATTATGCTGCTTATGGTTTTTTTTGTTGCATTTTAACCAGTGGCTTTGCAATGTTTTAGATTCCTCTTATTCTGTGAGACACAATTGTTTCCCCTGTGATAAACATGATAAAGGTAGAACAAAATGCATAGACCCCCCCCCCCCTTAAAATTAAGGCTGCCTTAATGCATAATTAAACCTGGATGGTCAAATACACATTTTTTGACAAAAAATTGTCAGAATTGTAAATTATTTCAAAAGCATCTCACTCAATATGCTCTTGGTTATCATCTTTTGGTATATACTTGGCTCACAAAAACGAATCCACAGGATCTGAGTTTAGATAATATAGTCCACATTAACAAAATACAATTGCTGTGTTTACAAGGCATATTGCATCCAAAAACATAAATCATATTATGAGTTTTATGTGATGGCTTGGTTCATATAACACCATGACAATGGCTAGTTCCTTAAACATTTTTAATGCCTTCAAATCAGTGTTGACTCATGGCAACTTTCTGGACTAGTCTCTGCTGCTTTCTTGGTAAGATTTCAGAATTGGCCTCCTTCCTAGAAACAGAATGACTGATCCAAGCTCACCAGCTGGTTTTGTGTCTAACTGGTTTCCCAGTTTCTAGCTTGGTGGCTTAACCACTATACCAAACTGGCTCTCCTAAAACATGTTGGATCCAATCCAATTTTAGCCTAGCCTAGTCCAGATTATTGCATAACCCAAGCTAGAAAATGAATAAATGGAGGAAAATACTTAGGCAATCTGAAAGCTAATTATGTCAATTCAATCATTGTGCAAGTATTTAATGTTGATCCAAAAGTAAACAAGACTGCTTGGATGCCTATATTTCTCAGGATGCCATCAAAGGAGCACATTTTCCAGCTTCATCATTTTACACTTGCAAGGAATTTTAGAATACTTTACTTATACTGTAAATAGGTATAGGGCACCAACATTCATTTTGCTAACCCATGTTATTCATGCATTCTACCATTTTTTCTTCTACATTGAGCATAATTTAAACTTGTAACATAACTGAAGACAGCTTGTGCTCTTATTAATTATAAAATGCTTATAATATCAAGAATGGCCCTCCATGTATTGAAGCATAGGGTGGTATTTGTTTATATTTTATTTCAAAACCACTAACAGTTTTGGGTGATTAAAAA
Source organism: Thamnophis sirtalis (assembly GCF_051295495.1). Taxonomy (NCBI): domain Eukaryota; kingdom Metazoa; phylum Chordata; class Lepidosauria; order Squamata; family Natricidae; genus Thamnophis; species Thamnophis sirtalis. Next base: position 106,389,767 of record NW_028261384.1, on the reverse strand, counting down.
ATTACAAATGATGTGGCATCACTGAAAAATTAGAAGAAAGCCAACTCCTAAATAGAGTAGAATCTGAGAGATATAACCTTTTCCTCTCATCAAATATATTATGCTGTCCACCAAAGTCAATTTTCCTTTTTAAACTTTAAGACTGGCAGAGAGCAAAAAAATGTACAACAGAGGTTCCATCCATTATATTCTTAAGGTCTTTCAGTGGACATGTTCCATCTGGTATACAAACTAAAGGAAATCCATAGGACAAAGGACAGAATGGATCAATCTCCTTGTTCCTGAAGAAGCTGTAAATATCCCTTTCCATACAAGGAGAAGACTTTCCCTGTCTGAGCAATTCTGTAAAAATAACTCAGGAATGGAGAGATTTATCAATGGGGGAAGCTTTATCAGCTGTCCCAAGACCACCAAGACAGGCACAGCTGGGCTTTGTCAATGACACTGAAATATTTCTTCTATCTCACACAAACAGACACAAACACATGTATAAATGTATACATAATTACAAATGATCATACCTGAACAAGCCCAGAGTAGCATTGGGGTGCCGGAGGATAGACAGGCAGGCTGTAGGGGTGCAGAACCACAGCTGGAGGGGACAACATGGCACATAATAAAGGAAGGGCCCTACTTCTAAGTCCCAAAAGGAGTCAAAAGTGCCTCTGTTCAAGCAGCTTTGGCACCAGCTGAGGGAGTGTTGAGTGACAGATGGGACAGTGCCATTGAAGGACGCCAACAGCTGTCAAAAACAAGTGTCTGTTGCAAACAGGCTGGGTAAAAGCATCTGCACCATGATAGAATCTCAGCAAGGATAAATAATGTTATGATTCAGCCAAAGTCAGAACATTGAAATTCTACCATTTTTAGCAGAAACCCTGTATACTGGAAACTGGGGGACCTGCACCATAAACCTGTGCAGATTTACTCAGGTGCAAAAGCCATTGAATTCAAAAGATCAGAGTCCAAAATAAATGTCTCTAAGACTGCAGCTTAAGATGTTCCTAATTTTACTTAGACCATCCTAGTAGTATCATATACTATTATGTTGAATTGTATGCTTAATATGCATGCATTTGAAAAGAAATGTTAGGTTTATATATTAATTCTACAAAAATACGTATATATGATTTCTTGCCCATTTAGTTTAATTGGAAAACTGTATTTTAAAAGATTTGATTAACCCACTAGGATAACTGAATTTCAATTTACACATGGATTATACTTCCCAACTTAAAAAGAGGTCAAATGTATTTCCCATATAAAGCATCCTGCCTAATGTGTATGGTTTCTGAATGTGCCTAACTTATTGCCTGCTTTTTAAATTATTTAAAGCCCATTCCTTAATAAATATACATCTTTCCACACTTTAAGATTCAGTGATGAAAATTGTTCTTTCTTACTGCTGGCATTCAGATTTTCGGTTCAGCATTGAAATTATTGTTTGGGTACTATTTGTCTCATTGATTTTTTTTTCTGGCTCTCATATTGCAAACCTCCTCGTTGAAAAGAAGCTGAGCCATTTTGTTTTTGTGGTTTTTTACAAAATGGCTAACACTACCACAGAAAATTTTTGTCCTCCATTATTTTTTTTTAATGAAGGGGCTGTCTAACCTTTTCTATTTTCTATGCTTGGTATATTTGATTTAGTTGAAAGATATAAATAAAGGCTTCCTTCTCCCTCCTCAAGTGTAATATAAGCACTACACATCTCAAAGAAAAAGCAAACAAGAAAAAGAAATATAAAATTAAAAAATTTAGATACAAATCTAAGAAATAAATAAATGGGGAGTGAAGCTTTACATTTTGCATTACCTTTTTTTAAAAATTAGGAGATGAATGTAGAAACAAGGAAAAATGGCTCCATGCTAGAGGTGCAGATTCCTTATATGGTCAAAACTGTTTTGAAGCAAATATGTGAACATTCAATTCATCCATCTAAAGAAGAATTTTAGAGAAGTAAAAAGAAAAAAAAATGTGACCTTTGGATTAAATTTAATAAAAGTGCCTATGTATGATAAACTTTACCTGGTTCAGTAATTGTTAACAGCAACAGCAAGAGAAGCCTTTGTTCTGAAGGTCAAATACCTTGAGCATAAGTAAGACCCACATTATAGGCAGAACTGGGAGAGTGGCTGAGACCTAGCCATTGGGTTGGGAGCTGCTTCTCTGCTCCCCCCCTTTTTTCTTTAGTGGTTTTCTTATTTTCCTTATGAATGGTTGTTTAATGATCAATCAAAGGTACAATGGACTTTCCTAGAGACATTTATGACCCAGATTCGAAGTTTTGATGGCTGTATCCTAAAGTCTTGTAACTGCACTTTGGGTGTTCAGTAATCAGTCTGCATTCATAGCCATTTGCAACACTCCATGGTTACACAACTGTTTTACGATGGTTCACCCCAAATTGGCATTTAAGTCCAGTTTTCAGCAAAACTGGCCTACTGCGAACCATTCATTTGCCACAAAAAAAGTCATAAAATCAGGTTGATTATGTGGGTGACCCAATTTATAACTGTCATGAGTTATGGCTGTTATAGAAAGGCTCTATTATGATCATAAAATTAAGCCAAAGGCTCTGTGAATTTAAGTTGCAAATCATGTAAAATTAGGGATATCCCAGAAAAATTGCAATGGCCGATACCTAATTATAAACTAGCAAGCTAACAGGGTTATCATTAGCCAATCAAAAAGATCAGAATACAAATTTTAATATACCACAAGTGCATGTGAATTAGAATTAGCAAATACAACACTCACCATTATACTTTTTTCTGTTATTAGATTATATCTTTAAGAGTTTTTATTTTACTAGGGTCCTTGTACGGTGAGTCGCAGCAGGATCTAAAGATTTCATTTTATAAGGCTGGCAATCACCTTGTGGCACTAGGAAAATATAAAGCTTTAGAAATCAAATCATTGGCCAAAGAATTGTCAGCAATACTTAGGTAAGGAGAGCTCAAGCGATTGAGGGCCTAAGGCTTTCTGAAATTTCACAGCAGCACAGGAGGGCTCCTTAATTTAAGACCACATAATCTAGAGGATAAACCCAGATCTTCATACCTAGCATGGGTCCCAATGCTGAATTAGCTATGGTCTCATAGCTAAGCAATTAGGAATACATTATTTAGAGCAAGAAGAATGGTATTTTTCAAAGAAGATTGGGAATATATTGAGAATCGATAAGGAAACTGGCACGATTATCTTATAGCTGCACTGGATGTGGGAATCACCCTGGCATTATTAGGATTTAGCATTTGAGTATAGCATTTGAATATAAAATTATGAAAATAATTTTCATAATCTCTCCCACTCCATTTCTGTGCCACTGTCTCATTCTTTTTCCTAATTTCATGGGAGGGGACAGATTTCGTGGGTTCCATGTTTTGAAAAAACAGGCTGAGAAATACTGTTTCTTGTAAGTAATCTAATTGCTAATACTGACAAAAATAATCAAAAATAGTTCAAAAGTTTATTCCTTTAAGCAAAAGGTGCTGTAACTTCACAAAACAAAGCAAAAAATTCAGCAGCTTTAATACAAAAAGTGTATATCCACATGCTACCTGCTTATCCTGCCCCACTAGGGTTCCCTGGTTAATTTATTTCCCTTTCTTAAAAGCTGAGCAAGTACTTTTGTTCTCAGAAGTCACTGCCAACTTGTAAGCCAGGCTTTATTTGAATTGAATTGAATTTATTATATTTCTATGCCGCCCTTTTCTCCGAGGGGACTCAGGGCAGCTCACAACTCAAGTCGGGGGGGGGGGATACAAATAGGGCAAAAAAGACATGGACCGACAATACCACAATTTAAAAGCAACTCAACAGACACACCATTCGAGTGGGGACAGGAACTCATCAGCCCTAGGTCTGTTGGAACAGCCAGGTCTTGAGGGCTTTGCGGAAAGCCTGGAGGGTGGTGAGGGTCCAAATTTCCATGGGGAGCTCGTTCCAGAGGGCCAGAGCAGCCACAGAGAAGGCCCTCCTCCAGGTGGTTGCCAATCAGCATTGGCCAGTGGATGGAATTCGGAGGAGGCCTAATCTGTGGGATCTAATCGGTCTATTGGAGGTAATTGGCAGCAGGCGGTCTCTCAAGTACCCAGGTCCAATACCATGAAGGGCTTTGTAAGTGACGACTAGCTTTACCCTGTAAAGTGGCTCTTGTCATTTAGTAGTTCAAACCCTCAGGATGGAAAATATGACAGACTGGCTCTGTGCAACTCCTGGAGAAAATCAGAAAAATAATCTTCCCTTAAGAAAAAAAATCATTTTTTTCTGATTTTTTTCTTTCAGCCTTTGAAGAGATTTGTACAAATATTTATTCAATGTTCTTGCTGAAAGTTGAAAGCCACATCTTGTCAACATATTTATTACTTCACCTATTTCTTCAGTTTGATTACAGAACAGTAGCAACAAATGAATTCTTGGCAGCTTTATCCCAAACCATCTTTTTTTGGAGGGGGGGAGGGGGATATGTGACAGTTAGTTTGAGACCTATAAGGATACATGAGGAACTGTCTTGTCCCAAATACATCAACCTGTCCCACCCGGTCAAGCAGGGAGGATACATTTCCCATCAAACAGTTTTGACTGGTGTGCTCTAGGAGGCCCTTCTCAGCTGCTTCCCCAACCTGTGGAACATCTTATCCTCAGAGATGAGGTCCCTCCCCATTCTTCTAGTTTCCCAAGTGTTAGGACCTGGCTTTGTCAATTAGCATTGGGGGTCGGGGCAATTCTCAAAGTACGGTACAGCCCTGGTGGTGGAGGCTTGAGGACACTCCTGCTGTCTTGTTAACCTCCTAGCCTTTTGAATGTTATACACTGATTTTTATTTTTACTAGGAATTTTAACTTGTTTTTAATTCTTTTTAATTTAGGTTTTTATTCATGTATTTATATGGTTTCTTATGCTGGGTAAATCACCTAGCATTATTTAGGGAAGATCAGTGGTATATAAATTTAATAAATAAATAATTTCTGAATATTAAGGATGTCCAGAAATTATTAATAAATCTTTTCCAAATATGAAGCACTGCAGTGTGATTTTTTTTTAAAAAAGAGAAAATTGTGATTGACAGTTTATTCAGCAGCAGTTCTTGATGGTCATATGGGACATTTATGCAAATACATACTTCATTCATTTGTGAAATGGTGAATGAGGAAAACGTTTCCCATCCTTTTGCCCCAACTTTCAAATCAACCCAGTTGCCCTCAATTATTTTGATATGTCTGAAACAAAGCATTTTACTGAACTTTTTGCTCACTTGGCTCACTTAATTGTTAACATTCTGTAGAAAGTGACAACAGTGGCCTTCTAGTGATTAGTGCAACTTTCTACATAAATGGGATATAATCTTCTCCTCCATCCCCAAATCACATTCTACCAGAAGAAAAAAAACAAAAACCCCTGAAACACACATTTATTTGTATTGCACCATTTTGTTTCTACCCTTTTAGGGTTGTTGTTGGCTTTTTTGTTTTGGTAAAACCATAAAACTTGGAAAGCATATATCTATTCTACTTCACAAAATAGGCAATGCAGCCTAGAAAAGGATAAAAACACATAAAACTGGATAATGAACTGAGTAGTGCATTAGTCTGCCATGTCCTGACCACTGTTTTATCCCATTTTAGTATTTGAACTTTTCACTATATACTCTTTGTTCTCTGGCCAAGTACGATTTTGTCCCCTTTAGAAATAAAAGAAATAAAGAAAAAGAAGCAAATATTTTCGCTTGTTGGGCGAGAATCATCACTTCTTTATCCACTGTGCCAGATTGTTGTCCTTTACTCATTATGTGGCATCCAAAAATTCAATAGGCACAAGTACTCCTAGTACCTTCCTCACAGCGTTGAACTACAATTCCCAGCAGCACCATCCAATGAAGGATGCTGGAAACAGACGCTCAGGAAGGCCACTATTTTAAGACATCAATTTTGTTGAAAATCTTCCTATTGAATTTCTGTTAGCCAGAAATTAAAAGGCACAGAAGTACCTTAGAGGCTACAATATAGTAACAGAAGTATTACTCTCTTCTCCTAAATCATGATTCTAGCAAAATATTATTCTTCACCATTTCCATTATTTCCTTTATTTCACATAATATCAGAAGAAGCCAAGCTTTTAAAAAGCAAGCAGAAACAGAGGGAAGTCAGGATCATTTCTTAGAGAAGGTAAGATGGATTCTATCATCGGCACCCAGAGTTGCAGTATAAAAAGGAACGGAGTGCTCCCTTCTTCCCCCCATCACATGCAGCAGGTGGTGCAAGGGAGTGCAGCAGGGAGAAAAAAGATCTTTAGACCAGGCAGTTTTTTATGGGAGGTCTGGGATCACCTCACAGTGTTCAGCCAAGGCCTGGCTTCGCCTGCCTCACGGGGCACAACCAACAGCAACTCACAAGGGAAAGCACCTCCTGAAGAAATACCCTGTGGGGACAAAAAAAAGAACATAATATCAGGGATCCAGCAGGGTCTCCTGTGAGTGAGCCTCTAACCATCATTCTCACCATCCCAGCACTATTCTCCAAGGTGTTTAGCTTTCTCCAAGCTTCATCCTAAAAATGCATTGTGGAATGCTGTTCAAAAGTAGGCAGAGATGTGGCTACTTAGAGCAGTCAATCAGTCAGTTTTTCTCCTTTTAGCAACTTTAACTTTTATATTCAGTTGGGTTTTCATTACATAGTATTTGGTATTGCTTATGTATCATATGTTATACTTTAGACAAATCACTTTGAATTCATAATATGGAAGTAAAACAAGAAGAAGGAGGCAATCACATCATTGACTACCACCCCATTGGTACCTGAGGTCAGCTCCACCACCAGTTGGTGCTGGTGCCGTCAGTTTGGAGTCAAGATTGCTGAGACACAGCAATCCAGTGGTGACACCTCACAGGAAGAGACAGAAAACCCAGCCCTGTCAGGGACAACTGCTCGATGGGTCTATGAGATAAAGGGAGAAAGGAGCTTGGCAGAGCAAGCAGATTAAGCTGGCAAGAAGGTGAAAAAAAACAATTCTGAAATGGCCAGGCGAACAGGATGGTCTCACATCATAGTAAGCAGCTCCCAGCTTAGTCAATCTATCAGTGAAGAAGCGCCAAAGACAGCCACAGAGAAAAGATTAGCAAGCATGCCTCAAAATGCTACAGCACAATGTCATTTTTAAATTATAAGATGCCTTAAGCAATGAGGCATGAAGGTGAGGGAGGAATCAGTAAAGATAGTTAGGAAGAGAAGGAGAACACAAAAGTAGAGAATGACAGAAGCTTGTTCTTAAGAAAAAAAAATAGAATGATTAATTTAGAGCTAGAAAAAGTAAAGGGATAGGAACTCCTTATCTTTGTTTATCCCACCAAATGGCTTCAAACCCCACACTCTGAAGAGCTGCCATGATGACATTGAGATCATAGTTCCCTGTCCCCAGAAAGCTACGGTGTGGATTCCACCTGGCATCAGGAGCCAGCCTGTGGGGGTGGGGGGAGAGGAAAGATATCACCAAACAAGGTTTGGAAAAAGAGGAAGGGCCTCCCCTAAGTATCAGGGGCACATTTGAAATACTTAAGAGTATGATACAGACACTCTCACAAATGGTTGCACTGTAATCATGGCTGATCCAATTGCTAAAAAGTTATTTAGGAAGTATCTTTCTTTATACCCCATGGAAGCTACCAGTATGATCCCTATTACAATCCTTAAATTACTTCAGCCTTTTTTGTTTTCTGAAGAGGCAGGCTTTTCTATAAAAAAAGTACTAAATTGCAATGACCTGTCATCTTTATTTTATCAGATGCATACATGAGACTCTAAGAGCCATTTTGGAAACACAATTGATGCTGGAGCTGATACATCACAGCATATTACTTGGAATAGTAGGGAATGTTCCTGAGTTGCCATGAACAACACACTGGAGACCTCAAAAATAAGATAAAGGACAGGCCACTATGCTTCACTTCCATCTTCTTTTCTTGCCTGCCTGAGCAGTCAGACTGTAGCCTCCTTGAGGGGAAAGACTTATTTCCCCTGAAGTTATAATGTGCCATGCCCATTGGCAGTATTGTGCTATTATTTTTCTTATCTCCAGCTTGTCCAAAATAAGATGTGTGGGTTTTTAAAGCATGCATTTCATGTATTAACTTTTTGTTTATTTCAAGCTGGCAAAATCTTATACTCCAGGGAGCTACTCCTGGAAATATATTGAGAATAAAGGATGTACACTTCTTTATATACAGCTGGTGCCTTGGCTTTTCCAGAGACTTATGATACTCTAGGGAAGCCTCAGAGACTCCTACTTGCCCCAGAATAAGATTGTATAAATGAACAATAAATCAACCAACCCAGACTGCACCAGATTCAGTATTTAAGAGGCCTACTTGTAGCTTACACCTGCTTCCACTGAAATATTGCTGAATCTAAGATATTATCTTAATTGTACTAAACAATGTGTCATAATTACCAATAGTTTTAAATGAATACACAAAAAATCCCCAGCCACACATGCTGGAATAGTCTATTTTATTTAACCAGGGTAAAATCTTCCTTATCCATCAGACCTGCTTTGCCCTGAGCACAATTAGTCAATTTCCAGAGAAACAAAAGAAGGCAGTGTCCCTTTCAGGCGCTTGCAAATGCAAACAAAAGCAAAAAGAGATGGAGCCATTTTTAGTATTTTTAAATAGCTTTTTCTTTTTCTTTTTTAAAAAAAGAGGGAAGCCACTTTATATTACTGAAGGAGATTTGACAAGCTCAATATCCATCCACTACTATCAGGAGACCTGCAGAGTTTGCATTAAATAAGCAAGGAGACCTGGAAGGGCATAAGGAGAGTTGGCTCCAGCAATAGGAGTACTTTATGGGGGTTCCCTAAGATAAAGCTTATGTATAATTCATTTCAAGCACAATTCCACATGGAACTTGGGAGTCTATAGCTCTCATGATTCTCAAATGGAAAAAGTCCATGAAATAGTTTCACTCCACCTCTCTTGTCAGTTAAGATTGTTTCACAGAAACTAAAACCAATAATCACCATCCTTCTTCCTAAGGAAAAGATGGAATCCTGAGACTGAATATAGACAAAATATTTAAATTAAATTAAATCATTATTTCAAACTCCATCCTTCTCCACTTTCCTAAAATGATTCTGGGATATACAGAAGCTATTTTAAACACTTCTCACTGAACAGAGCTCCAATCAATTCAAGGTGCTAGTTGTCACCTACAAAGCCCTTCATGGTATTGGATCTGGGTACTTGAGAGACCGCCTACTGCCAATTACCTCTACTAGGCCAATAAGATCCCATAGATTAGGCCTCCTCCGAATTCCATCAGCCGGTCAATGTCGACTGGCAACTACCCGGAGGAGAGCCTTCTCGGTGGCTGCTCCGACCCTATGGAACGAACTCCCTGTGGAGATTCGTACCCTCACCACCCTTCAAACCTTCCGCGTAGCCCTTAAAACCTGGCTGTCCTGACAGGCCTGAGGCTAAAGACTTCAACCCCACCCGAATAGTATGACTGTTGTGCTTTTTAACGATGTATTGTCTTCATGTGTATAACTTGTTTTGTCCTTCCCTCCCCCTGAATTGTGAGCCGCCCTGAGTCCCCTCAGGGAAAAGGGCGGCATACAAATAAAGTTAAATCCAAATCCAAATCCAAATCCAATCGTATTTCTGAATAAATGTTCAACTAGTAGACTTACATCAGACATTCCTGGGGGAAGGATATTGCAAAATCTCCATTCCCACCCCACTCTGGGGCCAGCCAGAGGTGGTATTAGCCAGTTATCTGAACTACTCAAAATTTCCACTACCAGTTCTCCGGAACCTGTCAGAACCTGTTGAATTTCATCCTGGCGCAAAGCATGCTATATTGTCATAAAGGTTGGTTGTTGATGTTGTTTTAGTGTTCTGAATCAAGTTATCAAGTTCCACCTCAGTCCAATCAATTATATTGCTGTATAGCGAATAACAGGAACTTGCCCAGATATTATTTTAATAATGTTTCCATCATTTAGCTTTGATTTTAATATTTTACAAACTCATGCAATATATTTGGTTGAAGTACTTTCTTTGATTTGATTCTGTAATAAAAGAATAAATTCTTCCAAAATTATGAAATATTTATATCTTTTTGGTGCTCTCATTTTTATCAAATCTTCATTATTAAGCTACCGGTATATTCCCTTATCTTCAACAATTTTGCCTGCCTTTATAGCTATAGTTGCACACTTGTTGATACTAAATCACATTCCAGTATCTTTATTGAACCCTTCTATGCTTTTTAATAAGGAATCTAGTTCAACCTTTGGTTTTCCAAATAAATTTAAAGCATCCAAATACAGTAAATGCAAACTGCTTACTCATTCTTTGGCCAAGTCATAAACCACAGTTTGTTTTGTTCCAAATTGTCAGTGGGGCCATTGATAGTACAAAGAGTAAAGATGATAATGAATCAACTTGAAAAATTCCATGTTTCATTTCAACCTCTCCTAACTCTTCCATATTAGCCACCAGCTTTGTTTGTCAAAGCATCATTGAGGTTTTCATAAATTGCCAAATTTTTCTGCTGATTCAAAAAAAAATCAAATAATCAAATATCTTTTTGTATTCTAACCAGAGCAGGGTCAGACAAAGGCCTGGATGTGGCCAGGGCACTGTTTAAATGCCCAGGTCTGATCCAGGCCATAAACAATCTCCTCCCCCCCCCTTGAATTCCTTAAAACTAATCTATCAATCATAACTATTTTTATGTCTCCTGGTAGAGTATTAAATGACTGAGGAGGTGATGATTACAACAGAACTATTTATTAACCAGAACACAATCAGTAACAGAACAATAAACAACTCCTGTGTGACAGCTATTTATATGGTAGCTGTCAGACGGGGAGCCAATAGGAAGGTTGTGCTTGTCCCACCAGCCAGCAGGCACATCTCAGCCAATCAAGATCTTTTCTGTATTTCTTGACAGCCGCCTGTTGTATCTCCGAGGACACAACACTCCTTTCCCCCAGACTGCACATACGTAATCTTGCAGATAGGCAGGTCTCTGGCGTATGGGCTGAGATTGTCTTAATATGGGTGTGTCCAGTGACGGAGGAGGAGTGTGATCTCTATTAGGAGAGTGGATAGGAAGAGCTACATTGACAGGAGGCCTGTCCCCCAATGCTAAGCCTGTGTCAACAGGTGAGTCATCCGCCGAGATCGCAATGGGAACCGCTCTCTCGGCTTCAACAATTAATGGTACATCTTGCCAGCAGGTGGCATCAGGGTTGTCGACGGAGGCCAATCTGGTCTGCAGGCTTGGGGCCTCCTCCGTGTTGTGGCAGTACAGCTGGTTCACATGGCACCACCAATGTCTCCCATCAGTGAGTTGGACTCTGTAGGAACAGGGCCCGGTTATCTGGGTAATCCAGCCTGGTAACCATTTGGTTCTCCCGCAAAATTCTGAGCAAATACCCCTCCCCCACAGCAAACGCTCTGGGTAGGTCTAATGTAAAGGAGATATAAGGGGAGTAAGAGGGGTGGAGCCTATCTAGTGTGGTACGTAGCTGGCGGCCCATGAGAATTTCAGCAGGACTTTTACCAGAAGTAGGGCAAGGTGTGATATGTTGGGTCATAAGGTACGTTGCAATCCTGATGGACCAGAGTATTGTTCCCATTCAGCTTATTGCCTCCTTAGCCGAGTGCACAGCATGTTCAGCTAACCCATTCCCTGCCAGGTGATATGGTGCTACCAAAGCATGCCAGATACCCAATCCAGCTAAATACATTTGGAAATTAACTGAAGTGAATTGTGATCCATTATCAGACACTAAAGTGTCTGGTAGACCATGTGTTGTAAAAAGCCTGTCTATCACTGCAATGGTTGCTTCGGATGTGGTGCAGCGCATGGGAAAGAGTACCACCCATTTTGACAGGGCATCCACTATGACAAAAATTGTTTAGCCAGCAATTGGACCCATGAAATCAATATGAAGTTGACTCCATGGTGCAATGGGCATGTCCCATTCCCTGGCAGGAACGGTGCCAGGTTCCAGGCGGACTTGCTGGCAAGAGGGGCAATGTTGCACACAGCTCGTGATGTCGCTGTCCATAGAGGGCCACCAGATATAGCTGCGGCCTAGAGACTTCATCCACACTATACCTGGATGACCCTCATGGAGATGGAGTAATATGTGCTGTCACAACACTGTCAGAAGCACGAGGCAAGAGCCCCATAACAAACACCCTTGCATTACCAACAACTCCTCCCTACATCGGTAGTATGGAAGGAACTGAAGGTCTCTTTAATATGGTGGCCATCCTCTGCATACCAAATCAAATACTCGGAGAGGACGGTGTCCCTCAATGAATATTGAGCAATATCGGTAGCTGATAGGGGCATGTTAAGAACTTCAACTAAAAAGATAGTATTTGAGGGGCCGGGCCTGTTACTAAAACGAGTAATGGGCAGCGCCTCAGAGCATCACATGCCCCATATGTTTTCCTGGTCTATGAATTTTTTGATAAGAATAAACAGCCAGAAATTTGCCGACGTGAAATGCATGGGGAGATGACCAGTGGCGTGGCCCGATCCCCTGCTAAGATTCCCAGAAGCGGTTTATGGTCAGTCACTAAATGTAATGGACGGCCATAAAGGTAATGGTGGAAATGTTTTACTCCCTCAATGGCTGCTAGGGCCTCTTTATCAAGCTGACTATAATTATATTCAGCCTTTGATAAAGTGCGGGAGTAAATGGCTATAGGAGCATCTGTACCGTCAGGATAGATAGGGCCTCTTTATCAAGCTGACTATAATTATATTCAGCCTTTGATAAAGTGCGGGAGTAAATGGCTATAGAAGCGTCCGTACCGTCAGGATAGACATGGCTTAAAACAGCCCCAACTTCAAAAGGGGAGGCATAACAAGCAAGAATCAGGGGGAAATGTTCATTATATTGTACTAGCATAGGGGCCAAAGTTAACAGCTTTTTGACAGCCGCGAACGCATGCACTTCGCGGCTAGTCCAGACCCACTCAGCGGAGCTGTCCAGCAATTTAGTTCTGTTGGATTGCACAGGAGCTGAGATAATAGCCTCCACTTTAGCTGGAGTAGGGTGAATCCCATGCTGGTCTATCAAATACCCAAGGAACTCCACCGAGGCACCCCTAGCTTGCACTTGGAATGTTTCAGCCTGAGTCTCGCTCATGGAAACGGCTGAAAACCAGCAGCTTTTCGGTGACACCTGAGTGACCATCCGCAGCAATCAGGACATCGTCGAAATAAGGAATGACCCTGGTAGTGCTATGGAGCACTCACTCCATTAGGCTTTGAAACAAACCTGGGGACATGCTAACCCCATACTGAAGCCAGCGACATTTAAAAGTACCGCGGTGAGTTACGATTGTCTGCGCAGCCGCAGCTTCCTCATCTATTGGCAATTGCTGGTAGGCTTGTGCCAAATCCAGTTTGGCGAACACCTTACCTTGGCCCAGTGAATGTAATATTTGCTGAACCACTGGAACAGGGTATGGATGTTCCTGCAATGCCTTATTTAAAGTTGATTTATAGTCCGTGCAGATTCTTATCATGCCTTTGGCTTTTAGGGGAATTATAATAGGGGTTTCCCACTTTGCGTGGTCTGCAGGTTCTAAAAACCCCTGCACTAATAATTTGTCTATTTCTGCATCCACTTTCTCCTTTAATGTTAATGGAACTCTATATGCTTTAAGGTGAATGGGTGCCATCTGTGGATCAAGGTTGAGGGAAATAGGAGTGCCCTTATATTTCCTGAGGGAGGAATCAAAAACATCGGCAAACTCCTGAGTCAAAGAGTCAAATTCGTTCCCCAGTAGGGTCGAATGAATGCCAGAAATGGAAAACCCTAATGTTTGGAACCAATCAAGACCAAGTAACGAAGCCAAAGGCTTTGCTACTATAACAAGGGACAGGTGCCCTTGGAAATGGCCATACTACACAAGGAACTGGCCACAGCCTACGATGGGAATAGAGTTGCCCTGGTAGTCCCTCAAATGGCATTGGGTAGACAACAATTGATGGCGCTGTAGACTTTGCAAAAAGTGGTGCAAGTGTCCCAGGATATTATAGATTTAGCCGATCCAGTATCAAGTTCCATGGTACAGGGTTTGCCCTCTGAAGAAAGCTTGAGGTGAATCTTAACGCGACCACCCAACACCGAAGAGGCAGAGTCAATAGCCCATTTAGAGCGGTCGTCGTCATGGTTCCCAATAGCAAAACAGTTCTGATGCCTGACACCAGTTTTGACATTACCATGGCGGTTAGAAACAACAGAACCCTGGTTATCAGGGGGCCCAGCATGGCATACACTCACTATATGGCCGTTTCTCCCACAATGGCAGCAAATGGCAGATTTAAATCTACAGTTAGACCTAAGGTGTTTACCACCGCAGCTTAAACACCCTTTCCAGTCCTTTTTATTGCCAACTCCCCTCTAATCAAATAGCTTGAGGCGGCTGATGTCGAGATCCACCTCAGAATCAACATCTTCAGTTTCATCCTGGTGGTGGATGGAGGAAGCCATTGAGGGAAGATTAGCAGCCATTTGATAATGATGATGTATTTCAGATGTAGATTTCAAATGATGATGTATTTGATAATGATGTATTTCAGATGTAGATTTTTTTTGACCATCTCTGTTGCTCGCGCTTCATTCATGGCAATTTTTAACGTGAGCTCAGACCTAGATAGAAGCCTTCACTGCAGGAGCATATCTCTGAAGCCGTAAATGAATTGTTCTAGCAGTGCCTCATCCAGGTCCCCAAATTCACAATGGATGGCAGCAGCCCTCAGTGAGGCAATGTATCTCCCTCAGCTTGGGTACATTTGCTGAACAATTGCCTGAGAACAAAATGAGATGGCGTTGGGGCGTAGTATTTCTTGACAGCCATTGGTTGTATCTCCAAGGACAGAACACTATTATTATTAATAGGAATATGCTCAACTTTCACCACACACACACACACACACACACACTCGGGGAGTGGGGTTTAATTTTATCGATAATATAATTCCAAAGAAGGGGAACTATGAGAATTTTGTCATTCTTCTAGATCTTTATTGGACAGGTAGAAACCAATGAAAATAGATGGTTTTGTAAATGCAGTACACAAGTCCTAAAGTGTGTAGGCTTTAAAGGTGGCAACCAGCATGTTGAATTGTATCTTGAAGTTAACTTTTAACCAATGTAGATCCTGGAGATATTTATATGGGAACATCGATTTAGCTTCATTCAGCTGCAACATTTTGGACATTTGAAACATCTGATTAATCTTCAAAGGCAACTCATATAGAGTTTGTTACAATAGTCCAAAAGTGTAGGAGATGTTCTAGATGTATAGCAACCCACCATTGTAACTTTTTAAATGGTATATTACATTGTTGAATTTCTGTCTATAAATGACAGGCTCTGGTAAGAAAAAAAAGGCAATAGCTCTTAATCTACGTATAAGCAGCGTGCTATGAGTACAGATATGTTCAAGGACACATTTCTCGAGGTCTGCATAGCTTCTAGCTCAACCTGATCTTATCATTTAATCTTTTAATTTAAAAAAGAAAAACAAATAAATAGAAAAGGGAAATGCTTTTAAATGCCAGGTTTTACAATCACCTTTATTTACAAGAATGCCCCCGGCATAGGCAAACATTCTCATAAAATAAAAAATGTGGATATAATTTCAGTCCAGCACTTTGCTTGGAAATGTGTCTACTTACTATGGAGGCAGAGAACATCCAGCTAAACAAGATAAAGTTTCTACAAATACTACTAATAGCTTTTATGCCATTGTGGCAGCCATTTTATGAATAAATGAGCTTCCATCAGCCATTTTGTCTGTATTTATGACATGCTGACAAAATTCTAACTACACCTATCTATCCAAAAGAGTTGCTACCTTTGTCTTAATTTCATACAATGCTGTAAAATGCTGAAAAGGCATTCATTCTTTAAAAGTTTCGTTAAATAGATAAAAAATCTCCTCTGAAGCTAAAATGCTGAAAAGGCACTCATTCTTTATAAAAGTTTCCACAAATTCTGTACATAAATATCCCTTTTGAAACTGAGAGAGATCTGGATATGGCCAGTGCATTTTTGGCAACACCGTAGTAGTATTTTATTCCCACTGCTTTCTAGGGTGCTTTTCAGCATCTCAGTCCAGCCTAAAATTTCTGAGCTTAGTCAAGGTCAGCTGAGCAGTAGCACCTGCTTAAATTTTCACATTTTGAATTTTGGAATTTGCAACCACAGCATAGATGAAGGATGCTAAATTGGTGGGACCTGCTTTGAAACATGAAGTAATGTTGCAATAGATAGACAGACAGACAGACAGACACATACATATACACACTCTCTCAAGGATATTGGGTAGCACGGAACAATCTTTTCAGACATCCTCTAGCTATTTTTCTCCTTTGATGTTTGAAATAAGTGGGATGTCTCATAACTTAATAGACAGCAAAGTGTTTTAATTTCTTCATCAAGCAGTGTTATTCTGAGTCCTATAATAACATTAAATGACCATTATCACTATGTAATAGCTAATTTAGGAGATCTAAAGCTCTCCAAATTTTACCTATTAGGACCTTCAGGTTGACTTAATAAAGTTGCTGCCCTAAAGACTGTGAAATTGCTTAAGTTGGGTACTAATTATGTCCTGTATATTTCAAGTCACACCTAGGATTGATGGAACAAAGAAGCTCATAATGGCAGATTTCCTTATAAAAATTATTCAGCTGAATGACAGCTTCAAGTTAAATACTAATTATGTTAAATTAAAAAAATAGAATCAAATGGAATTTAATAATTAATGACTTTATTCCATTTAAATGGATAAATTAAGAAAAGAATATAAAGGAGTCTTCCTGTGTAAGCATATAAATACTTGGGAAAATAGATTTTAAAAAAGCAGTTTTCCGCCATTATTGTTTTTATAAATGACTTAAGATGGTGAACATGCCTAGTAATCTCCTATTGTCCTCCTGTAAAGTGTGTTGGGCTGAGAGAAAGGGACTGGTACAAAGTCACTCAGCCAGCTTTCAGGCCTAAACCTGGTTTTTGTAGCCTTAGCCAATAAGTAATTTTTGTTGTTTGTGCTTCTCTTAACTAGCATCATGCATTCACTATGAGACTGGCTGACCTTCTCGTGTTGCAGTTAAGTATCACCAAGTGTCATTCCCCACCTCTCTAACCAGGATGTCCTTTCTTAAATCTGAGAGCTGCATTTGGGCCTATCATTGGTATGCATCTTGCAGTAGTGAATAGGATCAGGATAAGAATTACATTTGAATTAACTCTCTATACTAATGAATAAGGAGAGTGGTGCCTCATGTGATTACGATGCTGGGTTGAAAATTTGCAACTCACATTTGAAACCCAAGTGCTATTGTGTGACTGGATAAACTCCCGTCATTTGCTCCAGCTCCTACCCACCTAGCAGTTCAAAAGCGTAAAAACATGAGTATAAATAGGTACCATTAAAGCTCATTAAAGGGACATGAAAAGAGCTTCCTGCTGGGTGTCTCCTCAGGCAACAGCGAGTTACTGGGTGATCTTTTCACCCTGGAAGTATAGTAATGAATAAAATTTTATTATAAACTAAACTCAAATATAATAGATTAGATTATCTGTTACTCGTGAGTTTTATATTTCTTCCACCTATTATATTAAATATGACAATTTGGTAACAACTTTGGGAGGCATTCATAGCTTTGTAAGGCCACATGGGGGCCCTTGGATTTCAGGACTTGTAGTTCTGCTCTGTTCTAAAATGCTCAGAATTTCAGGAGAAGCTCCCTTGAGACATCCCTCTGATAAGAATAATGCAACCTGCTCTCAAATAACATATTGTCAGATCTTTAAGCATCCAGCTAAAAGCAAAAATGATATTCCTAAGCACAATTGTCACCGTGCCTCTTTAACAAGATTTATTGCAAAGAATGAGATAGGATTGCAAGAATTCCAGCAACTGAACTTTGTCTCATTTGAATCAGTTTATCCCCATGTCACATTTATTATTTTTTGTAAATCACTCAAGGCAGCTGGCACACACAATACTACTTTCTCCTCCTATTATCCCTGCAACAACAAACCTGTGAGGTGGATTGGGCTGAGAGAAAGTGACTAACCCCAAGTCACTGTCATGCATAAAACCTCTCTCGAACTCAGTGTCTTCCGGTTTCTTGCCTAGTGGTTTACCCACTCAACCAAACTGGCTTTATTTTTGTAGACAATGTAAGGAACCCAGAAGGATGATAGAATCAAAAGCACTGTCAGCTTGGAAAGCAAAAGCCATATTTAGGATAGTATTCTCTAGTGAACTTATCCAAGTTCACTAGAGATATTGGACTACAGCCCCCAACAATGCACCCAATCAGCTACTATGCTGAGCAGGAATGATAAGAGATGTACTCCTAACACATCTGGAAGATGCCATATTGGGAAATACTGATTTTGAGGAAATAGACAAAAGCTTATGAGTTATTTTATTAGCTTCTCAGAGGTGGTATTCACTGGTCTGCTCTGCTTCGGGTGAACCGGTAGCCACGGCTGTGAGAGACTCTGCCCACCTGCCCCAACATAATGCACAACCTTCTATACATGTGCAGAAGGTGGCGTGTGCACTCACATTTGCAAACCGGTAGGGAAGGTAAATAAATCCCACCATCGCAACTTCCCTCATTTTCAGCACTGCTTCAGTTCTGTGGACCTCTACTCTCAAAATTCTCAGCAATCATTCTGCTGGTTAAAGGGGTCTGCACACTTGCAAGGTGTTCAGACTGGAGAAAGTTGATTTATTTGACTGACAAACTGAAACCATCCAAGATGTATGAGTAGGTTTCTTCTGCTTCCTTTAATGAGATGCTGCTACCTTTCTTGGTCTTCCCATTCCATTGTAATTACTTCCAGATATCTTCTGTAAATCCTCTTAGGAAGAAATCTCATAAACTCAGCATAGGTAGACTCGGCCTCCATGCCCTTGGCATGCTATAGGAAGAAAAAGGTTACTGGTTTTACGGGATTTCCCAAACCTGATTCTTAGCCAAATCCCTTATAATTGTCTAAAGCAAAAGTTTGGTTCAGTATCTAAACAAATCAATTTCCTCAGCCAGTTCCTCTTTTCTAAAAATATTTAAATTGGGCCCTTTTCAAAAACAAAACTGAACTTTTGAGAAATTGAGTAAAAAGTTATATGGCAAGTGTAAAGTCCTTGACTTGCAACAGGCCAAAAGTCCTTAACCTATGACTAGCCAAAAGTTCTCGACCTATGACCTGTCAGCCCAGTAACAAAAGGACAGCTCTCATTAGCTGAGACACGGCTGGCTGAAGCAGGACTTTTACTGCATACCTATTGGTTGTTCTGCTTGGCAGCTCGAGTACAAATAGCTGTCAAGCAGAGTGTGGTGCTGAAGTTGTTCTACAGGTGTTGTGTTGCTGTTGAATCAATAAAGTATTGTTTTAAGGTTACCTCAGAGTGTCTCTTCCATTAGTTGACCAGAATTCAACAGCAAAAAGGGAAGAATTTTTTGGTTTCTGATTTTAAAAAGAACTTCACAGAAGCTAACACATTCTTTAACTTCACTGATCAAGTTATCCTAAGGAATAGTGAAAACTAAAACATTTAGGTAGAAATATTCTTTAAGATTAATTTTTATTTTAACAATGTGGGAAGTTAAGTCTATTATCTCTGGTGATTATTGCTTCTCTACAATTGTTTCAATCCTTGTATATTTTATGCAAATGGCTCCTTTTCACATTAGAGTTGCTTCTATATTAAGAATAAGCAATTTGTGAACTACTTATAACCTTACCTTTTCTTGCTTATTTTCCTAAAATGCTGTATGTGATTTAAACCGCTTTGTGTCTTTAATCCCCTTTGCCATTGTCTCTATTTTTTTAAAGTAAAGTTTGATTCTATTTATCTCTTTTAAAACTGATTCCTCTCTCCATGTAGCAGGTTGCAAAGGAAGCCTTAGTTCTTAGCTACAATTCTCAGTTTTATAGAGAGTGACATTTCTACTAGGTGCACCTAACTATTTCACCTACTGAGATTTGGGGAAGAATATCATGGCTTTGGGGGCGGGGAGTTTAAAGCTCCCATCCTTTTGTCACAGAGGT
The DNA here is from genome assembly GCF_051295495.1 of Thamnophis sirtalis. NCBI lineage: Eukaryota > Metazoa > Chordata > Lepidosauria > Squamata > Natricidae > Thamnophis > Thamnophis sirtalis. The sequence continues at coordinate 106,369,646 of NW_028261384.1, read as the reverse complement.
TAAATCTTGCTGCTTGATTTTGTCCCAAATATTTGAGGAAAGATGACTGAATTCAGGGGGACCTTTCCCCAAGTAGGGTTGCAACACTTACTTTTCAGTTTTTATTATTTTATTTTAAGATTAATATCCCGTCTCAAAGTGGATTACATGAGAATCTCCCTTTATTTATCCCCACCGCAATGACCTTGAAGTAGATGAATTGAATCCAATGATGTTCCATTCATAATATCTGAAATCCCCAGTTTAAAGCTAATAATTTAACCAAGATATATATATAGATATACAAAAAAAAGTGCCAAGCTTTGAACTATCATGTCAACGGTGGATAATCCTGAATAGGATTCATACCTCACATGGAATCTGCCAGGACTCTGTGTATAAATGGGGCATAGTATCCTCCCCTTAGTGTATATGTACGTTCCCAATTCATACTGTAGTTCATATTGTGTCTGGCTGTAAACTAAGGGTATGAACCAGTCCAGTATTTAATTTAAAAAATATATAAATGCTGTGCTTCAATGGTTAAATGTTGTAGATGTTAATATTTGAACATAGATCTTTTTAACATTTATATTTTATGGTGTTTTATTAATCTAGGTGAAATGTTAATAAATATTGCTAGTTCATGTATGATATGCCATATGCTAAATAAATTTAACCACTATACCACACTTTCTCTCCGTCTATGTTTTCTTAAACTGACTCCTGATCACTATTAAGTAAGGTTCAAAGATCATGCAAAGTAAGAAACAAATAATATACAACTTAAATAAAGGCATAACCAAGAGATGTGGCATTCTACTCATTAGAGTAATATTCATAATAGGAACAATTTTCTAATTGCTTCCTTATAGCAATTATTTTATTATATAATTATATAATTCCTCCAGTGGTGCAAATAGGATTACTGTATGCCTTGGTGCCCAAGTCAAAAGCCCAGGAATCACATCGCTCTTTCCAGAAAGAGAAAGAAAGAAAGAAAGAAAGAAAGAAAGAAAGAAAGAAAGAAAGAAAGAAAGAAAGAAAGAAAGAAAGAAAGAAAACCAAAACAATTTAGATATGGTATAATAACTTAAGTTGTCATGGGAATGCCAAGACTTACTTTCTACATTATTCTTTCACCTTAATTTTTAAAAGCATTTAAAACTATCCTTAATGGTGATCAGGAATTAGTTAAAATCAGGGACCAGCCAATAGTGTTCCAATAACCCCTTTATAATTTTTTTCTAAAAATACAAGGATGTTTATTTCTTGGTAAAATAAATAGTTCCGTAAAAGGAGACACCTATTTTATTCAAGATCTCAAGTGATCTATTCCAACTGCATCAGTGACTACATTGCTGTAACAAAATTAGTTTAGAGTACCTAGCAAGGTAGTCTGATATAAACATAGATAGGGATGTTGTATCCTTAAGGATTTGTGTAGAAAAGCATATTTAGCTGATGATATACAGTAGTTTGTAATTGCAAATCTAATGTTGAAATTGCCACATCTGCACATCTATCAAAGTTACACGTTCAGGGTAATATTCAACTGGACTTCCCCAACTTGTTGCCTTTTAGAAACACTGGACTTAGATTCACCCAATTCCGTCTGAAGTGAGATGAGTGATGCTAGGTTAGATTTAGGAAATGACTATCCAGCACAGTTGGCATGAAAGATTGGGGAAAGCTAAGTTCCAACCAAGAATTACAGATACTGTTTTAATCAAAATCAGAACCGGAACAAACTGACCTACAATCTAGATGATGGATTCATAGATTCTGGATAAGGGAAGGTTTTAATCCTTACCCAATAGGCTGCTCCAGAAAGTAGCAAAGGTGGCTGACCCCGTGACAGCCCCACAAGCAGCTGGGTTCTTGCGACTGGTGCTGACTGAGAAGCCCCCTGGGCCTGTTGCTTCAATCATCACCACATGATAGTTGGGAAGGCTGCAAGATAAAATTGTGTTCAATTAGACCAGAAATTTAGAAGAAAAATGACACAAAGCCATGAGTTTGCTGGCACATGCTTCATACCAGTGGGTCTTCAATTTGACAACAAAGATGTGTGGATGTCAACTTCCAGAATTCAGTAGCCCAGGGGATCACCAAACTTTCAGACCTCAGGGACCACTAATTTCATAATTTTAAATTCCGCGGACCACTATTATGAATTTTTTAAAATAATAAATAGTATTTAGTTCAATATAAAAATGCAAATAATTTTTCTACGGACCACCAACATTTTCTCGTGGACTACCAGTTGGTGACTGCTGCACTAGCCAACATAGTGCCTGGGGAATTTTGGAAATTAAGGTCCACTCATCTTAAAATTGCCAAGATTGAGAGACACTACATCTTTTACATCTTTGGGTGGGAGAGACCTACCACATTGGAGATCATGTCTTGAGCACTTTCAGAAAATGGATACCATGATATTTGTGTCCAGTTACAAAATATCAATTTATCAAAAATATAACACCAATTGTAGTCCTCAGAATATTAGCAGTTAGCAATAGCAGTTAGAATTATATACCGCTTCATAGGGCTTTCAGCCCTCTCTAAGCGGTTTACAGAGTCAGCATATTGCCCCCAACAACAATCTGGGTCCTCATTTTACCCACCTCGGAAGGATGGAAGGCTGAGTCAACCTTGAGCCTGGTGAGATTTGAACTGCCGAACTGCAGATAACAGTCAGCTGAAGTAGCCTGCAGTACTGCACTCTACCCACTGCGCCACCTCGGCTCTAGGGAATATTCCCTAGATATATGAGTTTTCTTTAAAAAGAAATAATAATACCAGGAGTGTCTACAGTGTATGGTTAAAAAAAGGACAAGGTCGTTATTTCTACATGGTGAGCAAAGCTACTCCTTTTTATGACTATCATGGAAATCATCTTGACTTTTCTGACACATAGGGCTGCCAGTTCTGCTTGGTATTTTCCCAAACAAATCTCTGGGCTTTTCCCCCCATTCATTTCTTTTTTTCTGAGAATGCCTGCAGGCCCTATTTGGGAAACAGGAGAAGTTTTGTAAATAAAGATAAGGCATGTAGGCTTTTCATTTAAATTTTAAAAGGCTGAAATAAACTTTTTTTATAACAAAAGAAACCCAAATAAAAACCAGGGGTGCAAGATGTGCATTAGAGACTAAGAGAGGGATTCATGGGTACCAAGCTGCTTACCCTTTAGCTCAAGACTTACTTGGGATCTGCTACAAGGCAACCTTTCACACCATCAAAGCCCAGACTTGGAGCAGCAATGCAAGCTGCTGCCATTGTGTTGACATTGTTGGGGGCCAGAGGACATAGACTCCGCACAGGGCCATTGTACAGCACCTTTCTTTCCTCATGGGCTCCCTTTGCAAGCTCCCCAAGAGACCCACCCAACCGGAAGCTGTCTGGGTGTTTAGTCATGGTGACTGTTAATGCCTAGAAAAGACAAAATGGAATCTGGGAGAAATCACAAATCCTTAAATATCCCTTTCTTTAGCCTTTTAATAGTAGAACCCTAATGCAAAGATTTCCACTTCTGAATAAGAATGTGCCTTACATTAAATCAGAGTATTAATTCCCCCCCGCCATAATTTCTTGGCTGAAAGTTTTCCAGTATTTCAAACTGGAGTTTTCCACATCTGGATTTGATGATGTCAGTAATTTTTCAAATATTTATGTCCAAATTTTCTTTTATCAACATTTTCTCTTAGGCTAAGGTTTTCTATCTGGACTAGAGTACAACTCCAAGATTTCAGTTGCAATAACTGCAGTTTCTTTCCAGATTGGCAATTCTGGAGTATGCAGCCCCACTTTTTATAGATATCAGTAGCTTAAGGAAGGCTACCTTACTCCATTTCTATAGGCATTACCTGGAGCATCCCTGCATCATCCAACTTTTGAATGTCTTGACCACCCCATAGAGCCCCACTGGGGATGTAGAGAGTATGACCCGTCCTTTTCGCCACTTCACGTAATCTAAGCTCAGTGTTCACATCTGCTAGGGCTGTTGGTGACCCGACCTAGAGGACATGGAGACATTTGCACTGTTGATGGTGCAGAGTCTGGGAAAGGAGTGCTTCAGGACAATATTTTTACTAGCTTTCTCCAATTATTATTGAGTACAGAATAATTTAATTTAGTAATACAAAGGAGAAGGATACAGAGACCGAGTACAAATAGCATACTAAGTGATAATGTGATTTATTTCATTTAGACTAGCCTTTCACATGCTGACATTCTAAATATGCAGATTTTAAGTTCAAGATTTCTCATTAATGGCCATCCTTACAAGGAATTCTGGGAGTCAGACTATGTATCTAGAAAACGCCATGTTTGGAAATGTTAATTTAGATTTACCACATTTTGTAATCCAAATTAATATCCACCCTTACTGAGACTCCAAGGGTTGTCTCAAACATTTGTCAAAATTTAATGGCATAATTTTCTACCATAGAAAACATTACCATAAGTCTTTAAAAATAAACTTAACATAAAATAAGAACAGATAAAACATCAAACTTTCTCCCAAAACACCAGAACAAATAGCAAATCCTGTCCCTGCCTATGTACATGACATAGCCATGCACAATTTGCATTATTGTTTCACTCTCTATGATCATTGATCCCTTCCAAAACATTGAATGGTCTCTGATCACCCAAAGATTCCCTATTCCTGCTAGAAGCCATGTTTTAGAGTGTTTTGCATATCACATTTGGAGCAAGATGCTCCATTGGTTGAGGCAGGGTGAAGATAGGCTAAAGTGTGAACATAGTCTTTTCACTGCTAGCTAAATATTCATTTAATAAATTGATTCCTTCAAAATGCCTTAGAGGAATATACACTGAAGTGAAGAATGTCTCCAGCAAGTTTTAGCTTTGACTAGTCAGAAAGAAATTTGACACCATTCAATATCATTGTTTTTAAGTAAACCCTTAAACTGGTCTCTCCAGATGTGATGCAATTGCAAATATCCAAATCAGCACCTTCTGTGCTAGTTTCAAATTATAGGGGCTATAAACCCAACACATAGGGAAGAGTGTTGGCTAGGCTGGCTGGAATTCCAAGACCAATATATCTGGAGTGCATTCATTGGTGGAAGATATTCTAATCTAAAGGATTAAAAAGGCAGACAGGCAAGGAATCCTGGTCGAAGGCTAGAGATAATATTTCATCAGATATGTTTACAGCAATAGTATAGATGGATACATTTTTTCATTCAATCAAACAAAAAGATGCATTTCGCCTGTCCACTTTTAAATATATTTGGAAAAAATAAAAAAATATGCTGATGCTGCCTGCCTCTATCTGTAGGCAGCTGTAGTCCTTACCATAAAATCTGCAGCTTTAAGGAAGAAGTCCCCATAATCCTGGACAATGCAGGGATGTGCCACTTCAACAATGACATCTGGATGGCTTTGGAAATAAGCAACAAACATAACAACTAAAGGCTAGCTTGATTAAACCAGTGCAGTACCTAGATAACAATCCATTTCTCCTTCATTTTAAGCACTGAAAAGTATTTTTAATGGACCAACCCTTGCACTAAATCTCAAAAAATAATGGAATTCTTCCATAAGATCCCATGAGATTCTTACATGCCTTGAAGTTCAGCCTTTCTCATCTTGATTGACCCACAGGTATTCAGTTACAACTCCCCATTATTCCCCATCCAGTAGGGTAGTGGTGATGATAACGGAAGTCTAGACATCTTGAGGGCATCACATTTAGTCAGAGAAGATCGGTTTAATCACAGAATCTTCCTCACCCTGGGGAATGCTGAATTATTTTGATCAACAGTAGCACTCCAGGGCTGTTGTCAAGTATCCTCCCTGGCCCTGCGTAGAAATGCTAATGTTGGAATGTGGGATTTTTTACTGAATACATCTTTATTAGATTTGTATTTCATCTTTCAAGGCAACTAAGAAAAGTGGGGAAAAAAGCAAAATATAACAATCAAATCCTAAAGGTAGGTGGGTCAAACATCAACCCAGTCAGTCAGAACAAATAAATGTGAGGCAATTCTGCCTAGGTTTGCAGTAGCTCTAACAGTCAATTTACAAAACCAAGTATCTGTTTGAATAAAAATACCTTTGAATGCCAGTAGAAGGTCATCAACTTCCCCTGGCAAGAATGCCAATAAAGAACATGTCTTCTCAATGAGAAAAACGTAATGATTTTGAGAATAAAACCTGGCAACATTGTAAATCGTCCATTGAAGTCATGTTTAATAAAAAAAATCAGTTTTTATAGAGATAATCCATACAGTGTATAGTTTGGTATCTGATGATTATAATTCATTAAATAATATGGCACCTTTTCTCCATTCATAGAATTGCCTCCTCAATTTTTTTCAATAACAAAAATCCTGTGAGATAGGCTGAGAGATGAAGATGTTTCCCAAATCACTCAATGACATGAGAGATGACTTGAATTTGGCCCTAACATCTTAATAACAGCATTTTACTGGCTGCTAAACAGGTGGGAAGCATTCCGACTAACTACATTAATTTTTTGTACTGAATTTGATTTTTGTACTGCAGTAGCCCAAGCAGAGTACTCAAAGGTTGAATGTGGCTCTCAACTCAATATAAGTAGTCCTTAACTTACAAACTTTGCATATTGAAAATCAGCTGGGAAGATTGAAAATGGTGATCACATGATCCGAAATTTTTGCAACCATTATTAATGTAAGCCACTTTCCAAGCACCCCGATTGCAATCATTTGACCATAGGGATGTTGCAATGATCTGAAGTATGTTGACAGATCATAAATAATTTTTTTTCTGTCTTCACTGTGAAAGGGCTTGTCTGCTCACCATTGTGAAAAATCTGTCAACTTCTCCAACCTCAGCCCCACTGGTACAGTGCCCTCCATCTTACTGGCATCCCGATTCCAAACAAAAGCCAATTCCAAACCATGTTGGAAGCCTTCATCCTGAATTCGTTCTGTCAGATACTGGCCTGAAGATTGAAAATGAAATAGTAATTATCACCACTGTGGACTTAACTCTCTCATGCACCTGTTATGCTCCAGATATGGGAGAAAAATACACTCATAAAATTCTGGCATATTGGGGAGTGACTCTGTGTTAATAATTTCCTTTGTTTAGATTAGAATCTCCAATGATTTGGGGGGCTCTTATGCGCTGGTTAAGTTCATGCATGTCAGGTTAAGATATAACTTGCCTAATCATGATTTATGGAGCAAACTATAATATGCCCAAACATAAATCATGGTTTATATAGCACTAAGCCAAAACCAAGCAAATCACATTATAGCTTAGTACAATGGATGTGTTTTATGAGCTTCAGGAAAGATTTGTTTGACCACCATTGGAAACAGAATGCTGAGCAATACATTAATCTTTTTTCTGATCCAGCAAAATAAACCTTATGTACTTAGGGGAAAAAGCACATGTACAAGAAGATAGAGGCTTGTTTTATTAGCCCAAAGCAAAAATCAATGAAAAAAATCAGAAGCGGGTGGGAGGAGGGGTTAGTAGATCCTGACAGTTACAGTAAACTAATCAAAACTGAAAGAACAGTTTGGCATTTGCTCCAGGTCAAAATCAAGACCTAAGAAAAAGCCTGGGTTTGAAAAATATGAGAATATGAGTCTTTGGAGAAAACCATTTGACCGCCTCTAGTGCAGGAGTGGGAAATTTTGTAGTAGCTAAAAGCTGAGCTGTTTTTATATAGGGCAGGTGATGTGATAACACAGGGTGGGGCCAATGTTTGCAGAGATTTAAGGCACATATTATACCCCTTAATCTCCCTCAGACCACTGCAAGTTTTTAAGGGTTAGCATAGATATATTAAGGCTCTGCAAAGTCCTCAGGAAGTTGTCCCCCCACCCTCTTTTCTTCCCTGAAGAACCAAAGCATTTGGCCAATTATAGCAGTGCTCTGGGGAATGGCAGATAGCGACACTTGCTGCCAGTAGGTTATCAAGCTGTGAGAAATGTGACACATCCTAAGGGAGTCTTGTCTTCCCCTATCATCCACCCAATGTCTCCTCTGCCCCTATTAAGGGCAGTTGCCTGCTGCCTTTCCTGGAAAGATGGTACGTACAGGATTGGCAGAAATTGGCCAACCAGGCTCCATTCAAAATGCTTGTAAAAATCAAGGTATCTTTCCCAAATCCCAATTCAAATGTTTTAGAAAACACATTGATTTGTTAAAATCAGTTTTGAAGTAAAAAGACACCCATGTTTTCACAAATATTGGGCAATCTTTCTGTAAGTAGGTGCTCATAAAAAAAACTACACGTTGCTTGTCTACTAGGAGACTCAGTGAATGGAGAGACTGATAAGACAAATATGGTTAAGAAATGCTACTTACCTAGATGTCCATAGCCCACAATTCCAACCCGCCTCTTCCTTTTGTCTCCAAACATTGGGCCTGCTGTGAGACAAATAGTCACAGAAAGTGTTATAGTTTGCCTGACAAAGATAGAGCAGAGACTGAGATATTGCACTGGATCCCATATTTAGGCCCCAGGGTATTTCATGTTTATCTAGCCTTTTCTTGTGAAGCTCAGGCTACCTGTGTTCCTGCATACAATTGTTTTCCCTTGTAAAGTAGCTTATAAGTCAAGGGAATGCCACAAATCTATCCAGGGATTTTCATGGCTGAATGGGGATTTGAACCTAGATATCTTTCTAGTTCAAGGCTCTGACTTTAATATGCAAGCTTGGCTATCTAGTAAAACCATCTTCTCTGTACTTGGGAAAGAGGAAAAGATATTGCAGTTAACGTGTACAATGTGTGTTGATGTTGATGTTGATGTTTATTGGACTTGTATGCTGCCCACTACCGAAGGACTCCGTGCAGCTTACAATAAACAAGGGAAAGGGATAAATAAACAAAACAACACTTTAAAAATACACGACATTCACAGTTACCGTGGGGCTGGATATTTCGAAAGCCCCCTGGCCTGCTGGAGCAGCCAGGACTTAACGGCTTTGTGGAAGGCCGGGAGGGTAGTAAGGGTCCAGATCTCCATGGGGAGGTCGTTCCAAAGGGCTGGAGCTGCAACAGAGAAGGCTCTCCTCCGAGGAGTCGCCAGCCGACATTGGCTGGCAGATGGAATCCGGAGAAGACCTAACCTGTGAGATGTAATCGGTCTATGGGAGGTAATCGGCAGGAGGCGGTCTCTCAGGTACCCAGGTCCGATGCCATGTAGGGCTTTATAGGTAACGACCAGCACCTTGAAGCAGGTCCGGAGACTAATGGGTAGCCAGTGCAGCTCGCGGAGGATAGGTGTGACGTGGGTGTACCTGGGTGCACCCACAATCGCTCTCGTGGCTGCGTTCTGGACTAGCTGAAGTCTTCAAACACTCTTCAAGGGCAGCCCCATGTAGAGCGCATTACATTAATCCAGTCTTGAGGTCACAAGGGCATGAGTGACTGTCTGAAGGGCCTCCCGATCCAGGTAGGGTCGCAATTGGTGCACCAGGCGAACCTGGGCAAAGGTCCCCCTGGTCACAGCCGACAAATGGTGTTCTAAAGTCAGCTGGGGATCCAGGAGGACTCCCAAATTGCGAACCCTCTCTGAGGGGTGTATAATTTCACCCCCCAGCCTGAGAGATGGAATACTTGGCCAATCTTTGGGAGGGAACATCAGTAGCCACTCGGTCTTGTCTGGATTGAGTGCCAACTTGTTTACTCCCATCCAGACCCTAACAGCCTGGCACATCACTTCTACTGCTTCGCTGAGTTGGCACGGGGCGGACAGGTACAACTGCATATCGTCCGCATATTGGTGGTACTTAATCCCGTGCCGGCGTATGATCTCACCCAGCGGCTTCATGTAGATGTTAAATAGGAGGGGGACAGGACTGAACCCTGTGGCACCCCGTAATTGAGGGGCCTTGGGGTCGACCTCTGCCCTCCGACCAACACTGACTGCGACCTGTCCGAGAGGTAGGAGGAGAACCACCGAAGGATGGTGCCTACCACTCCCACCTCTCGCAACCGTCGCAGAAGGATACCATGGTTGATGGTATCGAAGGCCGCTGAGAGGTCAAGGAGCACAAGGATAGAGGGGTGACCCCTATCCCTGGCTCGCCAGAGGCCTGAAACCCGACTGAAAGGAATCCAGATAATCGGTTTCATCCAAGGACCGTCGGAGTTGAGAGGCCACCACTTCCTCAACAACCTTCCCAACAAAGGGCAGGTTGGAGACTGGACGATAGTTGCTCAAAATGGCTGGGTCCAGAGATGGTTTCTTCAGGAGGGGTCTCACCACCGCATCCTTTAGGAGGAGCGGGAAAATTCCCTCCCGGAGAGAGATGTTAACTATCGTCCGGATCCAGCCGTGTGTCACCTCCCTGCTGGTCGAGACCAGCCAGGAGGGGCACGGGTCCAGTATACAAATGGAGGCACTCACCACTCCCATGGCCTTGTCCACTTCCTCAGGAGAAACAAGTTGAAACTCAATCCATAAAATATGCTCAAGACCTTCCCCCGGTACCTCGGCTGGTACCGTGCAATTGGAGTCCAGCTCTGTCCGAATCCGAGCGACTTTATCCATTAAATACTGAACAAATTCCTCAGCTCTACCTTGTAAAGGGTCATCTGCATCCCTCCCTTTCAAGAGGGAGTGGGTTATTCTAAACAAGGTGGCTGGGCGCGATTCAGAGGATGCAATCAGGATGGCAAAATGCGAACATTTCGCCGCCCGTATTGCCACGAGATAGGCTCTGATAAAGGCTCTCATCAGTGCTCAGTCTGACTCAGATTTACTGGCCCTCCAGCGGCGCTCTAGGCATCTCTTTTGGCGCTTCATCTCCCAGAGTTCCTCGGTGAACCAAGGGGCCCTCCTGGATCTGCTGCCTCGGAGAGGTCACAAAGGCGCAATCCGGTTTAGAGCCCCCGCTGCCGCTGTATTCCAGTCAGCGACTAAGGACTCCACCGGATTGTGGATGAGAGTGTCAGGTATTAAACAAGTATTTGCAATTCTATAACTGTGAAATGAGGCAAAGATCTTAACATGCACATAACATGGAAAGCTCTTGTCTCATAATTAGGAGGTTGTAAGTTCAATCCTAGGTAAAGGCAGATGTAGGGACTCCTGCTTGGGCAGGGGGTTGGACTAGATGATCTGCAAGGCCCCTTCCAACTCTGTTAATGGCTGAGGATGATGGAAACAATAGTGCAATGTATCTTAAGTGGCACTGGTGTGAGAAAGCTGCACTCAGAAATAAAGAGAGGCTGTACACATTTGCCACTTCAAAAATATTTCTTATTAGTTTAGCTACTCAGTCATTCATGGCTGCTTGTGCAAATGGATTCACTGTGAAGCAACAGAGATGAGTCAGAATTTCTAATCTTATTGCTCATTCAGACATGCAAGTCATCACTTGATGTTGCCATTAATAAATGATGGATAAGAAAGTTCTGGGAAAATATCTCAGTTTCCCGTTCTCTACTCATCCTCTGAGTCTCCAATTTCCATCTTCATTCATATATACGCACGCTGGCACCAGGTGCTGCTTCTATATGCTCTAATCAAATCTATTATTCCTTCTAAATCCATGCTCAGACTGCATGAAAGGAAAGCTTGGGAAAGCCCCAAGGTCTGAAGAAACTGAAAAAAATATCTTTGGGACTAGAAGCTGGAAGAATACCCCAAACAATTTAATGTAGTCTGAACATGTTGGTCTGTAAGAAATGATGTCTGTTCAAATGGAACAGAATGGAATGAAGTGGCCTAAAAACTGAAAGGGAACATTTCATCCTGCAATACATTATTTTGACTCTTACTCATAGATTTTCTTTGTTAAATACTCCATCTTAATAGAGCTTTTATTCCTCTTCCTGCTTAATAGCCCCAGCTTATATGTTGAGGTGACTCACCTGGTTTAAGCGTTGTCCAGATAGCTACAGGATAATGGCGGAGGGGGGAGAGAGGAGTGCTTCTGAGTTCCTTTGGCTAATTATTTCTGGAAGGACATTAATTATTAACCCAGGTTGGCCTGTAACCCTTGTGGAAATGGTTGCTTGCAGAGTTTCTCAGAAATAAAGCTACCTCTTTGGCTGACTTGGAAATATGGACACAATATCACACATTCATTCCAACAACTCTAACTGTAACTATCCACATCACATGTTCCTCCTGAGCATCGAAGTCTTAACTCCTATTAACTAAGGTTTTATAATGGACGTAATTCGCACACTTGATTGAAAATCAGGTTTTAATTTGTAATGTGCCCACTGCATAGAAATATCAATGTGCTTCTAGGTATTTCCCTCGGTATCTGTCAGATCTCCTGACCCATCTAATTTTGTACATCGTGAAAACATTCTTTTAATTAAAATGGGGCACTCTTCAACATCATCTTTAATTCTAAGAATGCCTCTGAGCCTCAGGTTGATCCCATAAGCTTTCTTAGAAAATAAAAATGATAGGCAACTTACAGCTCAGTGCTTTGGATATGATCTAGCTATACAGAAAAAGAATGAAGATAGAGGGTTAGCAGGTAATATTTTGATAAATTGGTGTTTTATAACTGGTTATCCAAAAGTCATAGATATCTGCAGAGTGTGGTCAGGAGGCTACAACTGATAGATCATGTCATGATATCACAACACAACCTCTCTGTCTTACATGGTTGTGCCCAATGTCAGGACATAAGTGTGGTTAGTGATTAACAAGCTAGAAAGTGGGAGACCATGAGTTCAAGTCCTTAACACTTAACAATCAAAGTTAGCTGGGTGACTTTGGGTCAGCCATTCTCTCTTATCCCAACAGGGTTGTTATTGTGGGGAAAATAGGAGGAGGAGAGTGTATTAGATATGCTTGTAACCTTGAGTTATTTGCAAAAATAATAAGGCAAAATACAAATTAACAAAAAAATAAATAATGAATGAGTGAGTGTGCATTATATGACAATCATATCATCATCATCATCATCATCATCATCATCATCATCATCATCATCATCATCATCATCATCTCCAGATGCCTGTGTCCATGAATGCCCTTTTTTAATGAATGGAAAAACACCATAGTCCACAACCTATATTTAAAATTCCAAAAGTATCCACTGGTCCCCAAATAATCAACTATGCATGTGAAAAAATTATGAATCTACCTAAAATGTGTTTACTCAGGGATAAATTCTATTAAGCTTAGTAGAACCTATTTCTTAGTAAGCATGTTTACAGTTGCAGCCTCAATTTCTCAGGTCAATGAAACTGTGGTATGACAGAATCAGTTTCAAAAAAGGCAATAATTTACTTGTGACTGTTCATACCTGTTCACCTTGTTCAGATTTTTTCTATTAATGCTATAAAATTCTATTATTTTCTTAGAGCTTTTCAACCTTTGAGGGCCAGTAGGCACATCTGACATTTTGAAAACATGTTGTAGGCACTCAATGAAAATGGCTGTCCTACGGAGGGCTTGCCCCTTCCATAAATGGTGGCCAGATGTATGGAGGGGCAATTGCAAAGCTTCCAGAGGTTAAACTGGTAGGACTGCTACTAGCCAACCTCTTTAGCAAGCTTTTCGTTCCCTTCCCACCATTACCAAAGTCCAGTTATGTGGCATGTGGCCACTTTTATTGAGCATTTGTGGGTAGCCTCTCATCATTTTTATAACATCTTTGGGATGTGTGATGAAGATTCAAAGATCTAAGGGAAAATATTGTACTGGATGCTGGTACTTTTAAAAATTTTCCATAGTGTAGCTTCCTTCCTATGTTCCAGTTTTCAGAATTGTAGAAGTTAGAATGGAATGAGTGGATTAAGATGAAATCAAGGATACGTTTATGAGGACATTGGCACTATGCATATCAGGTTGAGGATCTTAGGGTTAGAAAGGGGTATTAAAGTGTAATTAACTAGCTGGATCTAACATCATTTGTTCTGAATTCAGTATCACCACTACTACCACCACCATTATCACTACCAATTTATATTTTCTTATCCTTCCAATAGTATGAAATATATCTGCAAATTCTGTAACAAATATTTTGTTTCTGATTTATGTAATTATTCTTGGAGTTAGAATCTTCTTTTTAGCATAACATTCTGCAGTCACTTGGTAAGCAACTATCCTAATAAGTCATGTTGTCACTTTTAATTCCAGTTTATTATAGCTCCTCTCTATTTTTAAATAGATTTTGGCATGTTTTCATTTCATCTAACCTTTTTCTCTCTGCAATGGCAAGCTTGAGTAATTCTTACTTCTTCCCAATCTCCCTCTTCTTTAATAAAAGCTGAATTTGCACAATTGTACTGGTGAACTCATAAACAAGCAATAAATTGAATGCACCATTCCAAAAAATTATGCTTCCCAATAGGAGCAGAACTTGAGAGGTGATTGGGAAGTGGATGGCTTAAGCTTCTGTCTGAAGGAATATCAGGAAAATAAATAAAAAGTTATGCTAAATGTAGGGAATGATACTGGTTGGGTGAAGGATGAACCAAAGGCTAAGCCAAAAGAAAAACTCAAAAAAGCAGCAAACATTTTTCTTTTACCTCAATGGATATTCTGCATAATTTGAGAACTACAGTATATCTGCATTTACTGGCTTTTGAAACATAAACAGCATCCACTTTTTTCCTTTTCCTTTTCTAATAAAAATCAGCTTCAAAGGAATCTCCCTAGAGATCACATTGGGGAAAAGAAGGATCGAATTTCCCCTTCACTTGTTCACACAGCCTGCCTACTGACAGCACTATTTGTAAAACTAAAACCCACATTTTATATGCCAAGATGACAACTTGCAACTTTATTTTCCTATCATTTGAAAGCATGTTGCTGGATCCAACTTGCTGTATTTTTCTATCCCCTTATTTTGATTAAGATTTTTTTTTCTTAAATGTGTGTTGTATGATTTGATAGTATTGCATGCCTCAGAGCTTTCCCCTTTTCCTTCACCCCTACTCTATATTTACTCATGGTGGTTGAGAATGTATTTTGTTTCGATGTGCTAATGGTTGTGTTTTCAAACTTGTTTTCTTTTTTTATAGGACGTTATGGTGGATGGTAGCACTGATGCTTTCTCAAATGCATCTATTATTCTGAAGAGTCTGGGGCAGTCAACATTTCTTTGACTGAAGATGCCACAAAGGAGTTCCCTCACTATGTCTTCCTTTGGGATTTAATTGAAATGTTGGAAACTGACTGCTGGAGAAAGACTGCACAAAGACAGGGTATTCATTTACACACAGACTCTTTGCCATCTTATTAAACAAGAGAAAGAAACGCCCGTGAGAATTCCATATATATTTGACCTAGATTAGTAAAACACAATAAAATATGAATGTTAAAAAGATCTTTGTTCAAATATCAATATCTAGTCCATCTAATTATTGAAGTGCAGCATTGTTTATATAAAAAACAATCAGATACTGGACTGATATACACCTACAGCCGGTCACAATGTTATCTGTAGGGGAGAAAAATGTCAGAATAATCTTTATGTCCTGCAATAGGATTTAGCATCATTCAGAAAATTTATGGTAGTTGGGGAGGAGAAATTAGATGTTTTGTTTTGTTTTGTCTGCTGATGACTGCCTCAACTAGTCCCTAAGGTTTTCTTGAGAAGGGATTTTTTAAAATGGTTTGCCATTATCTCCTTCCTAGAGCTGACAGAATGACTGGCCCATGGTCACCCAGATGACTTTATGCCTAAGCCTCATAGCCTCCCATTTTCTCACCTGATGCCTTTACCACTGTACCAAACTGCCCCGCTCTCTACACAATGCATGCATATAAATGGTTGCACAAAGCCTCATGCAGAGCATAGTGACCATTTCATGCTTCAGAACAGTTGGAATTCATTTTTCAGCTGTTGATGACAACTTGTGGGGCAATTAGACTTTATTTTATTTTATTTTTTTAAGCAGAGAGAGGCTTCAGCACTGTAAGGGGATCCAGCATATGGTAGGTAGAGAAGAGCATCTGTCAATATATTATGAGGGAAGAAGGGGTAGCAATTCTCAGCATGATAACTGGGGTGCTACCAGCATGTCCCCACTTTCATAATACCCCATCTGCACAGTAGAAGCAAAATCCATGTAGCCAATAATCTTAACGCTTTGTCAGCTTGCTTTGGAACAGCAATTTAATAGAAATTTCTGTTCAGCGGTGGCTTTTCCTTCTTTAGAAATAGTTAGCGGAGGTTGGCTGGTTAACTCTCAGAGATGGAGCCTATGATCCCTTCACTGAGCAGAAATATCCACAAGGGCCCATCCACATCTCCTTTCAACTGCGGCTGGAAGGGGTCCCATATCAAAGCTGTTTCACTGCCTTGTTATTGAGGCAGATTAGAGTTTGACTGTCAAAGCAGAGCAAATTATATTATTGAATTTTTCTGCTATTCATCAATTGGAGGAAAACACATTAAAGGAGCTCTTTGAATGAGCCCTGGGAGATCTTAAAGCATCTTCTATTTTAAACATTTCTGGTTGTTTGAAAAATAAATATAGTCTCTTTGCTTAAAAAAACAACAACTTTCTCTTCTGTTGATTCTAAATGATGAACTTTTTGAGTTGTTCATTTCCTTATCTGTCTCCTCCATTATTTGCCTGCTGGCATTGTGTAGGAGTTTACCCTGTCCTTTCCTCCACCCCATGGCCACAACTGCATCCATGTGCTTTTCAATTCTACTATGAGCATGAGTAGAGGGACCTGTCCTGAACAATCAGGTGCTGCTGGGAAATCCAGCCTCTTTTGTCATCTAGCAGCACTTCCAAAGACACCAATTGTCTCTTTCTGGCTTCATGAAACTACCAACTTAAAGAGGCAGAAAACAACAAACTGATGGAAATTCAGAAAAAGATGCTGTGCTTAGCAGAGCTATTGCTTTGCTTTTAATATTAGAATTGGAACTTGAAGGGACAGCAAAAATGGCAAACCTGACTTCTTGTTCAGAAACAAAACTTTACTCCCTTCCTTCCCTGTTACATATATTTACTATAGGGAACCAGAATAGATTTACCGTAAATGCAAAGCTGTAATATACAAGTGTATATTACTAAACTTCATATATCAGAACAACCAGAAATTATATCCTGCAGATGTAATCCATTTTTTAATTTTACCTACTGCATTCAATATGCAGCACAATCTCACATGGGTGTCTTTAATCTCTTTCCCCACTGTACTTAATAACAGCAACTTTTCTCCTCCCCCCAAAAATTCCTCATGATATCACCTTCCTCTCATCCCCAGCCCACATCTAAAGCAGCTTAAAGTCTTCCTTAGCTGTTCCACGTATTCCTGGTTAGTTGTGTTTTCATCTTTGAACAGCCCATATGCCCGTAGTAGTTTTGCCAGAAATGCAATGAGATTCACTTCACTAACTATTCAATTGATGTCATGGAAAAGCTAAGTTCTAGCTGGGATCCACTGGCCATCTGGAGCCAGTGTAGGAATGCCTCTTCCCCTGAGAGAACTGGTCATTGCCCAAATTGTACTTTGGGACAGTCAGGATATTTCAAAGCAAGCCATCCCCTCCTCCATTTTTCAGGTCAATCTGATTCTGAACAGCAGATGGTAGCAGCACTGGTTGCACAGTGAAATAGAAAGGGATGTTTCATCTTTAAGCTATCTATCTTGTTCTGGGAAAGTATGATGAATATTTTGAAGCTAAGAAGAAATCTGTCCCAGGGTTTGTTTTCATGAAAGTTCTAAAAGCCTGGTGAAATCTCCTCTCAGGACTACATCATCAACATTAGATTGGAAGTAGGAGACATAAAGATTCTGATGTAGAAAAGCTAATGAAGTATTTATAAAATAATTCAATGAACTGCTATGGATTGTACGCAAGCCATATTTACAAAGAAAGCAAGCTTTCATTTCTAATTCCTTTTTCTCCTACCCATGGCCTGCAACAGGCTGGAAACCATACTATCTAGCAAAGAAGGGATGGCTTCCATCTGTCCCTTATTTTGGTAATGGACTATTCTGGTTTGCAGCTGTTTCCCTCTGCCCTTGAGAAAAATCTGCCTTCCACCTGAGTCACATAAGGTGCCTGCTGCATGTGAAAGATTTAATTTTGTAAGGAATGATGCAGATACTGTAATCAAAGTCTATGTCCAGAATCAAGAGACATTAAGAGAATTGTTAAAGGCTTCAGCCACTAAACAAGCCAGCGATGGCAGGTTTTGCCCTAAGATCAAACAAATTCTGTGCCAATATGTATACCAAAGGACTGCAGATGTACTTTATATGAGAAATTATCTGCTCAGAGCTCATTCAGGATTGCTGCATGCCAGTAATGTAAAACCAGATGCTGTTGTACAGCTGCCTATCAAACTCAGTACTATATTGAGAGAAGTTGCAAGTATGCAGATACCAATGAGTTCCTATTCTAGGAAGATTTGTACATTGTGATAATACTACTAAATTGAAGGACGTTTTCCCCCCAAAGCAGTGTGGCCAGACAGTGTGTTTTAAAACTAATATAATAACTATGGCAATTTCAGAATGTGCCTACAAAATCTTCTAGTCCTTGATTTATCTTCACCACCTCTCACATGTATGCAGCAAGATTTTCATGATACTTTATAGCCAATAATCTACACTGAGGCAGAACAAATTTGCTTAGGTCAAACACTCTCTCTTAGCCCTAAAAAGTATGGAGTGGCCAATCACTTGCAAAAATGTTGCCAATAAAAGGGAAGTAGATATACTGTCTTGAATTATTCACACAGAGAGAGAGAAAAAAATGATATGCACTCAATGGTCAAAGAAAACAATCTTATAGGCCTATTGTATCTAAGCACAATGTGTCGTGTAGAACACTAAACAATACCTTATATAGAAAAAAGAGATCTTAAAGATTTTTTTTCAATAAAGATAAGCCTTAAAAGGAAGCTGGGCCCTGTGCAGACCATAAGCCCAGAAGATTACTCCAACAACTTCCAAAATAAAATCATGTTAAAAGGGATGGTATAATGTGGATTGTTTATAGCAATCACTGAACCAATTGGCTAGTGCATACCAATGGTAAAATACACAAGAAAAATGTGTCACAATGCAAAGTTCAGGTTGTGCAGATCTGAAACACTGTTGCTGAACAAAATCCCATCCTTCTTCTTTTTATAAATGATATTCTTCTACAACTACTGCTTGATAGTATCAGTGGATTTGGGCAATTAATAATGTTTTCCTCCCTCATCATTTAGTAGATTTTTCTTCAAAAGAGCATGTTTGGTGATTTCTCTCGAGTATATTCCTACAACATAAAAATGGCATTTTGATTATGGGGGGCTCTTGGTTTATAAACTTACTGACAATTTACATAGCCAGAGACTGTCTAAAATACTTGTAAAAGTCACAAGTCTAAAACTGAACAAAAACACAAGCCGCCTCTATTTGACAGGGCTCACCTGTTTGGGCCATTACATAAATTAATATGGAGTAGGCCTAGATAGAGAATAGAAACAATTTCTCAATTTCTCCTAGAATAAATAATTGAGCTAAGAAGATTTTGGAGCATGGTGCAGTATCTCAGAAGATTTGTCTCAACATTCCCAGAGATCCCACACTCTTTCACTGAACTATTCAGAAAAGTTACGTACTATCAGCAATTGTGCATAATTGAGAAAAGTGTTATAACCCAGCAACAACCTGTGTTGCATTCTAATTGGTTGGTCAAGGCACAGCATCTGATTGGCTGGCCTCGTGACAGTTGGGCTTGACAGTTGCTTCTGGCTAGTATAAATACCCTGACAGTTGCAGGGAATCTTTGAATCGTTTGTCATCTGGTACTAATAAAGATCTGTCTTGCATACATGGCTCCTGCGTGTCAATCCCTCACAACAACAACCCACACTCACAACACACATGTTTTACAATAAAAAGGTTTTAAAAAGTGTGAGTATCTTTTAATTAAAGTCCCAAAATGGACATTCTCTATTATTTTCCAAAATATTGTGAGTGTTGACATTAGAAGCTACAATAAATAGAACATTGTGTTAAGATCATATTGAAGCCACCTCATGGATTCAGAAATGCAATTATGTCCAACTTGAGAAAGAACATCTTATTACAATGTGGGGCTGGAAAAAAAGTGAAGAATTTAATTTTAGTTTCAAAGTAGAATATTTTGGAGAGAATTAAGACCAAAATAAATTATAATCTGATTCCCAGAACTGTTCACACTATAAATTTATGTTTTAGAGGTGATGAACAAATGAGGTGCTTTCAGGTAAAATTTCTAAAAATGGAAATGATCAACGAAACTATATTGTAGAATATGCTATTTTCAGACTTCACAAGCAGTAATGTTGCAAAAAAGTAGACAGCAAAAAATACTAAGCCCCTAAATTCTTAAATAGGGTGCAGCTCCAGGTTAGGAGCCATGAGAAGTGATGGCAGGAAGAAAAAGAAAAACTCAAGAGATTGTGTGGCTCCTGGAATGCATTTTATTATTATTTTAAAATAATTTATTAAAAATTATAATTGCAATAGTTAAAAATTAAAACAAAAGAGTAGAAGAAAAGAATAAAGAATAAAAATGCAAAAGAAAAGAAGGAAGGAAAGAAAGAAAGAAAAAAAGGAAGAAAGAAAGAGAAAGAAAAATATAAAGAAATGTCTTCCAACTTTTGTTATAATAAAGTGTAATCAGTTTTTAGGAACTTTTCATGTATTATTTATAATCAATTATCCTTTCATCCCATATCTTATCTCTTATCTACAAACAAACAAATCCATAAAACATTGTCATTTTAGTATTATAGCAGTGCCACCAAAAGTCTGTTAAGAGTTGCCAGAAATAATAACATATCATTTTTAGCCTTGATAAAATAAACCAACTTTATATTCCTCCCTTTTACCTCTATCTTAATATTTAGTCCACCGAAGAAAATTTACAGAGCAGAACTTGATTTCTTTTCAATCCCTCCCCCACCCTTTTCTCATAAGATTCAGCCAAGCCCTAAAAAAAAAAATCTTTTGTAAATCCAATATAAAAGAATTATCCAGGTCATTCTCTTGGTTTATTATTTGTAACTCTTTGTTGATTTTCAAAGCATCAACTGATTCCTCTTGCATGAAAAATGAAAAATATTTTCTCCACATCATTCTTGTAGTCTTCCACTCATAAATCCACTTTCGATGCAATTTCTGTCCTGTCTGGTAAAACTTGTTTATTTTCTGCCATTTCTTCCAAAACATATTTTGGACACTATCACTATTGATACTGATATTAACTTCTCATTCCAAAACCAGGGACATAAACATGCCACATTAATATTCCATATGCTGTTTTCTGCGTGAGGATTTTTCAGTCCCCCTCTTTTGGTTACGTTCTTCCTAGAGCAGCGGTCACCAACTGGTGGTCTGTGAACCACTGATGGTCTGTGAGAAATTTTGATGGTTCGCAGAAAAATTATTTACATTTTTTATATTGCACTAAATCAGGGATCCTCTAATTACAGCCTCTGGGATATGTGAAATGAACGTTTGTGTTGCTGCAGAGAGTCTCGCCCTTTGGAGCCTTTTTGTGTGGGTTGCAAGGAGGCACTTGTGCTCTGCTTTCCAACTTGTGCTCTGCTTCAGTCTCCTGGTGTGGGGCTTTGGGCGAAGGCTGGAGAGAAGCACCACTGGTGGCGAAGAGCCAGATGGTCTCATTCCAGTGGGACTGCATCATGGCCTGGAACTGACTGACATCTCAGCCCAGTGAGCCTCCAGGCACCAGTACTTGGCCGTGCACTCCCACAGGTGTTCCATCTCCTTGGAAAGCTCACAGGTCCTCCCTCTACTTGGAAAGCTTGTAGTCCTCAGTGAGAACTACAGTCCTTCTGCTGAGCCTTGGTCAGATCCAATTTGAACTGAGTCAGCTATTTTGCCAACCCTTTCTTGTGGTGCTGCCTGCTCTGCTCCAACAACTGCTTCCTATTGGGGCCCTAAGGCAGGCAGGCAAGGAATGGCTGGGAGGGGAGGGATGAGTAGACGCCTGTGAGGCGCCCCTCGATGTGAGTGACATCAAGTTGGCCATGCCCATCCAGTCACATGACCATCTAGCCACACCCACCCAGCCAGTCATTAGGCAGATCATTTAGTTGTCCACGGGATTTAAAATTATGAATTTAGTAGTCCCTGAGGTACAAAAGGTTGGGGACCCCTATCCTACAGCATGTTTCTTAATTTTTTTAACTTCAGGACTCTTTCCCTTTAAAAATTATGGAGGACTCCAAAAAGGCATTTGTTTCCAGGCATTATGTATATCAATATTTACTATATTAAAAGTTAAAATGGATGTATTCACTGCTATTATGACTTTTCATGATTGTTTGATGAAATTTTAATATTGTATTATTTTTTAGGCTAGGTTGGAAAATAATTTTAATTTTGGTGACTCCTGAGAGTATCTTGGTGTGCGGAGAAATTCCTGGGGCTTCAGGACCATATTTATGAAACACTGCCCTAGAATCACCCTTCCAAACATGGGAACCCTTTAGGAAAGCACTCTCTGAAGCTCTCTCTAGCCTCAGAAAAAGCCTAATTATAATCATGCTAATGTTTCATTTTATGAAATGCTAAAAATACAACTGAGAGGCCTTTCTAGATTCTCAGCATTGGCTGGCATACTGTAAACTCACAAAACAGATATGATGCTTTAGATTAGCATGTAGACTTCATGTTCTCAGATTAACACTAGATACAACATGTCTTGATATGCATAGAAATGATTCTGCACACAAAGTAACCTGGTATCTTCAAGATGTTTTTGAGGCACACTCCTTTGACATTTCCTGTGACAGAAGCTCAAAATTCAAAATATTGAGAAGTTGATACTGTAGATCCATGATGCCGAATCTATGGCACACATGCCAGAGGTGGCACGCAGCACCCTCTATGCGAGCTGTCACCCCAGTTCAGTTCCACTGTGCATCTGCACATGACTCCTGCCAGCCAGCTGGTCTTCAGGTTTCTGCCCCGCATGGGAGGAAGTGTGATAGGCCACGTGTGCATGTGGGGAGGGGGCAGGATGCATGTGCAGTGTTATGTCCTCGACTTGCGATCGGTCTTGGGTCCTTGACTTACGAGCCACAAGTCCTCGACATACAAATTACAGCCCGGCAACCAAAGGCTCGCGCCTATTGGCTAAGGCATGCCTGGCTGGAAGCGGGCTTTTCACCTTGTTACTATTGGCTGCCCTGCTTGATAGTTCCCATATAAATAGCTGTCAAGCAGAGCAAGGTGCTGAACTTGTACATAGTTGCGTTTGCTGTTTGTTCTGCTAATAAACCGCTGTTCTAAGTTACCTCAGCTGCCTGCTCCTCATCTGTCCTCACAGTTTCTAATGCATCCACATGCACATTGCATTTTGAGGGTTTGCGCACATGTGTGCCGCTTTGGAAAAGATTAGCATCACTGCTGTAAATTGTTACCTCCCCCACCCCAATTAGGCAATACAAAATGACAGAGTTGGAAGGGATCTTGGAGGTCTTCTAGTCCAATCTCTTGCTTAGGCAGGAAACCTTATACCATTTCAGACAAACGGCATTCAAACCTCTTCTTAAAAACTGTTGTAGCACCCACAACTTCTTGAGACAGGTATTCACACCTAGGAACACTGCTTCTGTTTGCACAGGTTGCTTAACTAGATCAAAATATAGCACTTGTAGTTTGAAGCTTTCATCAGCTTTAACAGGCATTAACGGGTTTTATGGTTTTTAAACCAGCGTGCAGATCCATCTCTTGTGACTAGTTTTTGTAAGTTTTAAAGACAAGAGTCTGAGGTAAAATCAACTGAACTTTATTGTAGGAACTAACAGTCAACAGCAAAACACGAACAGAGAACGGAGCCCGGCCCAAGGAGTGCAACACGTGTTGCATGACTGGCGCAGGATAGGGGTGTGCTTGTAGGGCCTTGTTGACGGTTGCCTTATAGTCTGCGCAGATCCTCAGGGATCCGTCAGACTTCAAAGGCAACACTATGGGGGTCTCCCATGGGGAGTGATCCACGGGCTCCAATAAGCCCTGTGAGATTAATTTATTGAGCTTTGCATCAACACGAGCCCGAAGGGCAAAAGGAATCTGTCGTGCCTTAAGGCGAATGGGCGCTACCATAGGGTCCAGATTAAGGGAGATGGGGTTGCCTTTGTAGCAGCCCAGGGTATCTGAGAAGACATAATTGAATTCAGATAGGATAGAGTCTAGGGAGGTGGTGAGGTGTAATGAATTAATGCCGGCAATGCTAAGGCCAAAAGCCATGAACCAATCAAGCCCCAAAAGGGAAGCCAGGGGGCTGCAGACTACGACAAGGGGCAAGGAACCCTTAAACCGCCCATATTGGATAGGGAATTTCCCACAATCCAGGATGGGGATAGGGTTGCCCTGGTAGTCCCTCAGGAGGCAGTTAGCAGGGGACAGCTGGCTCAGCGTGAGATGCGGCAGCAAGGCATGAAGAGTGTCCCAGGACATGATCGTGCAGGCCGAACCTGTGTCCAGTTCCATCTGGCAGGGGTGGCTGATGAGTAAGACACAGAGGTGCATCTTACCCCGGCCCCCAAAAGAGGAGGCAGCGGAGTCAGGCAGCCAGACGGGCATTGGAGCCTCAAGATTGGAGATGGTGTAGCACCCCAGGCGGGTGGCAGAAGACCCAGGAGGCGGATGTCGGTAGGCAGCTGGTGGAGCAGAAGAAGATGACGGAGCCCTTGGGCTGTGAGAGTCTCCAGGAGCTGAGCGGCAAACGGCTGCGATGTGGCCCTTCTTCCCGCACTTGCGGTAGAGGGCATTTCGGAAACGGCAAGAGGCCCTGGAATGACAGCCGCCACAGCTGAGGCAAACACCACCATCCCGACTGGACAGAGACCTGAGGTGGTCGACGGAGGAGTTGAGATCGGCGCGGAGCTCGTCGGCCATCATCTGACAATGGACAGATGAGTGAGGCAGCGCAGGCATCGGGGAAACAGGGAACCGACAGACATCAGGGGTGGACTGGCCGGCCATCTCATATGCACGGGCTTCGTCCACCGTGATTTTCATGGAGAGTTCAGCGCGGGCCAAGAGGCGGCAATGGAGGTTGATATCGAGCAGTCCATAAATGAACTGCTCCAAGAGGGCATCTTCCAAGTCAACAAACTCGCAATGTATTGCGGCAGCCCTCAGCACAGCCATGTACTGGCTGATAGATTGTCCCTCTAGTTGGATGCAGCACCTGAAGTACTGCCAGCAAGCATATTTGGTTGGCGTCAGCTCGTAGTGCAGCTTGAGCCTGGCCATGAGAAGGTCAAGAGGCATCGTATGCACCGGGGTCGGTGCTGAAGGAGCCCTGGCAATGGCAAACATTTCAGGCCCACAATAATGGAGGAAAGTGCCCCATTTCCTCCCCTCAGGCAATTCAGACAGGTCATGAGCCTGAAAAAAAACCTCGAAACGCTCGAGGAAAGCGTCCCAGGATTCAGCCTCAGGGCGGAAAGCGGCAAAAACAGAAGAAGGAGCCAAGGCTGGGACATGAACGGGGTCCGTGTCGCTCATCCTTGTCGCCAGTTTTAAAGACGAGAGTCTGAGGTAAAATCAACTGAACTTTATTGTAGAAACTAACAGTCAACAGCAAAACACGAACAGAGAACGGAGCCCGCCTGACAGCTATTTATACTTGACAGCTGTCAGGTGGGTAGCCAATCAGTGGCGTGTATTTCTCCCGCTGGCCGGTTGGCGCGGCAGAGCCAATCAGAAGCCTGAGGCTCTGGCCATGGCTGCCGGCTGCGTCGGGAGGACGCAACAGTAAGTGAATTCAGAAGCAAGTTAAAAGTAATTGAATTAAGCATGTTATTCAAAGCGACCATTGAAAGACAACCAAATATAGTCATGTAACTTCCAGGCAGTATCTATCTGTCTGTCCACCAAAAAAAACCTAGCACAGTCTAGTCTACAGACATCCTGTCCTGTCTCTCTGTCATGTTCCCTTGGTAAATCTGTCTGTCTAGGCGGCAGAGTGTGACAAGCAGTTCTTGGTTCTCTGTTCTGTTCCTCCCTCCCTTAGCAACCTCTCCCTTCCTCCTGCTTGCCTGCTTTTTCATTGAGGTTGCCATACCAGCCTGTTGCCATGGTCACACTGGCAGGCCATGAAAAGCCTTACTTTGCAGCAAAGAAGCAGAGAGGTGGAGGGAGATACTCTTAATAGAGAGATGCTACAAGCTCTCAGAATTGCAGACTTGAGCCAGCTAACCATTCATATATGTCCCTCCCATCAAGATACGTTGCATCTATTATGCTTGGCATCCAACTAACCATTCATATATGTCCCTCCCATCAAGATACATTGCATCTATTAGTGCTTGGCATCCAACTCCTCAGGTTTATGGGAAATAAATTCTTCATAGGCTTCTCTGGAAGAAAGGGATATTCAGCTGCTGGGACAGAGGTGGGTTGCTCCCTGTTTGGCCCGGTTCGGCCAAACCGGTAGTGGTGATTTGGCCTGGATCGCACACCTGGCAGAGATCCAGGCTGGCCATGCCACTGAACCGGTTCCCTGGTCTCTTCTGCCATCTCCAGCATGTTTCTGCACATGCAAAGCGTGCACGAAGTGAACTGGTACCAACCGGTTACATGACCAACCGGTACAGGAACCCACCCCTGTGCTGGGACTTGGAACAAGATCAGGCATTTTTTTTAACCTGTTTTCCTTCAATTTAACAGAAATAGAATTTGAGAACTTATTTCTTTCAGAGAAATTCTCATGAGTGAAATGGGGTATCCACAAAGAGGCATAAAAAAATCAAGAAGAGTTGTGAAGCCCTAATCTGTTTTGAATACATCTGATTCACTTCAAGGAGGCAGTTTTGATTGTCACTACTTTTACTTTTTGGACATGCACTCCACAGATGACCCTATTGGTTTTTTTTTTCCTTTTTAATTTCCATTTCAATGTAATGGTGGAAATAAACTATGTGAAGGGTCTTTTCTTCTCATTCATCTGTGTCTCGATACAACAGAAGGGTTACTTTGAAAATTGTATAGGATAGGATTAAATCTGTAAAGTGGAAGACATTGAAAGTTCATGTTCAAAAATGGGCCAGAATCAGTATATTAAAAAAAAAAACACTTGAAAGAATATTTTCCTAGTGCATCACTGTGGGAGAAATAGTTGGATGGTGATTCAAACAGTTGAAGATGACTCCGTTCTAAGATCTCCTCCTTTCTTCCTAATTCCATCATTCAGAGTGAACTTCTCAAAGTACATTTACTTATAAATACACACACACTTTTTCTTCTCCTCAATTATATAGGCCCCTTCTTTCCAGAATTAAAACCTTATATAAAGCATCATGAGGGAACTCTACTTTTTAAGCTTTTTCATAGGCAGTTTCTTTTTAATGTCCTGATTTTGAGAAATTCTTAGAGAAGTCTCTTGAGGAATTCTGGAAAAGTGATAAGCCCTATCTTGGTTTTCACAAAGTTTTTGAATTTTACACAAGTAAACATATGTAAACAGTTGTGCTATTATGTAGTTTTAGATGTTTGGCTTCATATTTTCATGAAGTTCTTTCCTCCCTTTACATGAGAAATATCAACCATGCTCTATTTACAGCCCCCAAATCATCCAGCTGAATTGGGTCTTGGATATCTGCCCCAAAGTCTTGCCTGACAGCACCACTTTCTGTATAACAAGATGGTGCCTGAGGCAGGCTCTCTCCCATTGTCTCCTCATGGAGAAGCATGGCTGGATTAAACATTAAGAAGTAATAGAGCATAGATCTAAAAGTCTCCAGGCAACAAGAGGCTGCTGAGTTAAGTGTGCTTTCTTCTGAGATCAGTCTCTTTTTGCCTGATCATTTAATCTAGGACAAAGTTCATGAAGTCATATCAATATCTGATTTATTTCAATATATAAGGGGCAAATTTCCAATTATAGATACTGGTAGGTGAAAGCATTTAACTGATCTTGCATAGCCTTTGAAGCTAAACACTGTTGGGCCTGGATGTTTGTATAAAAAATGTCACTGAGTAATAAGTCTTTAGATCAGACAGGGAAGCCAAAAAAGCATCCAAGAAAGCTGTAGCGATAAGACACTTGAGTATTGTGAAGACAGCTGCATGCCTGTGTCTCAGTAGTAAATCTTGAGTTAAAGAATTTTTAAAGTACATTGGGATTAAGTTTATTTCTTCATTTGATTGATATAATAATTGCCTCTATCCCTTAAATTATGTTACAAAATATAAAAGTCATAATACTGAAACATGAAAGGCACCAAAAACCCTTAAATGAAGGGGAACAAGGCATCATAGTAACAAAATTAGTGGACCAGAAGAATGCTGTTGATATTATTTACTTGGATGCCTTACAGTAAGGCATTTGATAAAGTAGACCATAACCTATTACTTTATAAAATAGAAAAAAATGTGGGTTAGATAGCATCACCACCAGATGGATTCTTAACTTCTGATTAATCACACTCAACATATAGTCCTCAATGGAACTGCATCTACATGGAGGGAAGTATGCAGTGAGGTAGCCAAGGGCTCTGCTTTAGGCCCAGTATCTTCAACATCTTCATCAATGATTTGGACAAGGGGATAGATGCGGAACTCATAAAATTTGCAGATGACACCAAGCTAACAGGAATAGCCAACACTCCGGAAGATAGACTTAAGATACAGAAGGATATTGACAGACTTGAATATTGGGTACTATCTAACAAAATGAAATCCAATGGTGAAAAAAGTAAGAAAAACAAAACACACAGGTACAGTATATGAGGTACCTTGCTCAATAGTAGTACCTGTGAGAAGGATCTTGGAATCCTAGTGGACAACTATTTAAATATGATTCAGCATTGTGCTGCAGCTGCCAAAAAAGCCAACACAGTTCTAGGCTGCATAAACAGAGGGATACAATCAAGATCACATGAAGTGTTAATACCACTTTATAATGCCCTGATAAAGCCACATGGGGAATACTGCATCCAGTTTTGGTCACCATGAGGTAAAAAAAATGTCAAGACACTAAACAGAGTGCAGAGAAGAGCAACAAAGATGATTAGGGGGCTGAAAGCTAAAACATATAAAGAACAGTTGCTGGAATTGGATATGTCTAGTCTTATGAAAAGAAGCCTAGGGAAGTGATGGGATTCAAAAAATTTTACTACTTGTTCTGTGGGTGTGACTTTATGGATGTGGCAGTGGAAGGATACTGCAAAATCCCCATTCCCTCCCCACTTCCAAATTTTCCACAACCAGTTTTCCAGAACCTGTCAGAACTGGCTGAATACCACTTCTGGACTAGAGGTGAGATGATAGCAATGTTCCACTATCTCAAAGGCTGCGACAAAGAGGAGGAAGGTCTGCTATTCTCCTAAGCATCTGAGGGCAGGACAAGAAGAATTGGGTGGAAACTAATCAAGCAGAGAAGCAACTTAGAACTAAGTAAAAATTTCCTGACAGTCAGAACAATTAACCAGTGGAACAACTTGTCTCCAGAAGTTGTGAATGCTCCAACACTGGAAGTTTTTAAGAAGGTGTTGGATAACCATTTGTCTGAAGTGGTGTAGGGTTTCCTGCCTAAGCAGATGGTTGGACTAGAAGACCTCCAAGGTCCCTTCCAACTCTGTTATTCTATTTTATGATACATTCAAAATACTCCAAATGGAAAACTTCAGAGAAGAAGTGGATCTTTAAGAGATAACTAAATTTCATCAGTAGTAACCCCTAAATATCATGGCAGTCAGGAAAGTGGGTGTTAGGTTAGAGAAGACCCACTTTTGATTAACCACAAATAATTCAATAAACAAGGCTTTCTCTAAGTACTATAACTGATACATATATCTTGAGAAAGGCAATCCTAGTCTGTTTCCAAGCTGTTCAGGTATTTTTATGCCAGCAAAAAGACATCAATCCAAGCTTATTAAGTAAATGCGTGTTTATCTCCCCCCCCCCCATTTCCCCTCCTTGGCTTATTACAGTTAAGTGGAATTTGCCCAGTAACATTGTCTGTTAATGAAAAACCAGTGTGCTGGTATTCATAGTGAAAGTATTTACTCATTGATGTGTGCATGTTAGCATATGTAATGCATCTAAATGAAAACTCACCAAGTCCCAAACCTATAATTGTGTGAAAAATGAGGTAAATGCATGCCATCATTTATTAGGGTTACGGTTGTCATCTGAGCTTTTGCCATAAAATACAATACTCTCACAAATGCAACTGCAGGCATACTCCAAGCACTTCATTAACTTTAAAATAAAAATTACAGTATATGGAAAAATTATGAAATGAACAGTATTCATATATCTGATTATCTTGACTCGGCAAAGGAAACAAACTAAATGAAAACAGATGGAAATGGAACCAATAAATTTTATTGTACATTCCATTTGTAAATACCATTGTGATGATTGTATCTGACTGAACAAGATCTCGGTATACTACAGAAAAACTGATTACAGAGAAATCAGAAAAGGATGAAGCAGAATTTCCTTATTTGTGCACTTTGAAAAATGTTGCAGACTTGACCTTTCTGGAAAGCTTTTGACTAGTAAGTACTTAGAATAAGAACTGCACCAATAGAGATAGTTAGCGCCATGTGAATTTTATTCAGTACTATACAACCCATAACCCACTGGGTCACAGTTTCACAGATATTTCTTTACCTAAACAAAGCAACAGAATGATTACATATGGGCACAAAAGCAGTAGGAGGGAGAGCAACTTCCAATTTCCTGCTGGTTTCCCCATTTTCCTGTAAGAAGATCAATGCAGCTGTCTAGCATCTACTTCCATAAAGTGTCAAAAGGTAAACGCATTGCCTGCATGATTCTTATCTTGTACGTATGGACTTGTCATGGCATCTGAATATCTCTTCCAAAGCCATCATTGCCATTCTTCCAAGTATTAGACTGCAGTATATTTTTTGGCTCCTGGTGATTTCTTTATTGTTGGTAGTGCTCTTAAAAGGCAGAATACTATCTGCCACTTCAATATCTTCATTGTAAATTCTGTGGTTGGTTGCTGTTCCACTTGTCATTATTTCAGGCTTTCTTGTGTTTAATCTTAGTTCTTTTTTCTTCCACTGTACCCTTGACTTTCATTATTAGAGCTTCTAGGTCATTTGTATTTTCAGCTATCAGAGGAGTATTATCAGCACAGCACAGATTGCTTCCTTCAATTTTAAAACTACACTCACTTTATATTCCAATCCAGTTTCTCTCAATGTATATTCAGTGTATAGGTTGATTAAATAAAAAAGTATACAGCCTTGTCTCACTTGTTTCTGACCTCTCTATTTCACCATGTTCCTTTTAGACTGTAGTTTCCTATCCTATATATACATTCTTCATCTTCTTTTTCTTCTTACTAGCATATCCGCGCAGGTGCAGGGTCCACTTTTCGGATCACTGAATGCCACTTTGCACAGTCAGCTGCATTTCCAGGGAGCAGGCCCACAACTTGTATATTTTTGTTGATGGTGTACTGCCATCTCTATTTTGAGCTCTCACAAGGTTGCCAGCCATTGACTTCTAGTTGGTAGGCAGTTTTAGCCACAGTGGAAAGTGCTGCTCTCTGGACATGTCTATACCAGCGGAGTTGGCCTTCTCCCTAGTGGCTTTGAACCATTTGTTGCAACAAAATTTCTGACCTGCTTGTTGCCAGGCCTGGCGTTGGGATCCATAATCAGTTTACCACCACCCAAGAATGGATGGACTGTATCCCGCAGCACCATGAGAGGAATGAACCATCACTGACATATATACATTCTCCATGAAGTCAATGAAATGTTTAGGATTCCCATTTTTCTAAGTACATTCCAATGCTTGACAGAATCAGTACAATCAATGACTTTCCTATAATCAATGAAGCATATATGGATTTATTTTCCATATTTTGCTTTCTCAATTATGCACTATGTTTCTTGTCCTTTATCCTTTTCTAAAATTAGTTTGAATTCTTTTCACATAAGGTTATGCAATAGTCTGTGTTAGATGATCCAAGCATTATTTTGGTAACGTGAAATGAAGAATTTCATACAATCATTTGCACAGTGAAATGAAGGATATTGTACAATAGTTTGCACAGTATATTAAATCTCCTTTCTTTGGTATTGTCAAGTAGAATGAACTTCCAATCTATTGGTCACTGTTTCATTCTCTAGATTTTCTGGCATATATTTATTTATTCTTCTTCTGTTGCTTGATATATTATATTTTTATAGATACCAGTCTCTCAATAACTGTAGCCTGCTGACTTGATAATAACCAGGGTGCCATTCTAGATATATCTTCTAAGACCAGTGATTTTTGTAAATATGAAATATCTGGTAAGGTGTCTTGGATGTTGACATTTCTACTATTCAGAATTTCATCTTTGTTTGATCTCTTCTTTATTTTCTTTTGGCAATTTCCATGGCTTGTTTTGACATTTATTTTGTTATCTTCTGTTTCTTTGTTTTTGCCAGTCTCTTTTTACATTCCCTTTAATAACTTTAATTTCAATCCATAGTTTCTCTGGTTTTCTATCAGTGAAATCTAAGACTATAAAGCAATTCCTAGTGTTCTCCTTGAAAATATGGCCTTATCAACCTTTCAAGGTAGGAAATCAGTCAAGAAATGATTTTATCATTCTCCACAAGAATGCTAGAACAGGTAGTCTTACAACTTACAACCAAAATTGAGCCCACAATATATGTTGCTAAGTGAGACAGTTATTAAGTGGCTTTTGCACCATTTTGAGACCTTTCTTGCCACAGTTGTTAATCACTGTAGTTATTATGTTAGTAACATTGTTGTTAAGTGGATCTGGCTTCCCCATTGATTTTGCTTGTTGGAAGATCACAAAAGGTGATCACAGGGCAAACATCATAAACATGAATCAATTGCCAAATACCTGAATTTTAATCATATGACTATAGGGATGCTGCAATGGTCATAAGTGTGAAAAATAGTAATAAGTCACTTTTTCAAGGCCATTTTAACTTTGAATGGTCATTAAATGAATGGTTATGTCAAGGACTGCTTATACTGATATAACCTATAACACCCCAACTGTGTTTTTCCTTTCCTCCCTTTTATGCACCAGAGATCAGGTGAAGTCGGTCTGAGTCTCTTCTTAGTTTCCCAGGCTTTAAATGTGTGATTGCAGCTATTATCACGTAGTTTCTCCAGTTACCTGTAGTTTTCAACATGGGTATATACTCAAGAGCAGATTGTAGAATCTTATTAATTTTGTTCTTTCACTTTATCTTGACTTGGAATTTGTACACATATGTTCCACATAGCTAGTCCCTAGCCATTTATTTGCTGCTATTCTGAATTCTCCCATGACTTTCAAGCAATAATATAATGAACTTGATTTCTGTGTACTCCTATCTGGTGATGTCCATGTATGCAGGTATCTTTTATTTGAAATCTGTGTTAGCAATGGGGAAACGAATTAGCTTTTCTCCTTTTTTCTGTCTGCTTTCTAGATCACATGATCCAACTATATTTTCCTTCTTACTATTTCCAACTTTGACATTCTAATCTGCAAGCAGCATTTCCTTCTGTCTGTTTCAGACTAAAGTTGATCATAAAGTATGTCAACCTCTTCTACATCAGTGGTGAAAGAATAAATGGGATAATTTTCATATTAAAATGCTGTCTGCAAAATTTTATTCAGTCATCCATTGCATTGTACCAAACTACTGTCTTTGTTTTTTCCTTCCCTTTGTTTTCCATGTCCTGAGTAGTAAATAGTAATCTTCTGGCTGAAAGTGTCCAATTCATGTCTAAGATGTCAATGTGTAGCCAGTTTGTTTCATCCTTCATTATATTGAGCAATCACATTTGTATTTTATACATTCCATGTTTTCACGTAGAATATTGCATCACCATAAGATGTTGAGACTCTGGAAAGAACGCAGAAAAGAGCACCAAACATGATTAGGGGCCTGGTGGCTAAAATATATGAAGAATGATTGCAGGAATTGGTTACATCTAATCTAATGAAAAGAAGGACCAGCGTTGACATGATCACAGTGTTTCAATATCCAAAGGGCTGCCACAACGTAGTGGAGAGGGTCAGTTAATTATGTGTACTGTTGTTTATGTTCCCTTTCCCCTTTGAGTTGTTCGCCGCCCTGAGTCCCTCCTGAAGAAGGGCGGCATACAAATAAACCAAAACTAAACTAAACTAAACCTATTTCCCAAGGCACCAGAAGGCAAGGCAAGAAACAATGGATGAAAACTAATCAAGGAGAGAAGCAACCTAGAACTAAGAACAATTAACCAGTAGAATGGCTTTCCTTCAGAAGTTGTGAGTGCTCCATCACTGGAGGCTTTTAAGAAAAGATTGGACAGTCATTTGTCTGGAATGGTATAGGGTATCTTGCTTGAGTAGGGGTTTGGACTAGAAGACCTCCAAGGTTCCTTCCAACTCTGTTATTCTGTTATTAAATTCTGTCTTTGCAGAGATGGATTTTATTTTCCTGCATGGCAGGATTTGCAACTAGGCATTCAGAAGGTTTTAACCTAACCGCATGATAAATACTGTTCATACTCACAAATTCTTCATATCTCTATGTGCATGTGCATTTCATCTAGTATTATATCATTAATCACTTTATATTGGCTGTCCAGGTGGCTTTCTTGGTAAAATACTGTGCCTCCAGATCTTCCAATATTGCTGTTATCTGATATGGGTGCCTGCTTGCTTTAACTGAGCCTCTGAGATGTTCTTTATGCCTTCAGTGACCCTGTGGGGAATATTTACTCTGCACACACTCCTGGCATTCTTCACTTCCTCATGGGAACACCCTCCCCATTCCCCATTATGAGGCAGCACAGCAGAACTTGAGTTGAATTCAGTGTTACTACTGTATCATTATTCTTGTATTGAGTTGCATTTTATATTGTTCACTAGCTTTCGTCTTTGGGTTGAGGATGCCAGGACATAAATCTTAGAAATAAGCAAATAAACAAGTCAATAAATAAGAATGTTCACAGTTCAAATCTAATATTCTTTGCTAAAAATCAGATTTTATTACTGGGATTTTATTATTAAAGTGCCATTAATAAAAATGTTTGAAATTACATTATATACATACTTAAACCAATGTTTATTTACTTGGGGAATTGAAATAGCCCACAAAATTACCATTTCCATTAACTTAACCAACTCAAGCAACAAAGTCACATGTTGCATATGGCACCTTTGCCATTTGCACTAACAAGTGAATATTGGTAAAATATAAAACGTAAGATATAAAAGACATTTTCTTCCAGATGTTTTGGGACTTTAACTCCCAGAATTCCTAACAAATGCTATTCTAATTAGGCATTTTGTTCACATCTGAGTATATGCACACATAAATTCTCTTAATCTGCTTGTATATTTTACACTCTTTTTTACAATTTACAGGTGTGCATTTCTTTCTGAAGGAATGGAAAATTGAAACAAATGAACAAAATTTAATTTTACTTTAATTTGTTCTAAAAAAAATATAATGCAGTGAAGTGATTAGCGTTCTGTTATCTGTCACTTTTTCAAGTTTGAGATACACAAACATTCTCTCAGCAGTACTCTTTAAACCTCCTAGTTTCAATTATTTCTATGTATGTATATCAGAGGTGGTATTCAGCAGGTTCTGACCAGTTCTGGAGAACTGGTAGTGGAAATTTTGTAGTAGTAGTTCGGAGGACCGGTAAATGCCTCCGCTCTCTGCCTCCCGCCCCCATTTATTCTCTGCCTCCAGAGTCCCAGCTAATCTGGAGGGAATGGAGATTTTACGGTATCCTTCCCCTGCCACACTCACCAAGCTACGCCCACAGAAGTGGTAGTAAAAAATTTGAATCCCACCACTGATCTACATGTACTCTAATGGTAGTTTTCTTCTTAAATGATGTAGAATTATATGCTATCTAAGGACGTTTGAGAGATTCATAGAGTAACTATGGCAGTGGCTGCTCTGGAAAGAAGTCTGTTACCATTTTAGTTAATCACAAATTAATCTAAATTGAAGCAGATGGTGATAAATCCAGTGAAAAATGTACAATACTTAAATGGATGAATTAAACTTTTTAAATGAAAATAACCAGACAAGATATTTCATAACAAGAATGCAAAAATTACTTGAAACAGGAAAAGAAAATGTATGTAATCCCTAATAAAATTTTAATTCTCATTCCAGGATTGCTTTTTAAACTTCACATACTTAGATATTATGATGTTCTTCAATACATTGATTACTTTAAAGTTTATTTTGGAATAGCCCTGATTCATATGCTTCAAATATAGTGGCAATAACAGAAAAATAATGGTCTTATAATGTATTTTTAACAGCACAAAATATATATCAGAATCTGTAATGTTTGAAATATCAAGCACTTAAATTTATACCTTCACTTGGCAGTTACTCAGTCAGTGATGAAGGCTACAATTCTTTACCTGAAAATAAGACAGAGATGGATGGATGGATACACGCACGCATGTGTGTGTGTGTGTGTGCGCGCACACACACACACATACACACACACGAGATACAGGAGACTAAACTCTTATATAGTATTTCAGTTGACACACTACTATAACTAATGGTTTGTATATTATTGATTGCATTTCCTTTCAAAAAACAATGCTACAATTTAATTAGAGGATAACTACAATATTGGTGTAAAATACTACCAGTGTCTGAAACTAGTTAAGACATAGGCTGCTGCATTCTGAACTAACTGTAATTTGTGGGAAGTCTTTAAAGACAGTCCTATGTAATAACAATAGCAATAGCACTTAGATTTCTATTCTGCTTCATAGTGTTTTTACAGCCCTCTTTAAGCGGTTTACAGAGTCAACATATTGCCCCCAACAATCTGGGCTCTCATTTGACTGACCTTGGAAGGATGGAAAGCTGAGTCAACCTTGAGCCTGGTGAGATTTGAATTGTCAAATTGCAGGCAACTGGCAGTCAGCAGAAGTAGCCTGCAGTACTACACTCTAACCACTGCACCACCATGGCTCTTAGCTGTATGTAAAGCTCATTACTATAGTAACAAGACCATAGGTTACTGTCTCTAGCTTCTGAAACAGGTAAGGACATAATTGGTACATCAACCATATGGCCTCCTAGGGACAACCCTATGTACTGTTAAAATGTCTGCCATGACTGCAAAAAGATTTCTAAATCATGGACCTGCTCCTGAATGGATAAAGATTGTCTATCCAGGGGATAACACTGCATACTGGAGTTCTCTTTGGATGCCAAGCAACACTGTTGCTTTGCTTGGCTTCAGTATGAAGCTGTTAATCCAGACCTTCACAATCTCCAAGCACCAAGATAGTATACCAACCAGCATGTCCCTCCCAATCTGGAAGAGTCTATAATTGAGTAGCTGTACTTATGATACAATGTCTTGTATACTTGGATGATCTCTCCTAGTGGCTCCAACTAGAGCTAAAAAGTGTCTGTGTGTGGAGTTGTTCAGACTTCAGGGGCTACTGTTCAACCTCTCCTCTCCCATCAAAACAGATTGAGAGACTGAGCAAAAGATTCTCCCAGTTTCCAATCTTTGCAGGTGGTCTAGTACAGAGGTGAGTTTCAAATCCTGGTGCTACTGGTTTGCTCATGCTTGCGCGCGTGCAACACATGGAGCCTTCCACCACCATCACTACTGGTTTGCCCAATCAGGGCCAGTCCGGGAGCAACCCACCTCTTGTCTAGTACAATATCATGGTTGACAGTACCAAAAATTGCTGAGAGTTGTAAAGAGGTGTAAAGGTGAGGTGTTTCCATTCAGACCCTGACATACACAATTCAGAAAAGTGATCAGTGCTCTCTCAGTTCCATACCCATTTCTCCTCCAAACCTCCAAACAGGAAAGTTACCTAGATTTGAGTGTCAGATTTCTAGACTTCTGGATAGGTTAAAACACCCACTTCCTTTTAAACCACCAAAGCCACTTCACAAAAAGGCAGGAAAATGCCGGAATTCTTTCATTCTCTTTTTCATCAATGAACACAGGAGAAACCTGTATTTTCCTGCATCCTGCAAAATAATGTATTACATTTGCACATGTGAATATGTGAATAAAGGTACAATCCCTGAATATTGGACCTTTGTACTTTTAAATACGAGGAGGCGCTGAGGTAAATTACTGAAACTTTATTAACAGAAGTAGTCGAACAGAACAGTTCAGAACACGTGTGCTCGACAGTGCCGCATGACAGCTATTTATACGAATAGCTGTCAGGCAGCTGGCCAATGGGAGAACAGCGATTCTCCCGCCGGCAGCCAGCCGCGCCTGGACTTCTGTTGGATTTCTGCAAGGCGTGGCTTGGCTGCCAGCTGTGTCAGGAGGATGCAACACCCTTTCCCCCCGGATGGCACATGCATAGGCGTCCAGGTACTTTGGCCGACTACGCAGGCGCTGGGACCACTGTTCCCTCTAAGGTGCGCGGCTGCGCGGCCGCACACATGGCAAGAAAACCCCGCGCAGCAGTTTCTAACTGCCGCACAGAGATTTCTTTCAAAGCAAACGTGGGGAAGTCCTTTGCAGGCGGCTAGAACTGGCCGCCCACAAAGGACCTCCCCAGAGGAATCTCATGTCCTGCAGTCCAAACTTTCTCCTCCCAGCAACTTGGCCTGTTGGATACAGTTGTGGCGGGGGAAGAATGGGCTGGGTGGGCTGGCTGGCTGGGGAGGGGAGAGCCCTTTAAAGCCCTGCTGCCGCATCTTCCTAGCAAGACTTCCTTTCGGCTCGCGGTTTCCCTTGCCTGCCTTAACCAAAGCTTGGCGCCCCGCCTCTGCTTTCGCTCTCCCTCCCTCAGTTGTGCAGCAGCAGCAGCAGCAGCTCTCAGCCTACGGCGGCAGCGTCACACAGGCTGTGGAAGGAGGGGGAGGAGGAGGGAACCAAAGAGAGGCTTTTACCGGGCCTGCGCCCCACAGCCAGGACCGTCGTTGCGCCTCAAGCCGCGTTTCTTCCTGCAAAGCCCTTCGGGTGTCAGGCAGAACTCTCGAGTTGCCCGAAGGGCTTTGCAGGAAGAAACGCGGCTTGAGGCGCAAGGACAGTCCTGGCTGTGGGGCGCACGCCCGGTAAAAGCCTCTCTTTGGTTCCCTCCTCCTCCTCCTCCTTTCACAGCCTGCGTGACGCTGCCACCGTAGGCTGAGAGCTGCTGCTGCTGCTGCTGCCGCTGCTGCACAGCTGAGGGAGGGAGAGCGAAAGCAGAGGCAGCCTCAAATTTAATTTAAATTCTTTAAAAGAATTTTTGGATTTCTCCTCACCAAACCTTTAAGACTGAAAGTTTTTCCTAACATGAACTTGAGCTAATATACTTAATATGAGAAAGGTGCAGCAATTAACACTGCTTTTTAAAAAGAACAATATTTCTCAATTGTTTACCTGTATGAAGTCTGCCTATCTTAAGTTCCTACTATACAAAGTAGTAGGCAACCTGTATACAATACATTAGTGGCCAATGTTACATTGCTCCTAATGACAAAATTAGAGCTGTGTTAAGCCTATGAAAAAAGACCCCCAAATCCCAAATGAATAAAATCATTATTAAGACCCAATGAAAAAATTACAAAAATTATGCATAAACTTTCATGTTCCCCAAATTTCCAATCCAAAAGTTAACCCAGATTCTTCAGACATAGATTTGTAATTCAGAGTCAGACTCGATTATTAGAATGAATGCATTAAT
This sequence comes from Thamnophis sirtalis, assembly GCF_051295495.1. Lineage (NCBI taxonomy): Eukaryota > Metazoa > Chordata > Lepidosauria > Squamata > Natricidae > Thamnophis > Thamnophis sirtalis. The sequence goes on along the minus strand of NW_028261384.1, from coordinate 106,330,086 downwards.
CAGGGGTGAATAATGTTGGTGAAATCTCATCTAACCTTCCATAATAATAACATACATACACAAATAGCTGACAGCCACATCTCTGAAACACTATTAAATCTGAACTAAATGTTTATCTAGAACTCAAATAAATAGCTGCTTTTTGGTTTTATTTTTTTTAATATTTATCAGTCTCTCTTTTATTCCATACTTCTGGTTGAAAGACTATTCTATGTCATGCTAAACAAATGCATATTCTAGTGGCGGTGGGGGCTCATTGGCATCTTCAGCGGCAGCCCTGCCCCCTGTGAAAAAAACCGAAGATGGAGCAGATCCACACAGATGACGTTGCTGCAACCTGACTGGAGGAGAAATTCTGGGAGTTGAAGTCCACAAGGCTTAAAGCTGTCAGGTTTGAAGACCCCTGGGTTTTTTTTTCCTAAAGGATTAGGGGTGCAAAGGTCTTGTAACTTGACAGCTTTAAGACTTGCGTGCTTCAATGCCAGAGTTTCTGAGCCAACATTTTGGTTGCTAAGCAGGACCGTTGTTAAGTGATACTGATATTATATAACACTTTTAATTAAGCAGGTACCTTGAATAAATATAGCTTTGAGTTTCAAATAACACTGATTTCGTTGTTGTCTTCGGTGACATCTGTGAAAAAAATTCAGGTGCTCAGGCATGAAAATATGCCTCTCAAACACTATACTTTTCTGCTCACACTGAAAAAAAATTAGAAGGAACATTGGCTGGGACCGCCTCAGTTCGGGTGTGGTCGCCGAAGATGACGGACATGCTGGAGAGGTGGAGTGGAACCGGAGGCCCAGTCCCTTGCCTCGCGCTGGAGTTTGAAGGTAAGTTTGCAGCCGCGGTGGTTGTTGGTGGAGGGCCACCTGGAGGATTGCGCATTGGTGCTTGCGGTCAGATGCCAGAGTTGGGCGCAGCAGCCCGCGCGGCAAGGGCCTGTGGTCCGGGCAGCTGGGTGGTTGCACGGCGGTGCAACTGGTCTACATGGCGCCACCAAACATGTCCATTGCCAAATTGGACCCTGTAGGAACTGGGCCCCATTAGTTCTTGTATCACGGCCGGCGCCCACTTCAGTTCGCCCGAGTAATTCTGGGCATATACCTCCTCCCCCACTAGGAAAGCCCTTCGGGCAGCTGATAGGGACACAGACAGGGGAGCAAAGTGGGGATGTAGCCAGTCCAGGGTGGTGCGGAGGTGGCGTCCCATGAGAATTTCTGCAGGGGACTTGCCGGTGGTGGAGCAGGGGGTGGAGTGTTGGGCTTGGAGGTAGGTACAGCAGCAAGCCGGCCAGGCCAAGTGGTTGAGCCGGGCCAGGCTTTCTTTGGCAGAGCGAACAGCGCGCTCAGCCATTCCATTGCTGGCAGGGTGGTAGGGGGCCACCGGGGCATGGTGAAGGCAGGTAGAGGCAGAATTCGGCAGAGGTGAATTGAAGACTGTTGTCGGTCACCAAAGTGTCCGGAAGGCCGTGGATTGAGAAAAGGCACTTGAGGGTACAGATGGTGGTGGCAGATGTGACAGAGTGTTTGAATGTTTATGTTTGAATGTTTATTTTATTTATATGCCGCCCTTTTCCCCTGAAGGGGACTCAGGGCGGCTCACAACTCAACCAAGGGAGGGGGATACAGACAAAAAATTAAAACAACGCGCAACAATACATAATTTAAAACACACAATAGTCATACCATTCGAGAAGGGGGTAGAAGCTTTTTAGCCCCAGGCCTGTCGGAATAGCCAGGTTTTAAGGGCTTTGCTGAAAATCTGAAAGGTGGTGAGGGTTCGAATCTCCACGGGGAGTTCGTTCCAGAGGGTCAGAGCGGCCACAGAGAAGGCTCTCCTCCGGGTAGTCACCAGTCGACACTGGCCGGCGGATGGAATTCGGAGGAGGCCTAATCTGTGGGATCTAATCAGTCTAGAGGAGGTAATTGGCAGCAGGCGGTCTCTCAAGTACCCAGGTCCAATACCATGGGGCATGGGAACAACCTCAACCCACTTAGAGAGGGTGTCCATGACAAGTAGGAAGGAGCGCCCATCCACTGGACCAAAGAAGTCCATGTGGAGGCAGCTCCAGGGGGCAGAGGGGGTTTCCCACTCCTGAGGAGGAGACAAGGGTGGGGCGGGCTGGACAGCCTGGCAGGGCGGGCACTGCTGCACCCAGCCAGCGATGTTGGCGTCCATGGAGGGCCACCAGACATATCCGCGGCCCAGGGCCTTCATGCGGACAATGCCTGGGTGACCCTCATGGAGCCGACACAGGACCAGCTGGCGCAGGGCAGGTGGTACGACCAGCCGGGAGCCCCAAATGAGACATCCCTGGAGGATGGAGAGTTCAGTGCGGGGGCAGAGGAAAGGCAGGAACTCGGGAGCCCGAGAATCCGCTGTCCAGCCCCGGCGAACAGCGTCCAAAATGCGGTGAAGGAGGGGGGCGGTGGAGGTGGCCTGGGCGATATCAGAAGTGGAGAGTGGCAGCTCCAGGTCATCTACGAGGAAGACGCGAGAGGCCACAGAGGGGGCGGGATTGGACACGGCATGGGCAGCGGACACCGGCTCAAGGCGTCCGTGTGGCCCATGTGCTTACCCAGCTGGTAGTGCAGCCGGTAAGAATAGGCAGCGAGGAATTTGGACCAGTGGGACATGTGGGGTGAGAGTATGGGGGGTGGTGGCATGATCCCCTGCCAGGATGCTGAGAAGGGGCTTATGGTCCATGAGGAGGATGAACGGGCGGCCGTAGAGGTAGTGGTGAAACCTCTTCACCCCAGCTACGGCCGCCAGCGCTTCCTTGTCCAGGTGGCTGTAACTCCTTTCAGCCCTGGACAAAGTTTATTTATTTATTATTTATTTATTTATTTATTTATTTATTTATTTATTTATTTATTTATTTATTTATTAAATTTTGTATGCCGCCCACTCTCAAAAGAGACTCAGGACGGCTTACAATAAAAGGGAGGGGGATATATAAAAAATAAACAACAGTTTAAAATTACACAACAGTCACAAACCTGAAGTGGGGCTGGACAACTCAACAGCCCCAGGCCTGCCGGAACAGCTAGGCCTTAGTCGCTTTGCGGAAGGCCGGAAGGGTAGTGAGGGTCCGGATCTCCACAGGGAGATCATTACAGAGGGCCAGAGCTGCAACAGAAAAGGACCTCCCCCGGGGTGTCGCCAGCCGACATTGGCTGGCAGATGGAATCCGGAGAAGGCCTAGTCTGTGAGATGTAATCTAATCGGTCTTTGGGAGGTAATTGGCAGGAGGCGGTCTCTCAGGTAATCAGGTCTGATGCCATGAAGGGTTTTAAAAGTAACGACTAGTACTTTGAAGCGTGTTCAGAGCCCAATGGGAAGCCAGTGCAGGTTGCGGAGGATAGGTGTAACGTGGGTGTACCTAGGTGCACCCACAATCGCTTGCGCGGATGCATTCTGGACTAACTGAACACTCTTCAAGGGCAGCCCCATGTAGAGCGCATTACAGTAATCCAGTCTTGAGGTGACGAGGGCGTGAGTGACTATCCGAAGTGCCTCCCAGTCCAAATAGGGTCTCAATTGGTACACCAGGCGAACCTGGGCAAAAGCCCCCCTGGTCACAGCCAACAAATGATGTTCTAAGGTCAGCTGTGGATCCAGGAAGACTCCCAAATTGCGGGCCCTCTCTGAGGGGTGAATAATTTCACCCCCCAGGCTGAGAGATGGAATAGCTGGACCATCCTTGGGAGGCAGCATCAATAGCCACTCAGTCTTGTCGGGATTGAGTACAAAAGTGCGTGAATAGTAGGCGATGGGTGCCTCTGAGCCGTCAGAAAAGGAGTGGCTCAAGACAGCACCCATGCCGTAAGGCATCACAGGCTAGAAGGAGGGGCAAGTGCTCGTTGTATTGCGCGAGCACGGGGGCAGCTGTCAAGAGGCATTTGACAGCCGTGAGTGCATGCGCCTCGCAGCTGGTCCAGGCCCAGGGAGCGGAGGAATCTAACAAATGGTGGAGGGGCTCCACCACCGAAGCTTTATGAGGGATAAAGGCAGCATAGAAGTTAAGCAGCCCCAAAAAGGCTTGTAGCTCCGCCTTGTTGGAGGGGGTGGGGGCATTGGTGATGGCCTCCACCTTGGCGGGAGAAGGGTGGATTCCGCGGGCATCCATGCAGAAGCCCAGAAAGTCAACGGAGGGAATGCCAAGTTGACATTTGGAGCGCTTCAGGTGGAGACCTGAGGCACGGAAAAGAGAGAGGACAGTGCGGTCCGGGGCGGCAATCAGGACGTCATCAAAGTATGGCGTCACGCCAGGGATGCCATGGAGCAGGCGCTCCATGACTCCCTGAAAAAGGCCGGGGGCAACGCTGATGCCAAATTGTAGGCGCTTGCATCGCAACGCCCCCCAGTGCGTGATGATGGTCTGGGCGGTGGCAGTGGTGTCGTCCACTGGCAGCTGATGATATGCTTGAACCAGGTCCAATTTGGCAAAAATCTTGCCCTGGCCCAAGGAATGCAGCACGTGCTGGACAATGGGCACTGGGTACGGGTGGGCCTGCAGCACCTTGTTGACTGTGGTTTTGTAGTTGGCGCAGACCCTCAGGGAGCCATCCGATTTCAGGGGCAGGATGATAAGAGTCTCCAAGGGGCATGATCCACTGGTTCTAGAATGCCCTGGGAGATGAGCATCAACTTTAGCCTGCAGCGCCAACGGCACTCTGCGAGCTTTAAGCTGAATGGGGGCCACCATGGGATTGAGACTCAGGGAAATGGGAGTGCCTTTATAACAGCCCAGGGCCTCACTGAACATATTAGTGAATTCTGAAACCAACCGGTCAAGATCAGAGGTCAGCCTGAGGGAATTTACGCCAGCAATGGACAGGCCGAAGGCTCAGAACCAGCCCCAGGAGAGAGGTCAAGGAGTTCCTGACCATGATGAGGGGCAAGGGACCCTGGAACCGGCCATACTGGACCGGCAGCGTGAGGCACCCAAGGACAGGAATGGAAGTTCCCTGATAGTCCCAGAGGTGGCAAGGGGCGGAAGAAAGTCATTCCTGCTTGAAGTGGGTGAAGATTTTTTTAAGCATGTCCCATGAGATGATGGATCTCAAGGATCCGGTGTCGAGCTCCATGTTGCAAGGGCGGCCGGCGAGTAAGACGCGGAGGTGCATCTTACCACGGCCCCCTGAAGCAGTCAAAGCGGAGTCTAGCAGCCAGTCGGGCGCGAGCCCTTTGGGCTCCAAAACCGCATAGCACTGGGAAGAAGAAAAAGGCATGGATGCAGGACAGTGGCCTGCAGGAGCTCTGGCAGGCCACGGTGTCAAAGCAGGGGAGTGGCACACGGCGGTGATGTGCCCCTTCTTGCCACACTGGCGGCAGAGTGCAGCCCGGAACCGGCAGGAGGAACGCAGATGGCAGCCGCTGCAACTGAGACAGGCCCCAGCGTCTTTGAATGAGAGGGACCGGAGTCGATCGACAGAGAGGTCGAAGTCGGACCGAGGCTCCCTGGGTCATTTGGCAATGGATGGAAGGAGGAAGAGACGCCGTGACCAAGGGAGGGAACCGGCGAAGATCTGGCGTGGACTGGCCAGCCATCTCGTACGCTCGAGTCTCGTCAACGGCGATCTTCATAGACAGCTCCGAGCGTGACAGGATGCGGCAGTGGAGGTTCAAGTCTTGGAGGCCATAGATGAATTGCTCCAAGAGAGCATCCTCTAAGTCGAGGAATTCGCAGTCCATGGCGGCGGTGCGAAGAGCCGCTACATCCTGAGTGATGGACTGGCCCTCCCGCTGGATACAGCGACGGAAATGTTGCCACCTGGCATATCGGGAGGAAGCCGGTTCATAATAAAACTTCAGGCGGGACAAAAGGACGTCTAAGGGAATGGCGTGTGACGGTGAAGGAGTGGAGAGGGCGCGGGCAGTGGCAAACATCTCCGCCCGCAATAGTGGAGGAAAACGCCTTTCTTCTGTCCCTCAGGAAGGTCACTGAGTCTGTGGGCTTGAAGGAAGACTTCGAATCTCTCCAGGAAGTCATCCCAATTCTCTGCCTCAGGACGGAAAGGCGAGAAAGAAGAAGCGGCAGCGATGGCTGGGACGTACACTGGGTCGACGTCGCTCATCCTCATCACCAGGTTTTAAATACGCGGAGGCACTGAGGTAAATTACTGAACCTTTATTAACAGAAGTAGTCGAACAGAACAGTTCAGGACATGCGCGCTGGACAGCGCTGTCTGACAGCTATTTATACGAATAGCTGTCAGGCGACAGGCCAATGGGAGAACTGCGATTCTGGACCAATTGGATTTCTGCAAGGTGTGGCTTGGCTGCTGGCTGTGTCAGGAGGACGCAACAGTACATTTCTGAGTAGTACATATATGTTTATTCAACTAAGCAAGCTACATAGCGGCCACTGTTGGTCACATGACTTGGAGGGAGGAATCTTAGAATGAAGGAAGGGTGAATGATATGTTGTCTTGTCGGGGCACACCAGGGGTGAGTTCTGGCTACCACTATTGCCAATTTGCTCAAGGACACGCTGCACGTGCTTCGTGCACATACACAGTGCAGTGGTGGGTTCCGGATCCTGTTGCAACCGGTACGATGCAACAGGGCCAGGTATCCACCACATGAATGTGCACAGCATGTGCACAGCATGTACATGCATACTTACCGCCCGTGGCACTCTGCGACGCTCCAGCTGCTCAGCAGAGGGTCATGCAGGTGCCATATGCTCTGTGCACAGAAGCCCTGAACAGCTGAAATACAGGTAAGGAGTGCAGGTGGGTGGGTGGGCCCTCTGGAGCACCCTACTGGAATGGTACCTGGTGCTCCAAGCAGATACCAGTATGCCACCACTGGCACAATGTAACAAAATTGCTCTGCGCATGCGCAGAAGGCAAAAACATGATGGCACCACCTATGGAGTTCTTAATATTTTCACCTTACCCACTGGCCTTGGGTGCTACCACCCGAGGTACAAGAATTTTTATAGGCTGTGCATTCCTGTTATGCGCCCCCTAAATTTCTTGTAAAAGAAAAAAAAATCAAAAATACAGTACTACTTTTTTGATTTTTTGATTTGATTTTGATTTTATTAACATTTGTAGGCCGCCCTTTCCCTGAGGGGACTCAGGGCGGCTCACATAAAATCAGGGAGGGGAAGTACAAACAATGACATAGACACATATAGTAAAAGTAATAAGCAACATACATTCATCATTCGGGAGGGGTAACTATCCTTGTCCCCAGGCCTGACGGGCTAGCCAGTTCTTGAGGGCTGTGCGGAAGGCCAGGACGGTGGTGAGGGTACGAATCTCCACGGGGAGTTCGTTCCAAAGGGTCGGGGCTACTACTGAGAAGGCCCTCCTCCTTGTAGTTGCCAGCCGGCACTGGCTGGCCGATGGAATACACCTATCCTTTTCAATTCATATACATATAACTTCAGAATATGAGCAGCAAAAAGTTTTTGCCTCTTTGGCACCCCCTAGTAGCAATCTGGATATTTTTGATATAGATATGACAATCCTAGTATGCAATACTACATCATAATTTGCTTAACCAGGTGCTTTGTTGAATAAATTGAAATTGGTTAGTCCCCACCCAATACAGTCAACCCAACCTTTTATTGCAATATTTGAACTGTCAGACAAGTTTACATATGTAAATGTCCATTGGTAACTTCCTTGGGAAGAAAATGGAAGGCTAAAGTAATGGTATGGACAAAATAATATTTTAAAAGAGTTTGGGAGGGAGGGAAAAGTATGTGATTACCACACAACTGCTAAATTTATTCAGATGTACAACAAGCTTTGGGAACACAAAAATTGTTTTTGTGAACCTAGGTCTATGCTTTATTGTGTTTGTGAATTCAACCATATTATGTACAGTTAGTCCGCAGCTACTTTCCCTCCCTCTCTTTCCTTCCCATTTTTACTGATATTTTATTTTAAAAAAATTCATTCCGTGCTATCATAATGAAATACTTTTCTTCTGGCATAGCCATATATTCTGATCCATAGTTATGTCCAAGGTCTCTCTCCCCATATTCTATATATATATATATATATATATATATATATATATATATATATATATATATATATATATATATATATATATATATATATATATATATATATATATATATATATATATATATATATATATATATATATATATATATATATATATATATATATATATATATATATATATATATATAACCTTTTCCCTCCCTCTCCCTCTTTTACCAGGAACTCTGGGTCTTTATTCTTCCTTTAGCCCTCCTTTCTGATTGATATGCCCACCCTCTTCCAAATGGGTTCCCATTCTCGTGAAAGGGCAGAATTCTCTTCATTTACCACCCAGAGTGTCAAAGCCAAATTACTAGCTGCTGCTGTTTAATTATGGAGAAAGGAAGAAAAAAAACAAAACAAAAAAGAAGGAGGTCTGGCAGAACAAAAACAATCTTGATGCCTAAAGTACCTACAAGTTTTTTAAGTGCCATCCTCATGTCCCCCTAACTGTAGCACAAACAATTCCTAGATTTTTTTTTAAAGCCATATTCTCATCACTTATTTTTTTGTCTCGCACCAGCCCACAGAAAGACAGCCTAAAGTCATCTCCAAATGCCTCAATTTTAAAGCGGTGCTTTTCTTCTTCTCTTGCCATAGACATGATATAATACAACATTGTTCAACCTTGGCAATTTAAGATATGTGGACTTCAGCACCTCAGTTACATGAAAGCTCATGGTGGTTGGGGAATTCTGGGAGTTGAAGCCCACATATCTTAAAGTTGCTAGGATTGAAATATGATGAGCTAGCATTTTTCACAGTGATGTGATGAGGAGCGAGATATGATCTACTCCTATCAGCCACTTTAGGCTTCCATCAGCTTGCTCCTGGTCCCTTCAAGTCACTGAGATAATCAGACTTAAGGAATAAGGAAAAACCAGACACTACAGTAGTTTCTCCAAGGCTTCTGCCCACTTAATGCCTGCTGGTGCTTTCCAATGCACTTGTCAGAATTTACGTGGGCAACTTATAATCACAGTGTTCAGTGTTTTTTAGAAATAGTACCAGGGCTCTGTTTAAAAAAAGGGCCAGCACTTCCTGACAAAGCATTAATATTATGCTGCAAAGAAGATTGTCTTAAAACATGAAAAAGAGCCAGAGTCTGCCAGCTGAAGGATGCTAGTTCTGTCACCATTTAAGGCACTGCAGCTTTTCCAGTGATTCTGTCAAAGAGTTTTTTTTGACTGGCAGTCCCTGATTACTGCTTTTATTATTCTGAGCAGCATTTGTCAATCTCAGCAACTTTCAGATGCATGGACTTCAATTCTCAGATTTCCCCAGCCAATATGGAGAACTCACACCATATGTATTATATTGTGCAAAGGTAATGACCAAGTATTCATTCAAGATGCATTTTGTGGCAAGGGAATTCTGGTAGATGTGAAGTCTACACATCCGAAAGTTGCTGAAATTGAGAAACACCATTTTGTATGTAGAACCATTGTACTAATTCATTCTGGCTCCATGGCCATCTATGAGCTTCCTCTGGGTGCTGCCAGTCATAAAGACAACATTGTACCTACTACCAGCACTGCCATTTCCTTGCATTACTGGTCAGATTGGGGCTCATTTGTTATTGAGTTTTCCCTTGCCTAGGACCTTCTTTTGCATCTACATCCTGTCATCTAGCCTATTTTTGAGCATGCATTTAGCACTCAAAGATTCTTATTCATAAATCACCCAAATGACAGGTTACAGGTATTCATGTGCCTGTGATCTATTGGCTGGCAAACTTGATAGGGCACTAAATGTGCCATTGAAGTATTGCCTGCATTTGTCCAACATTGTTTCACTCCACATATTAGAAAGAATGATTGATGGTTATTTACCCACTGTCCAATGACGCTTGGCAAGAGGGGAAATGAACCTGGTAGAATCCACTGATTGTTTTCCTTAACTTGTCCCTCATTAAAACAGTAAGGATAGCACCACTGATGGCTCTCATTACTGCATTAGAATGCAGCTCTGCAAAAAGGGCAGGAAACCTTTTACTTATTTACTTTTTCGCTTGCTCAAGAGCTGGTGATTACCATTAGAATGCATAGAAGTCACTCAGGAAAAAAAAAAGCAAAGGACTGAATTAATAACTCCAAGAGAGGATCAGATTTGCATGCATCGTGAATACTCTAGTTTATGTAGAGAATGCAAGTCTAGAAATAATTATATTATTCCATGATAAGCAACATTTTCAGCCATCTGATGCTGTTGCACAATTGCCTGATCTCATGCAGTGACATAGGCAACTATGGTTGTTTGTGAAACTTGTGATAACTCCTGTTCAGATGCCAGTGGTCTGACCTCTACAGCTTATGAGACCTCAAGGAAAATGCTAAAAATTTACGTAGAAATTATGAATTTTTATGATCTTTACATGCAAATATTAAATTTAATCAGATTGTATCCATCAATTGCAGTAATTTTATGATTTTGCTCCCTATGGCCACATTTAATCAATCTTTGATAAGCATAAATAAAAACATCATACTCTCATCAAATGCTAACCATGTACCAAATGCTATTAGGTGATCTCAAAGTCTCTGTTCCCAACACTATAATTATTTATCTTTAAACTAGAATTAAACTTGACAGCATATCATAGAGCAGATAACGTCAGAAACAGCTCTATAACAACTCTTATAATATAGGATTGTAGAACATCTTTCTAATAGGTCACAACCAGGACTGGCAATCCTTTGTATGCCATCAACCACATCAACTACTCAGCTACTTCCACTTTGTAGAGCTCTGATACATCCCAAGATATCTTTATTTTTAAGAAAAACAATTATTTATAAGAGCTTTGCTAAATCACTCATGTGTTTGAGAAAACTCCAGCCATGTAGTATAAAGCAATTAAGAATGAGGGCAATTAAAATTTCTGCCAGTATAAGATTATTTGTGTACTGTCACACATACTCAAATGCAGCCCTGGGATATGATAGGCTGGCCCTTCTGGCTCCTTCAATTGAGGATCACTTTCCATCTCAATCCCAATTGCTTGTCTCATTCCCATATGCCTGAGGAAAGTTGATATGTTGCTACCATCTTTTGACTTCAAAGACGAAATCTGTGCCAGTTTACTTAGGAGAAGAAAAATGATAAATCTAAATTTTTGTTAACAATTTATGTGGTTGGTTGGCTTGTACTAGCAGCTACATTTCCTGTCAAAATGAAAGTATTGATTCAATAAAAAGTCTTTATTATGTATATCAAGGTTAAAGGACTAAACAGGAATTGAAAGCCAGCAGGAATAAAAGAAATAAAAGAAAATAAAAAACTGACATCTTAAATGTTTCTATTAACTTTCTGTTAACTCTTTGTTGCAGATGCATATACCACACAAAATAATTATCCCGTTGCCATATTTACAAGTATATTTAATTTTGATATAGTAATATCTAAGTTTGATTATGTGTAAATGAAATGATGCTGAATTTCATTTTCATATTGTCCTATACAATATTTTTGGAAATATTTTGCCAATCTAAAACCTGATCTCTGCAATAAAGACCACATGGGCCATTGGGACATAAATCTATAGCCCCACATAAGAGGCAGAGTGGAAGAGATGCCAAAAACATCTGCAGTGGCTTATCACATTTTGAAGTGTGACTCCCACAGTGGTGTTAAAAAGGGGGAGGAGAGCTTAGAAAGTATAAGAAAGGGGGAGTTCCTAGAGAAGAAGAAAGACTAATAGAGATCAGAGGTGGGTTGCTCTTGGTTCGGCCTGGTTCAGGCGAACCAATAGTGGCGGTGGCAGGAGGCTCTGCCCACTCAGACACTTCTGCACATATGCAGAAGCATTGTGCGTGCACGAGTAAACTAGTAGTAAAAAAATGGCAACTCACCACTGATAGAGACCATATGAAGAGGAGAAATCAAAGTACAAGAAGATGAACCAGAAGAGATAAGAGCGTCTACAGAATATGGTCAAAAATAGTCAGGATGGTGATGATGAAATTGAAACTCTACCTGGTTTTTAAAAATATCTCCAATACCATTATAATCGCCATCTTTTTTTTTTTTACAAGCCCCACAGAACCTTTGAGAAAAGAAGTAAGAGGTAGTGGGAAGAAAAACAACGATGAAATCACTGAGATGAAAGGCAAATTAGAGCAAGTAAGTAGCTATAAGACAAGCAACAAGGAATAGTGAGCTAAGAAAGAGGCAAGAAAAGCAGATGAAATGAAAAGGAAAAAATGCTGTAGAGAAGTATGTAAGGAAGATGGGCAGATAATAGGATCTGTGAGATCTAGAGGAAAAGGAGACCATGGTTTTGGGAAGAGAGACAAATATATGTGCAAGAGACAGCAAAAAAACCAACAACAAGATAGATAAATGAGAAGCAGCAGAAAGAGAACCAATGAGAAAAACAACGAAGAGTGGGAGGAAATGGAAAGAGATGATCAAGGGTAACATGAGGTGGAGAAGATCAGAAAGGGGAATTGGGGGCAATAGATAGCTGTGTTCTCTACGCATTCTCTAAGCAGATATGGAGTCCTAGGAGAAGATTTGAACTGCAAAAATTGGGATGGGGGTAGGAGTAAGTAATTGCTTAACAATTGCACTCTAAGCAACCTACCAGCTAAAAATGGCCAATCTTCTACTTACTTAGAAATGTAAGTAAACATAGGTACATAGTTCTCTTAATTGTCTTAAGTGTTTTTGATTTCAGACAGTAGATGAAGTTTCACAAATGGATTGATAAATAAATTCCTCCATTAGGACGGAAAAGAAATGAATTTCATGGTCCTCTAATTGTTGAACTAATTGGTGGGGTTCGGGGAACTTAACAAGATTGTTCAGGATTGCTTTTGTTCTAGTTTCTAAAAGAACATGGTAGGAACTGAAGTACAGATTCACAGTTTCAATTCATTCTCTCTATAAATTGGAGTAACTTAACAACAAAACAGCTCTGTTCACAACCAGGAGAGGGCTCTTTCTCAAGGAGGGTTTAGGAAGATTTCACCTCTATTTTTTAACAAAAACTTTTTCTCTGAATGGAGGTGTTCATTGTGTCATTTTGTTTAAAAGAGGTACATAGACCCAGTGGGATTTTCGTAGTAGATCCTGAATTTAGGAAGCACCAACATAAGCAAACGTTAACCACCTGAAGATGTGTGGACTTCAACTCTCAGGTTTCCCCAGCCAATATTGAGAAATATTGTTCTAGAAGGGGTGAGGGGAAAGTATCTAATCCAGAATGCAGAATTACTGAAGTGAATATGATTGAACATAGAGGAAAGTGTATATTACAATACATGAGTGAGATGCTTGAACTAGCCACTTGAGTTCTGGGGAAAATGGAAGCCATGATACTCTGAGTGGCAATCTGCTTCCTAAAGAAAATACTTATAGCAAAATCCTGTTTTGGCTTGGTATTTTTCTCTATTTTAAAGTCGTTGCTAGCCTCTACAAATGTAATAGAGTATTGCTTGTTACAGCTAACTGCCCACATATCATTTTCAATTATCAGTGAACAGTTCCATCAGGTACCAGAGAGAAGGAAATAATCTGTCTCAACTACTGTTGACAGAAAACCCCTGCTTGGCACAGAAGATCCTCTACAGGTTTACAGATAAAGGTAGAAAATGGTCCTATCATGAGGCAGAAAGGTGCTAGGAAACAGAGGTGATAATTTTCTTTCTCAGCTTCACTCCTCTTCTTCTGTCTGGTAAACAGAACTGTCTGCACCATGGTCTGTAACTTACCAATTTCTCTAATGATAAGAAGTTATTGTACTGGTATGAAAATGAATATTCAGAATGACATATACTGTGCAAGGAAGTACTCTTCTTCTCAATCAGGAAATGGAGGCAATTATATGTAGTACAGATGAAGTAATTTGATGTAGGCAGAAGCGTAATAATAAGACCAAAAAGTCTGAAGAGTGGACATTGTGATACCTGGAGGCAGCAAAAGGGAAGAGAAGTACTTGCTAAGTTAATAAAAATCCCATAGCCAGTCTAAGCATTTGGCCAACTGTACAACTAACAGTAATAACTAACCAGGCTAAAACATTGTGGGATTTCTAAATACAAACTGATAAAGTCTTGGCACATAATACATGAGGTTTAACTATGGATGAAAAGGAAATAGTATGGACAATTAATGTGGCATATCTAGTAGTAGTAAAATAGAAGACAAACAATTAAAGAAGATCCCAAAGTATCAAGATCTGAAAATTGAGGTTGAAAGGTTATGGAATAAATAGGCCATGGTGGTTCTAGTAATTATTGGCATACTATGTGCCATAACAAAAAATCTTGGATAGCACTTAAATTATGTACATTGACAACATTTTCACCTGTGAATTACAAAGGCCACAGTGATTTGATCCACAACTATGTTCTGCCTACACTGTGTGGCTTCATCAGTATTCATTCTTTGCTAACACTTTTCTCCAGTCACTGCTGCAAGCTACATCCACTATCTTCAGGTGGCCGGGTCACCTAATGATTACAGGCTTATAGCACACCATTGTAGCAGAGAAGAAAGCTTAGCAGGTCACCAAAAGGATGTCATGTCTGCATTGCCCAGAAGGAATGCAAATTGAACAGGTTTGCTGTAATGCACCAGTGGAAATTGCTTTTCTTTTTCTCATATGCAATCAGATGCTTGGAGACTACATGGTAATCTATAAGAACCAAAGGGAAAACAACTATTTAAGAAAAATAAATAAATCATGTTGATGCAAATCTATAATAAGCACCTCTGCCCGTGGAAATTCATTCCAGAAATAGTTAGACCTGGTAAAGGCTGGGCCCGTTTGTCTGTCCTTTATTTCATTGCCGCCAAAGGATAAAATATCCTATGGCAGGGGTGTCAAATTCGCATCATCACGGTGTCATCATGTGGTGCATCGTGATTCCCCCTCCTCACTAAACCGGACATGACCAGCACATGGCGCATCTGGCTGAGGTCCATGAGTTTGATACCTCTGTCCTTTGGCCTACATGTAACCTTACTGTAGCTCTTTACTACTTTTGTATCTTTTCCCCCTGGAAGATCGAGATGTATGCATTATCCCCACGCTATTAATCTGAATCCCTTCTAGTTGTGAAAAGTTGAAGTACAGAGTACAGTCTCTTGTTTCCAAAAGATTGCTAACCTTTGGGTTAAAATCAGGTGCAAACCAAGTCCATACCCAAAAATATAATAAAGAGGACTCAAGGTTAGCACAGAGGCTGGGATTTAATTTTAGAGGAGTCCAATAGACAAGCCTCAATAGTCGGGTCTAGTCCACCCTGTTAATTCAGGCTGAACTTGGAGAGATCATGGTCTGTAATGTCTCCTCTCACTTTCCAGTCCAAAGCTGCTACTCGCTGCCCCCTCCTGGTATAGAAGATGAGTGGTTTGCTTTATTAGCCTCTGGAGACTTCTTCAACTACTCCCTGTTCAGCATTTATGAGCTGAAGGCTTTTACCACCACTTTAACTTCCTTCACAGAAGCTTCTTTACAGTCAATTAAACCATCTCTAAACAAACACTCCAGCCCACCACAAGGTCCCAGAGGAGGAAAGAAGTCCTTTGAACTCTGAGCTAGTATCATCTGGAATCGGATGGTACAAAACCCTCTTATGTTAAAGGCTGCTGAGCCAAAGAGTCTTCAGGGCAATACAAACCAAGAATTAGAGAGGCAAGATAGACTTTTATTGGAAATGAGAGCAGGGGACTTGGTATTCCAGTAGCAGCCTTCCCTATGCTTGTTAACTTGTCTTACTGAGGACAGGAGAGTCTGTTGCGGTTTCCCTTCTCAAAAAAAAAAACAAAAGATGTGTTATAGTTGGAGGATGGTATTTTGGTCTTGGCTGGCTGGGAGTAGGATCACAACAATGCCCATTTCCTTAGGCAAGCTGGTTCAATGACCCTCTGCGCCCTCCCATCATTCCCTTTCCGTGACTGCAAGCAGTCCAGTGTCAGAGCAATTTTGGAAGTATGGAAGAGAAAGTGAATTGTGAATATAGATACAGATTAACAGAGTTGGAAGGGACCTTGCAGATCATCTAGTCCAACTCTCCCACTCAAGCAGGAGACCCTACACCATTTTTGACAGATGGCAGTCCAGTTTCCTCTTGAAAGCTTTATTTATTTATTTTATTTCTTCCTCTTGAAAGCCTCTAGTGATGAAGCTTCCGAAGGCAATTTCTGTTCCATCATCAGTTGGTTGCTCTCACTATCAGAAAATGTCTCCTTATTTCAAGGTTGAATCTCTCCTTGATCAGTTTCCATTCATTATTCCTTGTCTGGCCTTCAGGTGCCTTGGAGAATAGCCTTGGAGAATAGCTGCCCTTCCTGTGGCAGCTCCTCAAATATTGGAAGACTGCTATCTTAAGTTAGTAAACATGGTTGTTAAATGAATCTGACTTCCCCATTGACACTACTTATCAGAAAATTGCAAAAGGTGATCATATAACCCTGGGAACTGCAATCATCAAGAACTGCCTGTAGAGGTTTATTATGGAAAAGAATACAACACCTACCATATGTCCATTAGGATGCATTTTTGCAGAGCTGCTGGTAATGAGTTGCCAGGAGATGTTTGTATCCCAGAGATTGGGTGGGTGGTTTGTACTGAAGTGAAATTAAGGAACTGGAAGCAGCATTTTGTTTCCCAAAGCTATTTATTGCTCCACACTAAGATTTTTCTCATATAGTTCAGAATTTTTATTTTCAAAACTTCCTTATATGTATAAGCATTCAGTATATAAGAAGAACCATGTGGTAACTGATAAGAAGTAGGCCTGTCTAGGCCATAGATAACCATTCACTTGTGATTAAGTGTGTGTTTTTTTTTCTTGGTCATGCCAGAGGCAACAAAAAAGAGATTCTGGCATTGCAACTTGGCTGTCCCAGTGCCTCATCCCAAATCCTGTTTTCAGCCTCTAGGCCAGGGGTGTCAAACTCAAGGCCCACATGCCAGATTTTGCTTAGATCTGGCCCATGGGACCATCCTGGAAACAGTGAAGGAGCTCCATTTTTGCTGGCAGAGCGTTTGGGCCGCCACAGGTGCCCCCAACACAAGGGACGTTGAGCTGGCCATACCCACCCTGGCCACACCCACAGTCTCCTGAGGTCAAGCACAACCCTGATCCAGCCCTCAATGAAATCGAGTTTGACACCCCTGCTCTAGGCAATCCATCAAGTACATTTGGAGGCATCGCTTCTTCTGAAGTCAGCCTCAGTTACTTATTTATTTGTTTTTTGTTGTGTGTTTGTTTATTACCATCCATTTCCCTCACAGAGAGACTTTTCAACAGCACATGGCCTTGGAACAACTAGGGTCTATTTTAAAGCAGAATATTCGAAGCAAACTTTTTCCCCCACACACATTTGTATTCTAAAACCAACGTCAAACTAGATCTGCTTCAGAATCCCCTACACAGATTATTAAATATCATTACACAATGACACTAAAATTGTGGTATCCGGTCAGGTTCATAAGACAGATTTATGGAAGGTTACGTAGAAAATAAATCTTTACACTTTATTGAATTATGAACCAATCCCCTCAAATTAGATTCATGTAACATAATAGACTAGAATGTGATTGGCCTATTCTGTAAATCATAAGGTTCAATAGTTAGCAGCACTTAGCTGATTCTGCCCGTGTTCAATAGGGCAGCTCTTTCAGTACTTGGGTAAAAGACTACACAGGAGTCTAATAATTTAGAGCAGTGCTTATCAACCCTGGCAACACTAAAATAGGTGGACTTCCAGAATTCCCCAGCCAGCATGCTGGCTGGAGAATTCTGGGAGTTGAAGACACCCATTAGCATTGCCAAAGTTGAGAAATGATTTATGCTATTGTTTCATGAATGTGTCCTCAGTCATTAAGAGACATGCAGTCATTGAAAGAGACATATCTGTGTTATATAAATCCAGTAGTGAAAAAAGATGGTCAGGGTAGGATGCAAACTAGGACAAGTATCTATAATATATCCTGCATCTATAATAGTTGTGCAAAAGAGAAATTTTCAACCATTACAAATTACACAAATAGATATGTCTGCTAAAAACATAAAAGTTTGTACATCTATTAAAGGTACAAGTCTTTTGCATCTGTTTATCATATTTAAATAGTCTCTCCGATTGCATTAAATTCCTAAATATAAGGACTCAAGTGTGACCCCTGGTGATTGTGTCTAGACCTGCCCCTATAGCTTTTGTAGCATTAGTACAGAAGATTGTTCCAGGTTGCTTTTACTTCTCAATCTACAGTTCTGGGATTTTCTGCTGCCTCCCATCCAAGCATTGATCAGCTCTGATCCTATCTGTTGTTTAGAGATCAGCCTCTGACAAGGTGCTGCCATTTGGTAAATCATCAAACATTAGGATTTCTCTTTATAGTACTCAGTTCTTCATTTTCTGCCTGCTTGTTGTTTTATCATATTTTATTTATCATGGTTGTTTCATTTTGTTCTACTGTGCTTGATAGCATTTTAAATTTTGATTATGAACCACCTTGAGAGTTGGTGGAAAAAATGAAGAAAACATAGCAGGAAGGATGAAAGGGAAAAGATATTTCAGTAATTATGAAAAGAGGGAAAATAAACTTGATTGTGTCTTTCTACACACAAGTCCTTCTGGATAGAAACAAAGAATTCCAATGTATAAAATGTTGCATCCTGCCTTAATATTACATTAATTAGTATACTATAGAATATAGTATAGGTTCATTATGCTATTAAAAATTATGTCAATACTTGGTGTTGGAATAAAAAAATATAAAGCTAAAAATTGGTGAGAAAAAGAAGGAAGTAAAAACAAAGATGGACTTATTTGGAATAATCAGTGTTGAAAGTTTCAAGAGCAGGTAAAGAGGAGAAAAAAAGCTCGTTAATTTTTTCAATCATGTTTTTCTTTTCAAAAGGTACAATGCTTTGATTGATGACTGAGACTGTCATTTTGACACCACCCCCTCCCATACTCTGGATTTTAAAGATGATTTCAATTATTTCAAATTTCAAATTCTCCAGTATCCCATTTATGTATATTTACTTTCCTATCCAGGACAATTGTGTTTAGTCTATCTCTGTCTCAGTCAAAAATTATTAGGTTAAAAGCTCCTTAAAGTAATTCTATCCCAAGGTTTGGTTCTAGTCTAGTCTTTGGCAGAGATTGGGCAAAGTAACTGGAACAGAATGTGATTATTTCAGGAAGTTTCATCAAATGTGCAACAGGAAAAGAGTAGGAGCCAAGAAGCTAGAATGCTGTTGTACTTGTTTCATGAACTGGTATTGAGAAGGTATGGCTAGGAGAATCCATTAAACACTGGTATGCATATAATTGATATAATGGCAAAATCAAGGAGGAGAAAAAAAGTACACTCCATTGAGCATTTTGTAAGAAAATAGGACAAGCATAGTAATAACATTTGCTGTTGTAATGAATGGAACAAGAAGTATGTGTGATTGTATATGTTATTAATTATATATTAATTATATATTATATACAGTATATATACTATATATTTTTATGTTACTTGATTGTCTATTTCATGGAAAGTCTGATCTGTTTTCATTTAATGTGGCAACAACTGCTAAACATTCATTCACTATGTTCTGGAAAAATCAGAAATAAGAATGATTCCAATATCCAATGAAATGCAGATCATTTTCTTAAACAGCTTTACTCCAGTTAAACTCTGTTTCCATTCTCCTCTTATCAGTCATCCAACAGGTCTCCTTGCCCGTAACATAATCTCCTCTTGGAATGGTCTGTTCCTCCATCCATCCCTATCTTTTTTATTTGGTTTGTTTGAGCACCTGTTTGTTTCGCTTCTATGTCAATTTCCATACTTGTCCCCAGCTAAACCCTCTTCCCTCTGCCTTACTCTCCTTCTCTACTCTCAAGCTTTTCATACCTCCCAATACAGGTAGTCCTGAACTTTCAACAGTTCACTTAATGACTAAAAGTGACTTATGACTATTTTTCACACTTATGACTGTTGCAGCATGCCCATAGACATGTGATTTAGATTCGGATGCTTGACAACTGACTCACATTTATGACAGTTGAGGAGTCCCAGGGTCCTTTTGTGACTTTCTGATAAGCAAAGTCATCAGATTCACTTAACAACTGTGCTATTAATTTAACAACTGCAGTAACAAAGAAAAGTCCTAAAACTCGGCAAAACAAACTTAACAAATTTCCCACTTAGCAACATAAATTTTGGGCTCAATTTTTTTTATTTAAATTTTTATTGGTGCCTATTCACACATGGCAACTCAAGGCGGCTTACACGAATATAAAAACATATTTAAAAATAATAAAAGAAAATAATTAAATAATAAATTAATAAAACAATAGTCCCCCAACCCAGAGACAACAACTCACACAAACCATTTAATGGGTTCCAACCCGCTCTGGGTTCTCCAGGCCCGTTGGCAGAATCAGGTCTTCAGTACCTTCCTAAAGAGAGTTGGAGCCATTCTAATCTCTGTGGGAATTAAGTTCCAGAGAGGGAGTCACCACAAGAGGCCCTTCCTCTAGGTCCCACCAGATGTATCTCCCTTAAGGATGGGACCCGCAACATTCCTTGTCTCCCCACTCTTGTGGGTTGGGTAGAAGTGACTGGCAAAAGATGGTCCCTCAGATAACCTGGTCCCAAGCCATAAAGGGCTTTAAAGGTGACAACCAGCATCTTGAATTGTACCCAGAAGCAAATTGGTGACCAATGCAGGTCCCGCAGGAGAGCTGATACATGTGCACACTGAGGTCTGCACAAAACCATGTGGGCCACTGTATTTTGCATCAACTGGATCTCTCAAGTGCTCTTCAAGGAACATTGCAGTAGAGCTTGTTGCAATAGTAAAGATGGGAAGTGAGTAGGGCATGAGTGACTGTGAGTAGAGATTGTCAGTCCAGGAAAGGGCATAATTGGTGCACAACCCACAGTTGTGCAAAGGCCCTCTTGCCCACCTTCTCTTTTGGTCGTAAGTTGAGGACTACCTTTATTTCTTTTTCCAAACAATGTTGAGAAGCCTCCTCACTGATATCTTGCAGTATAGGCTTATCTTGGTGGATTGATTCCCATCTTTAACATTTTATTTCAGGGACTGATTCACTGTTTGCGTGAGGGATTTCACTGTATGGTATCAAATTAATAACAGAACCTATTGACAGACCTTTGTTTATATAGACAGTAAATCAAGTTAGATCCAGGGACGTGCACTCAGAGGAGGCAGGGGAGGCAGAGCCTCACCACTGTCATCATGAAAAGAAAAAAAATGTAAAAGGAAAAAGGCAAGAGCTGAGGTCAGGCTGAGCTAGTTACTGCCAGAATCACCATGGATTACTCTGCTTAGTGCTTAACTGTTTAAAAAAGCCTCTTAAAAAGTGCCCTCTACAGGAGGTGGCAGGAGAACGAGGTGCCTCATCTAGTCTGACTTTGTGATCACTCAAGCAGAGTTAAGCAAGGGTTAAAAGCCAAAAAATTTCTGACGTAGATGAGGCACGTCGTTCTCCTGCCTCCTGTAGAGGGCGTTTTTTTTAGAGGCTTTTTAGAGGCTCTGGCAGCAACTAGCTTAGCCTGACCTCAGCTCATGCCTTTTTACTTTTACATTTTTTTTCTTTTCATGATGGCGGGCAAGAGCAGAGTTGAAATTCTCTCTGAAACAGCTGGAAAAAGTACATGTGTGGGTTGGAGGGAGGGGGAGGAATTCAAAAAGTTTGATTTCATGCAGAGCCACGGTGCCTTTTCAAACATACACACACACACACACACACACACACAGAGAGAGAGAGAGAGAGAGAGAGAGAGAGAGAGAGAGAGAGAGAGAGAGAGAGAGAGAGCTGGATAAAAGTATATAAGCCCAGCTTCACTGATTACAAGTTTGAAAAGGCAATGTGGCTCCACCTGCAATCAAAGGCTCGGATCGGAAGGCAGCAGGGGAATGGGGGGGGGGTATGGCAGAAGAGCTGCTTTCAAGCCATTGGAAAATATATCCAATCCAACTTCTGTGTTTGTGTTTGTGTTTGTTTGAGATTGAGTGAGTGAGAGAGGGATCTAACTTCTCTCTCTGTTTGTGTCTGTTTGAGAGAGGGGGGAGGGAGGGAGAGAGGGAGGAGGGGGAAAGGAGAAGAAAAAGAATGAAGTAAAACTTTTTCACACAGGAGAAAAACAAATGCTGTCACTTTAAATTGGAACTGAGCATGCCTGGCTGTGGAATTTTGGGAGTTGAAGTTCACAAGTCTAAAAAAATTTGAAACCCCTGTGTCAGTGCCTCACCAGCCATAAACCTCACTGCACATCACTGGTTAGATCCATACCTATTTGTACATCTATCCTACAGCAAAGATCCAAACCATAGATGATCATCTCGGGACTATGCTAACCTGCGGGAATTTGTGGCAAATGAAATCTACCACTGCCACCTTTTTTGGTAAAATTCTTATGCAAATCTTTGTTGGAGTGATTTGTCTCGTCTTTAAGTGATGTGCTTTAGTTTACTTCTGACACCTCCAATGACAATTTCAATAATTACAAAAGGCTTATGTGGTCCATGCAACCCAACCAAACTTTCATTGTCCTGAGAGATTTTGATGCATCCAGGGTTTATTTTGCAACTTGTAGGTGAGTCTGGAAGCTGCAACAACTGCAAAAGGCTGCAAGATCTTAACGTAACAATCCTGAAAACACTATATTCTATCTGCTACAAGGCCCAATTCAAAGTATTGATATCACTATAGGATTTCTGGGAGATTCAGAAACTAAAAAGATCTTCTCCAATGCAAACTGATCAACACACTGGGATCAACCAGAAACAAGAAAGGTGTTCCCAGGGTTATAGAGGTGGCCTATCCTGTGAGGACAAAAGACATTATATTTGATACCTTATCAATAATCGGTTATATTTTGCACTCACTAATATACCTTTTCAATACCAACAAAAGTCATTTGTTCAGCTAAGCTTTTATACTGTTTCATGTGGCTTTGTTTTTATTACAAGTTTATCTTTTTTCATTTTATTTTTGTTCTTCTATTTTGGGATGATTTTTAATTATGGGAAATGGTTAACGAATTGCATCAATAAATACACCCAAGCACATTTACATGTCTGGGACTTCTAATTTCTCCTCTTGCTTTATCTCTATTCCATGACAGATTATTTCCCCCACACATGCAGCATATATTCTCTTTCTTCAAAGCAACCTCTTCCACTTTGGGTTGGAGGACTCAGAATTTGGACACAGCTTCCGTGTTTCTCTTCTTTCCCCAGATGCTTAGGTCAGCATTTGCCCAAGGCAGAGACCATGAAGATTGTTTTGGGCTGAACGGGTGCCTGAAGCTAGTGGAAAGTGTTGCACATCACCTGTCTCCAGAAACAGCTTGGGTTTTCTGCTGACATCTGCACCTTAAGCTGCGGGAGCAAGAGAAGTTACTGGAGATTCATAGCTGCAAATTAAGGGGGAGAAAGTTATTGGATAGATTCAATTCTATAACAGATCTGGACTCAGTGATTCGGATATGATGAATAATAAATAGGTCCACTTGTGAAATAATAATCCACTTTCTGTGTCATCTTTAAAAATTTATGCAAATAAGTCCTGAAACAGCAAAGATAGGTATTGTGTAGTGGGCTTCAGTAGGCAAGAACCAGACCAGCATAGTTACAGCAACATTTATTGACTCAAAACTGGAACTGAGGAACAGCAGGCGAATGCCTGTAATTTATACTCTGGGCCCACAGGGTCTTAACCAATAATAATACTTGAAAAACCCGCCCAAATATGAATGTTCAATGTTTCCCTCCAGAACAGTTGGAGCTAACAGTGAGGGTCATCTAAAGGTTAGTTTCACTTTAGCAGGGCTTAACACAATTGTATATATTCAATGCATAACACCAGGGTCTGTGAAGAACAGTGAGGAGTGTTTCCAAATTGTTAAACTCTCCAGATTGCTGTCTGCGGGATGTGGGGGGAACAGTAGATCAGAGGTGCACAATTTGTTGTCCCACAAATGTCTCCCAGAGTCTCTCCAAAAAATGGTTAATGTGATGGGAGGGGAACATTGTTAAATACACAGAGAATAATCATATTAACTGCAGTTAATTTAGAGATAAGTGAAATAAATAAAATGTAGTTTTTCTCGTAAGTCTGAAGACACTTTTGCACACATTTTCAGTAAAGCACACAAAGACACAACATACCCTCTAAAGTCCCTTCCAAAGTTGTGATCACATTTGATTATGATAGAAGGGAGAATTAATTATTAATAAATGTAAAGGTAATAATATAAATTGCATTTAAGTCAGGGAATATAATTTAAATTTACATAAATTAAAATATCGCTCTACTGATTTCATAGACCTGGCTCAGGCAAAAATTTTTTATTATGTTCTCTAATATACTACTTCGAGGTCTAGCACAGCCCATGGAATAAAATAAAGTTGTATATTTTAATATCTACATTATTAATTAAATAAAATTGTATTAACTCAGGTGTTGCAGAAAATGGCAGGCTTTAGACTTCTCAGGATACAGGAAAAGTTTATTTGGCAGCCAGGTTCAGAAAGCTAGCCCATGGCTAGCATTGCAAGTTCTGAACAACCTTCATTATCGAAGCACACGTTCTTATACATTCTCAAAAGCATTGCAACTCGGAAATACTTAACACATTTCTTAGTGGTTACCTTGAGGAGAAAACCTTATAAGGAGATGGGATCTTACTTCTCCTTTTGTTCATGGAGTACATGTCATTAACAAACTTTAATTGAACCTTGGACTTTAGACATAGGTTTTGACATAGGCTTTTGACGTAGGCTTTTGACATAGGGACATCTTGTGATTAGGCACTTGCTTCCTGTTCTTTTTCAAGCTGCAACTCTGCCTATGTGGATTTAATATAGAAGTAAAGGGGCTCTAAGAGGCTGTCTAGCCTGACCCAGTAGGTTTCACGCTTAATGTCCAAATCTCACTTTACGTCCTGCTTTACAGGCATGCATGGCTTTTATTCTTTAAATAGCAACCACAGCAACCTAATCTAGCTAAAAGTAGAGTTCCTAAGTTTCTGCTTTACCAACGTAATTATATGTAAGGGCAATAACTAGAAAAGATGCTGTTTCATATATAGCAGAAGGAAAAAGAAATTATTGGGTTCAAATCAGGTTTATAGACAAGGTAGCGTCCAAGCTCTACACAAATAAACTGTAGACAGATACTGTTTTGTAAATCTAACTCACTTGTGAACAAAGCCATTACTCACTAAAGCATGCAGAATCCTACTGGGAACCCATAGCTGAATGTTCACTGTTTACTGGGAAAGGTCTCTGAGGCATGTCTGGGTCAGTAGATTGTCTGACCTTACCACAGTTGAATGACTTTGACCTCAAACTGCCACAGGGCCTCTACTATTCTGCTTGACCTAATGGCAAAAAAAAAAAAAGTTTAGAACAACAGTTCCCAAGCTATTTTTTTTTCCACCTGAAAATTGCAGGGATATCAGAGGACAATTTATAGACATTTTGCCATTCATAACATTATAATAATCATCATTGTCATAATAATCATAATTAGTGCCATATTATGAAAAAAGCAGGGATAGACTAGACTGTTGAAAAAGGCTATTGGATATTTAGAAAAAATATCCAATAGACTACATTACTGTTATTTTACAATTGGTGCAAAGCTATAGAATTTATAAGCTCCAGATGACCTCTTGTTAACCTACTTGGCAATCCAACTCTAATCAAAACAGTATTTATTTCCACCACATTCTCACTTTCTAGTCTTCCTTAAAATTCCAATGCATCTAAGACTGGAGAAAATTTCCAGATTGTTAAGAATTATACATTAAGTGAAGGGTGAAGTACTTTGTATTCAGGATAGATAGAAAATAGAAACAGTCAACAGGACATCCTTCATATTTATTTTTCAAATAATATGAAATAAATAGTATAGGCAATAGCAATAACACTTAGACTTGTATACAGCTTTACAGTGGTTTACAGCCCTCTCTAAGCAGTTTACAGAGTCACATATTGCCCACAACAATCTGGGTCCTCATTTTACCCACCTCGGAACGATGACTCAACCTTGAACCTTGACTCAACATTTGAACGGCCAAATTGCAGTCAGCAAGCAATCAGCAGAAGTAGCCTGCAGTACTGCACTCTAACCACTGTGCCATGCAGCTACATAATAAATAATTTTTTTTTTTTTACATTTTGTAAAGTCTTTTGCCATGTTGGCTGAAGATGCTGAAATTTATTTTTAAAAAATCTGGAAGGCTTGGGTACTTTTCAGTCTGTTAAATTCACCACCAGATTAAAATACGACCATCATCGAATTGGACATCTTTTTTTTTAAAAAAAAGTCATGGCCACTTTTTGAATTTCCATAGACATCTAGTTGATCATTGTGGAAATACAATGTTAGACTAGATAGGATGGTGGTTTATCCAGCATATTTTCCACAATATCCAGCATATTTTCTTAGAAGTCCCTCTTTGCGGGAGATAGATCAGAAATGTGAAATATTAAATAAACAAACATTCTTTAGAATTTTCGGGTGGAATAATTAGTGGTCATCGATTATAATTTGAGCGTTCTGAGCCTGACTATACATAAGCATCATGACAGGATAGGAAAGCATGCTCAGGCACTTTCTTACATATCATTTATTTGTTTGTTTGTTTGCATTATTATTTATTATTTTTACAAATAACTCAGGTAGTAACATTCCTCCTATTTTCCCCACAACAATAACCCTATGAGGTAGGTTTGGCTGAGAGAAAGGGACTGGCTCAAAGTCATCCAAGTGGTTTTCATGGCTAAGGCAGAACTTGGACTCATGGTCTCCTGCAATCTATCCTGGAGCCTTAACCACTAGACCAAACCTCATTTCTTTCCTTGCCGTGAAATCTACTGAAAGTTGGTTTGAGGATTAAACATAGTGGTATCATTTCTGAGTTAAGGTTGCATAATTAGTCATGGTGGCAGTAGATGGTGGCAGTAGACAGTTATATAAAATTTAGATGACAGGAGTTGAGCCAGATTGATTAAGTTTCTAAAATGAGGAACAGCAGGGCAACTTCAAAGTTACAATGGCACTGAAAAAGTGACTTATAACTTTTTTCACACTTATGGATGCTGCAGCATCCTCATGGTCAAATGATCAATATTCAGATTCTTGGTAACTATTTATGATAGTTGCAGTGTTCCTAGGTTATGTGATGACTTTTGATGATCTTCTGACTAGCAAAAGCAATGGGAAGCCAGGTTTATTTAGCAATTGTGTTATTAAGTTAATAACTGCAGTGATTAACAACTGTGACAAGAAATGGGGCAAAACTCACTTAACAACTGTCTCAGCCACAGAAATATGGGGGCCATTTTGAGCCCATTTGTGGTCATAAGTAAAGGACTAATTGTATAAACTTATGACCTTTGACCTGGAAGCTTTCTCTGATAGCTAGTCCTAACCATAAGTAGATAATTCTAGCGGAAAAACATTCTGCATATGTTCTTTGTAACACCCTCCCTTTTTTTTATTGCCACACTCATATACAAGCCTGTGACTAATGTGTTTTTAAGGTCCAGTTTTGACAATCTCAATTTCACTTTAAGCCTCAAGAATCTGAATAGATTCTGAATGCCAGAGGATCCTAAAATTCTCTCTCTCTCTCCTAAGCAGTCACTCTCTTTGCATACTTTTTGCTTCAGTAAACGAATCCTTGCAAGCCCTCCTTTTCCTTTATTCATTCTTCCTTCCAAACCCTGACTGCACTGTTGCCACCATCAGGAGCCTGCGGAGTTGCTATGGCAACTGGGAATCTGCAGCACTGGTGGAGTCACCATGGCAATGAGGGATCCACAGTGTGCTGCATGGTTTCCATAGTGACTGAGATTCAAGGGAACCAACTGGGACTGTAGATGGGGGGAGAATCAGGAAAAGGACGTCTACAATCTCAGGATCACCATTCCACCCCTATATATGATCAAACTAGAAAGAATTGTCAGCAGGCAGTATGGGAATATTCCTGAATCAAAGTCTCTGTAGATGGCAAGACACTTCAAAAAAGCAATGGCATCACGTAGACAGATGTGGAAAATCACCTTATTAAGGGAGGCACACTCCTGGAGATCGCTGCAAATAGAATTATGGAAAAAATTACACTGGAATATGTTAGAATAACCCTGCCTCAAATTAGGAAGATAGTGTCAGGTTTCCAGAGCAGAATAGAATCAGAACACATAATTTTTTTTCTCATCAAGAGTGTGAAGATCTAAGCCAAAGCCTTAAGTGGAGAGATCCCTCTCATTCTCCCAAGGCTGCTATGTTGTGCTTGAATTTCATGTCAAATAGAAATGCTATTTCCTTGGTACAATTGTACAGTTGTTGCTTTGGGGAAAGAGGCTTGTCAGTTTCCCTAGTACAGCTCATTTTCATTAACTGTTACCCCTTTTTTACCCCTCACTGTATGAAACAAGCAAGGTCAGGAAAGAAATATTATGCTGATAGTGCAAGCTTTTTTCAGTGTTTCTCTTTGTTCTTCCATAAAATCATGAAAACATCATTTCAAATTCAGTGGTGCTCATTTCTTTGAACAATAGTCTTTTCATACATGAGTTGGAGGAAATCCTTGTTAAATCTTGGGAACTAGACTGTCCCTGCCTTTTCTCTTTTGTATGCCTCAGAAAAATTGAGGGAGATGTTTCTTGTTGTTTATCTTCATACTATTTAAAATACTATTTTAATGTAATCTATCTGAATGGTATATAGTTCTCTTAAAATCTCAGAGAAGTTTTATATGACTTTCCGTGCCTCTCATACTTTGGATGGGGGGGGGGGAATTCTCTATTTTGTCCCAGTTGAGGATTTGAACTCATTGAATAACATCTGATTACTTAAATCTGATAAGGTCCTAATGGATAAAGTGATTCATGTAGTGCCTTCCCCCTCAGTGATCATGGTAACTAAAAATACTACACAGAATTGTGTGCATGTGTATGTGAGCCTCTGACTCAATTTTAATTCCTCAATTTTAATTCCCTTTTCTTGGCAAGATTTTTCAGAAACAGACTGTTCCTCGAACTGAGGGAGTGACTGGCCCATGATCATCCACCTGGTTTGGGGCTAAGCAGCATAGAACTCACAGTTTCCCATTGTCTAGCCTGATGCCCTAACCACTACACCAAACAGCCTCTCAGGATATACACAGGATATGCACTGTGAAAAATAAAGAAATTCCATCCTCCACAAGGCTATGGGTAAGATCCAGAACAACATGAAAGCATGACGTACAAGGAAGTCCTTGACTTATAGCCACAATTGGGATTAGAATTTTTCTTACTAAGCAAAGTGAGTTATGCCCAATTTTATGACCTGTCTTGCCATGGTTGATAAGCGAGTCTCTACAATTGTTAAGCATGTGGTTGTTAAGCAAATCTAGCTTCCCCCATTGAGTTACTTCTCAGACATCAGCTGGGGAGGTTGCAAATAGTGATCCTGAAATACTGCAGCCATTATAAATACATGCTGGTGATCAAGTGCCAAAATTTTGACCGCAAGACAATGGAGAGGCTATGACAGTAGTAAATGTGAGGGCAGGTTATAAATTACTTTTTTTCAGTGCAGTTGTAATTTCAGACAATAAATAAATCATTGACTTTTAAGTCAATGATTACATGTAATGCAACATCATATCTCTCCTCTGAGAGCTTAAGAGACAGTGGACTGTATATTCATTCTGATTATATTCTATTTATTTCTTCCTAACCCACTAAGCATCAAGAGCCAGACAGCTCCTAAAGCACATACTCCTGCACATATTCATCTATAGGATAAAGACCCATGAGCTCATTTTCTGGAAAAGTTTGAAATCCATAGACTAACATCTGGCTATATATGTCTGGCAAGTCCCAAATAGAAGGAAAGCCTGCCTCTTGGTGGTCAATTTACTTCCATTTAAAAGTGAAACTGATACAGTACTGGTTTCCTCTGGTATTGCCATTTTCCCTGAGGTTGCTAAAGAAAACGGCATGAACTTCTTTACTTCTCTTGGACAATCCAAGAGATTGTCCAAGATAAGTTTTTTTTTTTTTTTTAGAAACTTCTTTTGAGGAATCCTACATCACTGGAAGATCATCAGGGCTTCTCTGGATACTGCTCTGAAATGAACAACCACAAAAGAATATTAAGGTATGCTCTGTAAGACATGCTCTACCCACATCCTAATTTCCCGAACAGACAGAGTGGGGCCTCTGAGAGTTTCCTTAACATCCTGTAATAATAAGCAGCTCTTGAAAAATTGGATTCCAAACCTTAGTCAGTTATTAAAAAATGTATTTGGGTTTATTACTGAGCTTGAAAACAGATCTTCATTTTTAAGTATGCAATAAGCTAGGCAGGAAAGGGGAAACAATGTCAGGCAGTGTTTTTTGTTTTTTTTATAAAATGTCAGGATGGTATTAAAATACGCCAAAAGAACCTTTTCACTATATAAACAGACTCTGTAGCAGAGATATAGGAGTTCTTTGTAAAGCATTTTGTAATGCAAATGTTTCCTGAAACTCAAAAGCTATAAAATCATAGCTTACACTGCACATCTGCTGCCCATACGGTTGTTTGTTATGGTTCTTCACATCAGAATTGATGTGACTACATGAATATGGCCATGAAGCTTCCTTGGCAGCATTTTCAGAAGCAGGTTGCCATTGCCTTGTTTCTAGGGCTGAAAGAAAGTCAGTGGTCCCAAATCACCCAACTGACTTTATGTCCAAGGCAGGACTAGTACTCAAGGTCTTCCATCTTTTAGTGCAGCATCTTTAACAACTACACCAAATTGGCTTTAGACCAGTACATTTAGTATTGACAAATACCAATTACCATTATATGCCACCTAAAAAAACACTGCAAAATACCAAGTCATCAAGTGCTTCAGCATCAAAAGTAAAGCTAGTGTCTGTGAGTAGAATGGCAGTCTTGGTGTTGCTGCTCAATTAGGAGATGCTTTCCTAGGAAGTTTTACAAAGCACTTATTGTGGTGCCTTTTCAGCAACAGATGAAACAATTCATATCTTCTAACAACTTTTGACAGTACAGTAGTGACATTTTATTTTTTTGCCTCTTTTAACTGTCCCTAAGTGTTTACTGCTGCTGTTATTTTGCATTTTTATTCTTTATAGGCCAATGCAATTTTGGAAAGAAATTGTGTAAAGGATTCTGCATTCTTTTGTCTGTCTGTCTCTTCATCAGCAGGATAATTCTGTGAAAATAGAACAGACTATACCTATATTTGCTATGGTGGAAGAGACCAACCAAACTAAAAAAAAAAATGAGCTGAGTCTAGCCAGGGGCTGCAGAGGAAAATATTCAGAAATATCTGTTTCTCTGGAACAATATTCCCTAGGAATATTGCAAGGTATGTTCCATCATTACAGATTTTTTCAAAAGTTCATTAGGACCAAATTATTCTCAAAGGCTTTGGGGTGTTAAGGTAAAGTCGCCAGGTTTCTGTTGTGTGAAGTGATTTTAATTATTTGACTGATTTCTTTATATTTTCCTGAGAATGTTATAACTGTACTTGTTGCAAGTTCAGAGCCATTGCCCAACTGACTCTCCCTCCAAAGATAATTGTTATCAATTAATTAAATCAATAATAATTGTTCTATAATAATTATATACAGAATTATTACAGAATTATAGTTATTCATTACTTGGGGAGAAATATTTGGGCAGTAGCTCAGAACTATATTAACTGATCCATTCTTAAGCTCCACCCCCTACTTCCTGATCACATGACACAGAGAGGAAGTATTCTTAAGAGGTTGGAAAGAATTCTAGACACTATACTTTGCACTATTTTTTTCACGTTCCACCTTACTTAATTCTGTTTTTCTTCATTTTTCCTCATTTGTATTGAAAACAGTATACCCATGTTTGAAGTAAATAAAGAATAGTAATTTCTTTAAAAACCATGCAAATATTTGTTAGATTCATATTCTGCCTTTTCTTCAAAATACCGAAGTGGGGTACAGCAGTATTTTCCTTCTTTGATTTTGATAATAATCCTCTGGAACAGATGGACTGAGATAAACAATGACTAGCCCCATGACCCTTGGGGTCTTTTTTGTCCTAGTGTAACACCTTAAGCATCTCTCCACACTGACTCTGAAAAAATAAAACATCAAGCCATAACCCCCTAGTGGCAAAAAAATGGGGGGAGTATCTTTAAAAGATTGGGAAAACATATATGCAAATTCTCATATTATAGCCATTTGCTTCATTATGCTGAAGAAAGTGACTTATGACTAGTCCTCATACTTTACAACCATCACAGTATTCACATGGTCACTCCTGCTGTCAAGCAAAACCAAGCATTTAATAGTGATTGCCATACACATGCATGAATCATACAAGTGGCAAGAAAATAGGGGCAGTCAGGCATAACACAGGTTATGTAGATAGTAAACACAGGATCAATAAAAATGGGCTCAAATGTCTATACACCAATGCACAGAGTATGAGGAATAAACAGGGTGAATTAGAAATTCAAGTAAAAGAGGGCAGATATGATATTATTGCCATTACAGAAACTTGTGAGATGAAACCAACAAATGGAACATACAGCTAGAAGGATTTAAATTATTTAAAAGAAATAGACCAAATAAAAGAGGAGGTGGAGTTGCACTATATATAAGAAATAACTACATTTCTATAGAAATAGAGCACAACAATGATGAGAACTATCTTGAATGCATTTGGGTCAATATTAAAGGTTGGGGGGGTAAATTACATTGCCATAGGTCTATACTACAGGCCACCAACCAAGCAGATGAACTTTTTGCTAGTCAGCTAACTAAGGTATGTAGGAAGCACACCACAATAGTAATGGGATATTTTAACTACCCTGACATCAACTGGGAAAGAAACTCTGCATCAAGTGGAAGATCCAACAGGTTCCTAACAAGCCTAGCAGACAACTTTGTTTCCCAAAAAGTAGAGAAGGGAACAAGGGGATCAGCCATATTGGACTTAATTCTCACTAACAGAGAGGAAATGATAGAAGGTATTGAAGTCACAGGAACCCTGGGGGCAAGTGACCATGCAATATTGGAATTCAACATCATTCAAACACAAGTAGTAGAACAAAGTTAAACTAGAGTCTTGGACTTTAAGAGAGCTAATTTCATTAAACTTAGAGAGAGCTTGGGAAAAATTCCATGGATGAGAGTCCTCAAGGGGGAAACAACTCAAGAAGCTTGGGAAATTTTGAAAAATGAGATTACAAAAGTCCAGTCTAGCACAATACCAATGAAGAAGAAAAATAACAGCTCCCAAAAGAAACCAGCATGGCTGCATAAAGAACTCTCTGACAAATTGAAAGACAAAAAAGATAAGTATAAAAAGTAGAAAGAGGGGGACATAACTAAGGCAGAATATCAGCAAATAACCCGAGCCTGTAAAGCAGAAGTGAAGAAAGTTAAGGCTCACAATGAAGAAAGACTTGCCACAAAAGTAAAA
The DNA here is from genome assembly GCF_051295495.1 of Thamnophis sirtalis. Lineage (NCBI taxonomy): Eukaryota > Metazoa > Chordata > Lepidosauria > Squamata > Natricidae > Thamnophis > Thamnophis sirtalis. The sequence goes on along the minus strand of NW_028261384.1, from coordinate 106,296,577 downwards.
ATTAACAAAAAAAGCTTCTTACAACATGTTAAAAACAAGAAAAAGGTTAAGGAAATAATTTGTCCATTGCTGGGAGAAAGTGGCATTAAGGTGACAAGCAACAGGGAGAAAGCAGAACTATTTAACTCATGTTTTGCATCTGCCTTTACACAAAGGGGTAAAACAGTACAACCTATCAAAAACAGCATCACAAAAATCAGATTAGGAACACAAATTGAAATAGGGAAGAAAACAGTAAGTGAGCACCTGTCTATCCTAGACGAGTTCAAATCACCAGGACCAGATGGATTACACTTCAGGGTTCTGAAGGAACTGGCAGACGAGATCTCAGAACCACTGAATTATATCTTTCAGAGATCCTGGAACATCGGGGAACTACCAGAGGACTGGAAAAGAGCTGATGTGGTTCTCATCTTCAAAAAAGGAAAAAAAATAGATCCAGGAAGCTACAGACCTATCAACCTCAATACCAGGAAAGATTCTGGAAAAAATAACCAAGCAATGAATTAGCGAATACCTAGAAGCAAACAAAGCAATAGCCAAAAGCCAACATGGGTTTATCAAAAACAGATCATGCCAGACTAATCTTATTGCATTCTTTGATAATGTGGCAAAATTAGTGGACCAGAGAAATGTTGTCGATATAGTTTTCTTGGACTTCAGTAAGGCATTTGATAAGGTAGACCATAACCTACTACTAGATAAAGTAGAAGAATGTGGGTTAGACAACATCACCACCAGATGGATTCGTAACTGGCTGACCAACTGCACTCAATGTGTAGTCCTCAATGGAACTGCATCTACATGGAGGGAAATATGCAGTGGAGTACCCCAAGGCTCTGTTTTAGGCCCAGTACTCTTCAACATCTTCATCAATGATTTGGATAAGGGAATAAATGGGGAACTCATCAAATTTGCAGATGATACCAAGCTGGCAGGAATAGCCAACACTCCAGAAGATAGGCTCAAGATAAGAAGGCACTATCTAATAAAATGAAATTCAATGGTGAAAAGAGTAAGGTTCTACATTTAGGCAACAAAAACGAAATGCACAGGTACAGTATAGGTGGTACCTTGCTCAGTAGTAGTAACTGTGAAAGGCATCCTGGAGTCCTAGTGGACAACCATTTAAATATGAGCCAGCAGTGTGCAGCAGCTGCCAAAAAAGCCAACACAGTTCTAGGCTGCATAAATAGAGGGATAGAATCAAGATCACGTGAAGTGTTAATATCACTTTATAATGCCTTGGTAAGGCCACACTTGGAATATTGCATTCAATTCTGGTTGCCACAATGTAGAAAAGATGTGGAGACTCTGGAAAGAGTGCAGAGAAGAGCAACAAAGATGATTAGGGGACTGGAAACTAAAACATATGAAGAACGGTTGCAGGAACTGGGTATGTCTAGTTTAATAGAAAGAAGGACTAGGGGAGACATGATAGTGTTCCAATATCTCAGGGGTTGCCACAAAGAAGAGAGAATCAACCTATTCTCCAAGGCACCTGAGGGTAGAACAAGAAGCAATGGGTGGAAACTAATCAAGAAGAGAGGCAACTTAGAACTGAGGAGAAATTTCCTGACAGTTAGAACAATTAATCAGTGGAACAGCTTGCCTCCAGAAGTTGTGAATGCCCCAACACCAGAAGTCTTTAAGAAGATGTTCGATAGCCATCTGTCTGAAACGGTATAGGGTTTCCTGCCTAGGCAGGGGATTGGAGTAGAAGACCTCCAAGGTCCCTTCCAACTCTGCTATTGTATTGTATTGATTGTGGTTCAGCTACTTGGCAATTGGCATGTATTTATGACAGTTTTCAGTACTGGGGTTCATATGATTGCCATTTACAACCTTCCTAGACAGCTTCTGACAAGCAAAGTCAATGGGGAAAGCTGGACTTGCTTAATGCCCAAATGGTTTAATTAATGATTGCATCACTTAGGGACAAAGGTTTTGGTCCCAATTGTGATTGTAAGTCGAGGACTATCTGTATTGAATGTCCACTAAGTGTAAAATTGAGAGAGGAGGGAGGAGAGTGGGAGAGAGAGGGAGAGAGATGCATACAAATACATATATGGGTATATCTGTGTGTCTGCACACGCACACACATATACTTACTGAAATCGATGGAAATTGTAATCCCAAAGAATTAGAAGCAGTGTATGGATAGACTGTGTTGTGCAAACTTTCAAAGGTTAGCAAAGGTTTAGAGTGTAGATAAACAAATAAGAGTATCTGTAAGGCAGAAATAAAATATAAATTTAACCACCTGCAAGGACATGAATTAATATATAAATATAAGACAAACTTTCTCTTCATGCCTTGCAACCAAGAGAAAAATATACTTTGCAACTTTTGTAAGCCATTGTACCCAGTAGTAAAAAGTGAAAACGATATAGCCACTTGTCAAGCAGAGAGCCTCTACAAAACCATGGTACAAATCTAACACAAAGCCATTTACAAGTAAAAATCCAGCTGAGAGCAATTAAATACAAATTGTTTCCAAATTTGTCTATAAATTTTATGAGCAATGTGCTTATGGATTTTTTCTGACATTTATCTTCTTTTAAAATGTTTGTCTTTCTGCCATGTGTTATAATTCCCTGGCAAAGATGTGTGCATCATGTTTTGATGCTGATATTATTAAGTAATACGAAATATTAGTGAATAAAATTCATATAAGTACATACAAACATACATAAGATAAATTTAATAATTATGTATTTAAGACAAATTAAATAAAAATTTAAAGTTTTGTTTATCTGATACAAAAATGATACTGTAGCACAGAAAACAACAATTTTGACAGTATTTAAAAACATTATTAAAAACTTGAAAACAAAGCAAGAAGATGCCGGCTTAGGATACTTCTTCAGAAAACTGCATACACAGTAAACCGAGGTGGCGCAGTGGTTAGGGTGCAGTACTGCAGGCCACTTCAGCTGACTGTTATCTGCAGTTCAGCTGTTCTAATCTCACCGGCTCAAGGTTGACTCAGCCTTCCATCCTTCCGAGGTGGGTGAAATGAGGACCCAGACTGTGGGAGCGCTATGCTGATTCTGTAAACCGCTTAGAGAGGGCTGAAAGCCCTATGAAGCGGTAAATAAGTCTAACTGCTATTGCTATTGCTAAATTTTGGAAATGCCAAAGGAATTTCAAAGAGAGCACATGTTATAATTTAGATGGGATATGAAAGCCAACTGGGTGGTTTTGAGCCATTAGCTCTCTTTCAGCCCAACTCACCTCACAAGATTGTTGTTGCAGGGAAAATAGGAGGAAGAAAGAATATTAAATTAGTTTACTGTCTTGAGTTATTTACAAAAGAAAAAATAATAGTGGGATATAAACAAACAAACAAAATATTATTCAAATCTAGATCCAGGTTTAAAATCCAGTATAATTGTGGCCTTGGAGATGCAAAGGAGTTATTTCTACTGTACAGTTGGAATTTTAAGATGTTCCTCGAAGGATACAGCTCAGGATGACTATTCATCTGAAATTTGCTGGCCAGCAAGCATGTGAAACTTCAGGAAGAGCTTCTTGCCATGTTTCCTCCCTGAGATCTGCTCAAGAGTGGCTTGGTTTGGATTTTCATGACAGCACTTTTGGAATTAATTGGATATTAAAATATGAATAAAATTATTGTGAGCAGACACTTCACATGTGGTGTACTGTGCTGCTAAAAACAAAACTAAATGCCCTGTGACACAATGCAGATCTTCTACACATGCAGCTGAATTCCATATCCCTATAATTCCAAGGAAAAGCTCCCTTATTGGTGAATCTGGTTATGATAACAACTGGAAAGAAAAAGTGGAAATCTTTTTTTCTCCAATCTTGTTGAAAATCTTGGCTACCTTACGCATTTGATAAATCATGATTAAGAACCTTGATGTGATGGAGAATGACATGCCTGAAACGTCTTTATATAAGTTTATGTATAGAACATTGGAGCTTTGATGAGAAGCCACTTGCTTCCATACAGTTGCATTTTTTTGTTGTCATTCATTCATGAGTGGTGTAGTAGGACTAAATGGGGGAACATTCACATATACTGCTGAATACCGAAAAGCTTTGAGGTGTTCCTGAATGTGTGCTATCATAGGACACAAGTTCACTATGCAAATTCATCCTTGCTGCATTTGCACAATGCTCATAAACATTTGATAATATGTAAGGTGTTATGGAGGCTAAAGATTGTTCACAACTTTCCCCATTGTGATCCCTGCACACAAATGTATCACTTAAAAAAAACCTTTTTCATCCCATACTAGATATCATTGAGAAACTGATTTCTCATAACTGATTGCTTCCACAACGTAGTTATTTGTATTTATCAAGCAGTCCTTTTCCCTGTGGCTTTCACAGACAAGCCCTGTTCAGCAAAACTCCATTGTTAATTAAAAGTTTACATTCTGAAGGTCTGAACAAATTTAATTTTCTTAAAGTTAGGACACAACTTAATTGCTCCTTAAGGAGCTTTTCTTACTCCCAAATAGGTCTGCTCACTTGTCAGCCCCATCAGGTAGACTAGATCCAAAACTCAGCTCCACAGAATGTCCTAGAATTATAGTTTATTCAAACAGGATACAATAACAAAGTTTTACAAATCTGATTGTGCCATACCATTCTGTGTTTTCATAACCCAGACAATTAAGAGAGGAGCTTGCTTTTGATGAGCTGCCAAATATTATTCTTGCTTCTTGGGATTTAAATGTTTCACCCCTTTTGCCTAGATAACGATTCTTGCTTTTTTTCTATCAAGGTCATCTACCTTATTAATGCATCACTAAGTACTATAAGCTGAATGCATAGTATGGACAAGTATAGTAAACAAAATGTAGTAAGATGGATTCCCAGGACAGATTCAGGAATAAGAGGCAGCTTAGTACAGACATTATATATCAAAGAAAGACAGGGAAGACAGCAACCAGTTTGTAAGAGTATATGCTAGTTGCAGATAGCTATTACTGTTGGTCAAGATTCTGTCTATAGGTGTGGAACAATAAGCTTCCTAGAGTCACTGCAACAGTGACATATGGATGGTATATAATTTAATAAATAAATACATATATTAGATTGGAAGAATCACCAGGCACCTTTTTCGACTTTTGGGCTTGTCAACAGGTTGGGAGAGAAAAGTTTAAAATGATGTTCAGGAAGAACCATGGAAATCTCAACAATTTTTTTTTCCTTAAAAAGTTAGGGAGCCATATAATATCTCTGCTTTCATAGTGGTCTTAAATGCTATCAATAATAATCTAATAATTTACATAAAGAAAAAGATTGAGAAATAAAACACTGCATCATATTAGACCCCACTTTCTGAGGTTTTTTCCTTAAGAACATTTCTTTCCAGAGATTATCTCTTCTCAGATTTTCCTAAATTTCATCATGTATTACTGAGCCTAACAAAGTTGCTAGTGCTCTGTACTTAGTCAAACCTTTCTTATGGTAAGTGACCAGAATTTTACTTAAAATAGAAATCAAAACATACAAAACAAAAGATGAACATGAATAACCATAACTAAGTCATCGTTATGCAGTGGGTTTTATAAAAAATGAAATAAAAATTGGTCATATTCAAATTATGTTGCTTAATTAACAATAACACTACATAAAATAAATCCCAATGATCCAGAAATGTAGTTAATACATGGGGTATAAAATGCAGCCATGTATTTTTATAAAATGAGTAGTAAAACAGCATACAGATTGTATTTTTCACTGACCTTTCATCCCAAGGACAGATTTTTAAAGAAGGAATTCCTGAACTTTCCTATAAGAAGGAAAATGTTGGAAGTGTGTTAAAATGTGTTAGGGTTGATGGTCTCCTAAATTCAGGGATAGCTATTTAAATATTTTTCCCAGTCTTAAAAAGGGAGACTGACTACTCAACATAAAATCTCTTAGGACGGCTAATAAATCTAATTACCTTTTATATCCACAACATGTTTGACACTGTCTGCTTATAGTCCATTATTAGTAATATATCCTTTGAAAAGCAATAATTCTTCAATCCATGATTGAAGAATAATTCTTTAACCCAATCTTCAACCAATTTTTCAAATTAATTCACAGTTATCCAGGATCAAGAGACCTAGATCCAGAAGAAAAAGCAAAAATTCCAACCAGAATAAAAATATTCATAGTCGTACTCTGGTTTCCATTCTAATTCCATCAGTTTCATGGTGAAGGGCTACATTAAGCACACTTCACAACATTTGGGAAATCACCCATAAAAATTTAGACTATACTTTCTCCAAGGGACCAAAGAGCTATAACGAACTTGAATGGATGTCAAATAGCAATAGCAGTTAGACTTATATACCGCTTCATAGGGCTTTCAGCCCTCTCTAAGCGGTTTACAGAGTCAGCATATTGCCCCCAACAACAATCTGGGTCCTCATTTTACCCACCTTGGAAGGATGGAAGGCTGAGTCAACCCTGAGCCGGTGAGATTTGAACAGCCGAACTGCAGAACTGCAGTCAGCTGAAGTAGCCTGCAGTACTGAAGTAGCCTGCAGCATTTAACCACTGCGCCACCTCAGCTCTAAATAAGAGCTGTGCGTGAATTTCTTTTGCTGTAAACACCTTTAAGTGTTTACAACAATTTTTTAAACTTTTTTTTATGTATACATGATTCTACATGTACTTTACTGACTACACAAAAGCCTTCAAATGTGTTGACCATGGCAAGCTCTGGAACTGCCTGAAAGAACTGGGAATATTATCACACCACATCCAGCTCATTTAATCACTGAACTTTGATCAAACAGTCACTGTAAGAACATAATAGAATCTGGAGACACAAAATGGTTCAGAATTGGGAAAGGCACTCAGCAAGGTTGCATCCTATCACCTATACTATTCAACATGTACACAGAAATAGTTATGAAAAGTGCACACTTGGAGGAATCTATCATTGGGATTAAAATTGGTGGTAGAAATATTTTTTTTTTAAATTATGTATAAACTTAGTAGGGATGCACCTGTGATTAAACGATATATTGTATGTGAAGATGGGTTTTCCCTCCCCCCCCTTTTTTCTTTCCATCCTCTCCCTTTCCCATTGTTGTCTATGTAACAAAAAATAAAAATAATTAAAAAAAATTGGTGGTAGAAATATTAACAACCTCTGATTCTACAGTAAGGTATAATTAGCTCGCCTAGTTGTTCTTCCTATCTAGTTTGTCTGAAAGGGAGACATCAATCTTGCAAGTCTGAAAGCACAAATTTCCTGCCATCACTTTTAACTATATGAATAATTATGGAGTTGTTTCTTAATTTATTTCTCTTTTATGCCACTAGAGCAGGGGTGTTAAACTCAAGGCCCATGGGACAGATTCGGCCCATGGGGTGCTTAGATCTGGCCCATGCCGCCCCTGGAAACAGTAAAGGACTGGCCTGTGGTACCTCTGCCAGCAAAATCGGAGCTCGGGAGAAATGTGTGTGGCCCTCCCGGGCTCTGTTTTCAGCCATGACTGCCTCCTGCAACCCTCTGTCAGCTAAAACGGAGCTCAAGGAGGCTGTGTGCTCCACTTTCACTGGCAGAGAATTGCAAGAGGCTGTCGCAGCTGAAAATGGAGCCCCTCCCAGGCCCTCTGAGGTCAAACACAACTCTGATGCAGCTCTCAATGAAATCAAGTTACCCTTCTTTTCTGATTGTTTCCTAGACAGCTTCTCTTCCCTTTATTTTCCAACCTCATCCACCCATACCATTACAGATACACCATCTTTCTCTTGGCCTATCAGTTATAAATCCATTTTTGATATCATTTCTATCTTGTCAGATCAAATTTGTTCTACATATTTCATTTCTCAAGAAACTCTTTTGGGTATACGCCATCCCTAGAATCAGATATCATTGCTGACAATATTGATATTGTGGCTACTATTTTCTAATACCATTCTTCAAAAGTCTCCCTCAGTATTTTTATTGTTATAACTTTTTGCAACACTTTATAGGGTTGTAAATCTTTCTTCTACCTAAAATCTTCAATTCCCTTCAGTGTCCAGTTTTTGTAACCATGAAATTTCTTATCTTCGCTATATTTGTAGTAAAAAAACAAAAACAAAATCTATTTCCCAAAAGAAACTATTAAGTTCTTTATAATTAATTCCAAAATCTTATTACAAAAGCTTTAATATTCCAATTTTATCTGAACTTTATAGTTATAACTTTCTAAGATCAAAATTGTAATTTATTTCAGATTCAAATTCTTACACTTAAGATTAAATTTTAGGGTTTTTTTGTTTAATAATTAACCCAGTTTATTATTCCAAAAGGGTCTAATGGCTTAACAGTAGTTAATGAGCAATTTACAAAAGTGATTAAAAGTAAGCTTTGTAAACTATGTGTCCTTTAAAAGTCTCTGCCACTGTTGAGAGCCCATCTCTGGGCACTCAAACCTGCATAAATCCATGGTCCTGTTGTCTCCTCATGAGGAGCAAACACCCAGAGCACATTTGGGCAATCTCCCATCTTCTCCTTATCTGGAGAGATTCCAAGATCCCTGCCATAGTCTTCAGTTCAAACAACCTCCTTTGGAAGCTCCTTGGACAGCAACAATATTTCAGTGAGCCAAGTTTAGAGGAATGGTATTTAAAATTATTTAACCTTGTCACAACAGAATATACAGCTTAAATAGCAACGATGACACAATGCAGTCCTGCCTAATTGCTCTGTGGATAAGATGTTCTATGAGGTAATATCCTTGCAATAGATTTTTAATCTGGAATGTTCAGTAGGCATACACACTAGTAGGTTTGTAAGTGTCCATTTACATGAGCTAGTGCTCTATGTCAAAAAGAGAATAGAAGGATGAAGGATTGGAGAAAGATGCAGGGAAATCATTCTCCATAGCAACCATTCCTCCCTAATAATGGTGCATTGCTTCTGCCTCGTACTCTGTACACATTGAAGTGGAAGAAACTATCATTTAATAGCAGCTGCAACATTTGCATTGTAGAAGGAGTATAAAAAACAGTGTAAGAAATGACCAATGAAGAAACATGCAAAAACAGTATTATATCCTGAAAGCTTAGTTGTCTGTGAAATGAAAACTATACCTGGCACATTCATTTATTTGCTATTTACTAGTAAGAAAACTTCCAATGATCGGTTTCAGTTTACAGATTATGTCCTCTGAGTTTGCACAGGCTTGAAAATGCTTTTTAAAAGTTTATGCTTTTCTTTTTATGACTCTGCAGACATTGGAAACCCAATTGCTGCTTTATAGCAGGGTGGGTCAACTGCAACCTGTGGGCTGAATTTGATCACATAATCCTACTATAGCGTCCTATATTTGTGCTCTTAGGTTTAGCACCAAATCAACATTTTTAGCAGCATTGGTTGCTGTTTTTGTAAGCCATCTTTTCCCCTAAACTCATATGCAGAATGCAGTTAGGGAAGGCTGGTCCATGGAGTTCTGATAGTAATAGGCTTCTTTCAAGCAAAGCACGTCTGTTCAGATGCATCACTCCAGATGACAGCAATGCAAACGGGAGCCTGCCTTCTTTCCCACCTCTCAATTCCACTGCAATAAAAGGCCGCATTCTTCTGCTATCGATGCTGCATTTAAATAAATCCACAAGACAGGAATGATGGAGGGAGGGGAGGCGTCAGACATTTTTGCTGTAACCTGCCCGGAGGGTAGCTGAGCTAACAAAATCATTAATGTCCATGGCACTTTGTCACAGAGACATCTGTTGTCAGCTGTTTAGGGTATGTCCTTCAGTTTATCCTCTTTCCCTGCTGTTATTCCATATCTAAAAGTGTCAGATTGATAGAACCATCCCAAACCTGTGTAATGGCTCTCCTAGGGAACCACCAGATCCAGAAATGGAAAGCGGTTGAGAAAGACTAAAAAGTGAGAAAAGAAGTAAAAAACAAATAACAGTAAGATGGCCTAATCCAGTAGAAAGTATTTTCCTATGCTCAGATGAAACCAAACTTTCCCATCCATCCCAAATCTATGTATGCAGATATGGATGTATGGATTGACTTGATTTCATCTATACCCTAGCTTTCAGCTCTAGCAAGCAGTCAAGGAATCTAACAAAATGTAAAGAGGAGTTAAAGGTCCTCTGAAATCATGGAGGATCAAGCCCATGTGATTCACACATCTATATCAGTATTGCTCCATTCCAAGAATGGGAATCAGAGCTATAATTCTAACCTCACACTACATCAGCAGGGTCCCAAACGTCATCAGTTGTGACAAAATGTTGCCCTTGAGACCCATTCCCCATAAGGCCAACAAGCTCTTTTCCTGTTGATGGATTGTCAGTGATTATCTTTGAGGAACGATTGGGGCAATTTAGTTGGAGGGCAGTGAATGAATAGAGTTATCCTATGGTGTGGAAAAAGTAGATTTGAGGAAAGAATTCATCCAATGAGGGTTGATACTGGGTCGCCGAGTTCAGCAAAAGGAAGAATATAGTGTACAGCTAAATGTTGGAACTCACTGGCACAAAGTGCAGAAATGTCCATCAACTTAAACAGATAAGCAAAGTTTCGGATTGCAACTTTTCTTGATCTCCATGCTGGCTGAAGCTGATGGACACCAATATTGAACATGTCTAAGGTTAGCCCTGATCTTCTTAGAAGCTTTGAAGGGAGATCTGTTGTTGAAACAGTTTCGAGTAACACAAAACTATATTTTTTTCTTTTTAATTGAGACTAGAGAGTTACGTGCTATGTTTTCATTCATTTAAGGAGTCCAATTGCAGCATTAATTGCAGAATTTTATAATAATAACTGTGTTTTCTTGTAGGCCATTCTCCAAGAAATGTTCTTCTCATTATGGTTCCCTCTTCTCTCATTAATACAATACAATACAATAGCAGAGTTGGAAGGGACCTTGGAGGTCTTCTAGTCCATCCCGCTGCCTAGGCAGGAAACCCTATACCGTTTCAGACAGATGGCTATCTTTTCCCTTCCCTTAGGATTGTATATCTACATATCCCTATCATTTTACATTAGCCTGTACACAATGTTATCATCTTCCAGCAGGGGTGATTTCTCCTCTTTTGCAGAGCATCTTTTACTAATATCAATTATGATTAATTATCTCATGAAAAACCACTGCTGTAACTCTGGAGAGTGTTCTGTTTTGTTCCAGTTTAGATTCCAGATACTTTTAGCTTCTGCACCAACCCAATAATATAGATTAAGCTGAGAAAGTAAGAGGCCAAAGTTATTAAATGAGTTTTATAGTTGATATAAAAATCTAAAACTATGTTTTATTGTGTGAATATGTTCCATGTTTTCCACTGATTCTTCCCCCCCCCCCCCCCCGCAACAACAAAATCAGCACAGGAAAGAAAAATGGAAATGTCATTCTATGCTACTCCTTATATTGGGTGAGAGCAGTAGAGCAGACATTTATCTACTCCATCGCAGCCCTCCCCAAATTAGATTCATTACATCACAATAACATTTGTTTTGCTGTTTGTTTTTGAATGATTCCATGATATAATTCTCCTCGCACACTCCCATTGAGCAAGCTTTTGACCCTTTGTAAATTCCCTCCCTCTAAAGAGTGTGAAATTGTGTTCATATTAATTGTAATGCCTGGTTCCCAACGTGATAAAGATTCAGAATATCACTAATTAAACAGCCAGCTACAATCTTCTTTGTTATTGGTGGGAAACCTGTCTTCTCCCTCATTCTCAGGAAAGTCTAATTAAGAGAGAGACAGAGAAATCTCTTTTTTTTACCCCATGTATATGGGGGATATATAATGGTTCCAAATGAGAAATAGTTTAGATGCTGGAATTTTCATAACCTTATATCTTTCTGCTCAATAAATCTTGCTTAAGAGACTCTATGAATCGTGCTTGGAAAGAATCACTTGTAGTTTTAGGCAGCTGCCAAATAGCTTGACATTAACTTTTATTAAGCACAAGGGTGGGGAACATTTTGATAGCTTATACTGTACTTAACATTTTGAGGACTGCTGAAAACTATGCAGGGCAAGGGGGAAGGCATTTCACAGAGCTTGGCAGACTGAGTTTGGAGGGAATGGGATGAACATCTTTTCCATTTTTAACAGTTACTTTCTTCAAAATGGCAATAAACCTTGCTGTCAATTTTCAGCTATCATAGTCAGGAGCTCCAAAGGGTTGTTTGTTTGTTTTTTTGCACTTGAATCAGAAGCACCGAGGTGCTTCCAGGTTGAAAGGATTAGTCAGTGACAGCACTGTTGTCCTAGGGATGCCCAGTTGGAGGCTCCTTTTAAGTCCCGGAGCCGGAGCTGAAGCGAAGGATGAGAGCGCAATCCTGCCCCACTGCTGCAGTTCTTGGGTCTCGAACGTGGGTTTGTTAACTTTCTGCTTAGTGTTCCAACAACTTGAGCCAATGTGCTCCAGGCCAAAGTTCCTTAAAAGGGCTACATACAATTTACTTGTTCCAATGTTATTTCTTTTTCTAATTTTTTTTTTTAAAGCAAACTATTTAAGGCTTTTCTGATTGCATTCCCCAGCATGGTTGATTGGGGAATTCTGGAAGTTGAAGTCAACATATGTTAAAGTGATTAAGTTTGAAAAGCATTGCTCTAATCACTTCAATAAGATTAAGGAAAATAATCAATAAACATAGAATCCCTATGTGTCATAAATTATTTTTGCTTTCAATCATGGTAAAATGGTTTATACAATTAAGTGTTGCTATTAAATAATATACAAGTTTTTAAAAATAAATTAAAAAAAAACAGAATTAAATGAAAACTTTGCTATCGCTCTCTTATTTCCAGAAAAGGTAATGTCAGAGTTCCAAGTAATAGACCCATACAAAGCAAAACTCCGAGGCAGATGGATTCCTCAAATAATAATTTTATTGGGTATAACATATTGGCACAGATCTGGTGAAAACCGACTCTGAACGTTCCCACGTTTTTCACCTAATTAAAAGTAAAAGTTTTCCCTCAACCCCAAACAATCAATCACATGGTCCAATCAAGGCGCTGTCTGGTTCCTCTGACCAACTGTGGGAATGTCCTTGATTCCCAAGAGAAAGTACGGTATTTTATTTTGGCTACAAAACCCCAGATATCTCTAATCCCCCCTCCCTATCCCTCAGCTCCAGTGTGGCAACACTGAAGCTCCAAGATGGCTTTTGTCAGGTCAGCTTCAGTGTTGACAGTAAGTTTTTCTGTGATCTGAAATTTGAAAGAACTTTAGGAAAAGAGGGGAAGGTAGTAAGCCTTGTGCATGTTTTCCTTTGGAAGGAAGGGTGGGAGGGAGGGAGGGGTTAGTAATTCTGAAATAAACAATTGGTGTAGAGCCATCCTTAAATATCACTTGTGTATGTTATATTTAATAGTACCAGTGAGAAAATTTCTGCTTTTCTTTCCTAAACATTCAATTTGATAAGAATTTACTTCTGAGTCTCTCGAAGAATAGCATCATATGTTTCATTTGTAACATTGCTTACAGATCGAAATTGATATATGTCTTGTTCCATATCATGATTTATTTATTATATTGGATCTCTAGTCAATGGCTATAATCAAATTTGGCTTTGATTGGAATTGAACTGGGATTTCAGCAAGGAAGGATATTTTAGGCATATAGATAAATATTAGCAGGAAGTGGGTCAGCACAATAGTATTGAAGCCAAGCTGGATACTGGATTCATACAATATGCTTAACCAGGTTTCTAAATGAACCAAATTTCTTGGAGATTGCTTCTAGCTACATGGGCTTCTGTAAAGTTTGTAATGATGGCAATGATGTCAATGATTGGCAATGATATCAAACTCTCCAGCTCTTATTAGCCAGGGTTGGTGCTGTGGACATGCAGTATCCTTCTCCTCCAGTCATTGGACATTATCACATTTTGACAATAGGCTGCAAATGAGATTGTACACATGGCTTTCACAGAGGCATCTGAGGCATCTGCTTATGTATTGTATTGCATGATCACACTTCACAAAATACCATTTATGGGTGCTTTACATACCAGGATTCTCTGGAAGAGTTGTATACATGTTTCTAAAAGTGTGCTGCTAGTTCTGTCCCAAATGTTTATATTATCCTATAATCTTTCCACTGCTTCCACCAACAAGGGCCTTCATGTTGCACTGCTTTGTACTATTTTCACTGGATTGTGTGTGTATCATTTTGCCTACTCCAAAAGCAAGTATGGATGCTTTGTGGGATGTTTCTGGGTACTGCCATTCTTTTGTAGCTTTTATCAATTTGGAAGCTCAGCAAGAACTCTGTCAATTCCCACTTCTAAGCTTACAAGACATATGTGCAGCCAAAGAAAAGAAAGAGAGAACTTCGGGTGTACTTCTCTGCATCATGCCTTTAATCTGTAATTTAATTTGAATGTGGTTTTTACAATCTTCTAGAAGAGTGATGAACCTGTGTCCAAAAGCCTCATGTGGGTGAAATGAGAACTTTTCTCAATATGATGGGCAAGATGAATTCTGCTTCATCCTACTTATTCTGATGTTCCAGTACATGTCAGTGGGCCATGGGAGGAGCACAAAATAAAATGAATGGGAAATCTCTTGATGTGCCATGTCACCTTACTTCTGCTTCATTCCACACCTCCTATGACATCCTGACTTAATATTATTGTCAGGATATTTTTGGACATGAGAATGCCAGTCTTCCACCAGACCAACAGACCTCTGTCAGAAACCAGTATAGATTATATCCATGTCAAACACTGAAAAGTGGATACAACCACCTTCTCCAAATTTACTTTCAGACACCTCTCCAATATATATTATGGTTGATTTTACCAAGGACAGTGACAAAATAAGAAGGGGAATGCAGGCAATGTATCAATTGCTGTCTTGAACATCAAAATAGTAAGGACAGCCCTGCTCTCACGCTCATTCCTGATGCAGAAGAGAGCTTGGCCACCAGAACAGTGAAGATTAATCTGGTATATTTTTCTGACATCTCAAAGACTGAAGGAACTCTGATTATTTAGTTCTTGGAGGACCCTATCCAAATTCATGTATTTAGTGGCTTTAAGGGCTAAATTCAGGTTACTATTTAAATTCAGGTTACTGATTATTTTTTATCAGCTGCTTGATTTCAACAGATACCTGGAAGGTAAGAGCAATATGGTCCTTTCCAATTGCATTTGGCCTTGTAATATAGACAAAAAAATTCAGTTCATGTTGAGTAAATCTTAATAATTATATTTTATACATATCTTAATAAATTAATTTTCCTTTTGAAAGGAAAAAAAATGTGAATATTGGATAAAAGGAAACAGCGAGTCACCCATCACTAAGTCTGAAACAAATATGTACATCCCTGAAAATATCTAAACAAGTGCTGAGCAAGCTGCTGATCACTCAGCTAGAATCATATCGCTGTTTTCATAGTTACATTGTGAAATCTCTCTATTTTTATGGCACAGAGATGGCTACCTAATCTTCCATGGCATGGAGAATTACCTTGCCTCCCAAGAGAAGTCAAGGAGGCTTTTTAGTCTGCTCAATAAAAATGAGTTGCAGCATTCTGAATTTCCATGCTCAAGGTCAGGCAATAATCCCCTTGCCAATGAAGCAAATAGAAGAATCTGTCTTCACGGTAGCTCCTTTGACCAAAATGAAAAGCAGCTCATTTGTAGATGCATTTTAAACAGAATCACGACTTTCCAAAGTGAAAGTTGTGCCAGGTAAACCTCAGTTCCAAATGGTAGGCAGTGGTGGAATTCAGCCAGTTTGCACCTATTCCGAAGAACCGGTTGTTAACTTTCTAAGCAGTTTGGTTGTTGGAAGAAATCTCTGGTTTTTTCCACTTTACAGGGCAAATCCTGTAAGGAAGGCAGGAAGGAAACATTCTGGTGTTGTTTCTAGCCCAATCTTTATAGCCTTGCTTACAGAAACTGCCTCCCCAGTTAACCCTTGTTACATTGTAACAGCTAAGGCGAAGCGCCCATTGACGTGAGTGATGTTGAGTTGGCCATGCCCACCCAATCACATGACCACCGAGCCCCACCTACCCAACTGGTAATTAGGGCGGAGAATCAGTTGTTAAATTATTTGAATCCACCACCCGTAGAGTGGTAGTTTATCTAATGAAGCATATTTTTTTAACATAACAAGTACCTAATTGTTCCGTATAGGAAAAGCTGGAAACTGTTTTCAAGCTAGTCTTTTCCATGCTGATTACATTAATATTCATGGTGGATATCTGTGTGTCTGTGAGTCTTCACTATTTAATAGTTAAATCCTTTAGTTACCAAGATGCATCTAACTAACTTCATTGAGAATCTTTCCTTGCTAATGATTTGGAACAATTTGGCAACCCCAATTTCATTTCTGGCTTGTATGATACTAGCTCAAGTCACATTTTAAATAATTTTAGCTCATTGATTTGTGCATTTGTGCTTTTGATCCATGTTCCTTAAACCTTAGCCATCCTGCTAAAGTGTCCAGTTGGGAAATATTTGCAATGTTACCTCCTCTTAAGAAGAACAGTTCTTAACAGCAGGCCAGCCTTGATTGCCAGTGATAAATTCATTACTTAGGCATTGCTAACATGAAAAGATGCCAGTATTGTAAGAGGGGAAGTAGGAAACATCCACTATCAGCT
Organism: Thamnophis sirtalis; assembly: GCF_051295495.1. NCBI lineage: Eukaryota > Metazoa > Chordata > Lepidosauria > Squamata > Natricidae > Thamnophis > Thamnophis sirtalis. The sequence continues at coordinate 106,280,011 of NW_028261384.1, read as the reverse complement.
CTTAAATTATTTCCCAGCCATTAAACAATGTATTTAATTAGACAACTGGAACACACACAGAACAGCAAAAAGGATTAGCCCTTATTCAGATAGGATACTACATCACCACAACAGGGATTGGATTCCACTAATATGAAAGGTAAGCCAAGATATTGAGTGGGCTGGTACTTTAATCTGCCCATGAAACTCAACTCAATGAACTGACTGATGTCAGCATTGAGGGCCCTTCCAACATTATATTTTGATAACAATTTGCCAGGTATCCAGTTCTGACCATCAAATACCACAACTCTACATTGGAGTTTTCTTGTTGTAAAGCTGCCAACAAGAAAACACTAATGTTTCTCGATATTGTGGGATGGAATGCAGCTAAAGATATATTGGAATGATGTGCTTAGCCATCTTTCAATTAACAAAACTCCATCGTGGAGGTGCTCTGGACCTATGGCCTGTCTGTCTGTCAATCTATTTCTAAACAGGGATTTAGGGCTCTTCTGAGTGAAAGGGGAAACTGTCTAAAAATAGTCTGGCAAACAAGTTGCTGGCATGGAAGGGGAAGCTCCCCAAAAGTCATCGCCATCCCCCCAAGAAATTAAAAAAGTAAAAACTACAGCAAAATGAAACTCCCCAAAAAGCAGAGAATTCGAATGTGCCTAATGGTGCAGGAACCAACAATATATAGATGGTTGAACTCAGCTCTTTCATGTTTAAAATAACCTTCAAGAGAATTGTAATAATCCTTTTTTAAAACAAAGTCTTAGGTCTCTTTCAAGTGACCATTAAAACTTTGCTTATCAGGAGTGAGCTCTACAAGAGCTTAGAAAGTGCCCATCATGGGCAGATACCTCTGTGGAAGTCAAGTGCTGCAACTCTTGTAATTCGTGTAGAGCTGTGTCCAATGACAAAGAGGGCAAGGGGCCCCTGTTTACAGTAGACTAAAGTGTCCAAAGATGCTGGGCAGATCCCATTCCTGATGAATTCACAACCACATTGTCAGTAAAACATCCAGTATTTTATTCATAACAAAAATTGTGTCAGGAGAAGGAGCACATTACTTCAAAAATGGAACAGTTAATGCTGACTTTGAGCTGACGTTAAGCTATGGGCTGGTGATGAAAGAAAACCTAGTAAGGATTTGTATATGCTTGCAATCAGAAGATAAAATCTTACCAGTCTCAAGGATCCAACAGCCAGCTTTTTAAATAAAATAAATCAAGCAGTTTATTGACCACCCATGCTTCATTGAAATGGATTTAGGAAGAAATATCAAGTCTCGGATTCTTATTCAAATAGCATCAATTGATTACTTTGTCAATTCTAATGACATTCTTAAAACCATTTATATTAGTTTTCTAAATAGCCATGTTTTCCATTGATTTGGCAATAATATTATCTGTATGGAGTTTTGTATTCTGTACGATGTTTTATGGCATGGAGTGCTGTGCAGCAATAAAAGGTTTGATGTATTTAACGTACAGTCTTGAAACTGTGGCCTTTGATCCTGATCTTGCTTTATAAATGGATAAAAATGCAAATTAAAGCACAGATTAGATTCTCAGATTAATATTGTCCCTATTGTAAATATAATTCCACTCCTTATGATGATTGATGATTCCAGTACAATTTACAATCATAGGGAAATCAGAAAAAATAAACATTTTTAAAAAAAAATAAATGAAATGTGGAAAAAGAAATGATAGATTCTGTCGACCCCACACCAGTTCGCCCTGAAGCCTGTAACAAATGTATATTTAATAGCTAAACAAATTATAGTGATGCTCTCCAGATATAGCTGAATTTTCAAGTCCTGTCATCACAGTTAGTGTTCAGATTATTTTGATCAATTTGATCAGAACTGGCCAAACGTTTTATAACACATCATTGTCATAGATTCATCAATTAATCTGGCACTTTTATATAGACTTGCCTAAGACCATGGTGCACTTAACAGAGCCAGAATTATTCTGAATTAATCATGCATGGATTTAAACTTCTTTAATAAATAAAAAATACACTATATACTATAGTCCAGTGATGGAGAACCTTTTTGGCACTGAGTGCCCAAACTGGAATACACATGCGTGTGCTGGAGCACCAGAAACCTGAAGATCAGCTGGTCGGTGTGCATGCATGGTGTGCATCCACTTTGGGTTTCTGGTGTGCATATGCACTCTGTCCACTTGGTCTTTGCGTGTACCAGAATGTCGAAAATCCAAAGATCAGCTGGCCAGCACGTTTTATTTGTGTTATCATGCTTTATTAAATATCTCAGATGTAAGATATTTACTTGCATGCACCCTGGCCAGCTGTTCCTTGGGTTTCCGGTGCTCCGACGCATGCAAAGATCAGCTGGCTGGCGCACATGCATGCACCAGAAACCAGAAGAGCAGCTGGCAACGGCACATGTGCCCACAGAGAGGACTCTGCATGCCACCTCTGACACATGTGCCATAGGTTCACCATCACGGTATAGTCCCAATTAGGATTTGGAATCCTAAAATATTTGAGGACATTAGCTTGGCAATAGTTTGCTTTATGTCCTTAAATTCTTGCAAATATTTAAATCAAATTTAACCATCCATCTTTATATTGTCAATATATGTGGGGAACACACTGAGAAATGGTTACCATGCCATGGTACATGAGGACATTTATTGAGGAATGATTCTATGGCAGAGGACTTGTTTCTTTTTCTTTCCTTTTCTTTTTTCTTTTGGAACTTCCACATGAATTATGGTTTCTTCAGCTGGTTCTTTTCTATCTTGGCATGAGCAACCTCTTTTCTTTTCCAGCTTACCTTAAAATGTCAGTGACATACCACAGCATTCTCAATAGACAGAGTCTAAAGTTTCTTACTTCTGAGATATTTAATAAAAGATGAACCCTTTATCTTTTAAGTCTGTTCATTTTAGAGACTACATCCCATTTGAAGACTACATCTTCAAATCCCATCTCAAAACTTACATTTTTTTTAATGCTATCTGGGCTTTGCATGATCTCCCACAATTAAGTGATAGCCAAGTTCTAAATATTATTAGCCAGAATGCTCACATATATTCTCTCTCATTTTCCCATATTGGTTTTTTTTTTTAGTACAATTTTACATTGGAAGGTAGTCACGGCATGTAGTCCCTTGCATTTATAAAAAACAAAGTTCAGTTTTCTGGGATATATTTTACAAAAGGCTGATGAGACTTAAGGAAGCCTTAACCAGAGATTTGTTTGTAGGTATCAAGGCTACAAGGCAGTTATTGTCATTTTGCACAACTATTCATTGTAGTGAGATGCTTCCAGATGGATAGTTTGCAGAACTGACAATCATGGATAACTTTTTCTATCCTTCATAGATTTTTCTCTGGTGACAAGATAAAAGAAATATGAAAATACAGAATAGTTTACAAATGAAACATAAGGTTATGTGGTTATTCCCCCCCCCCTTAAAATTCTATGAATAATGCAGATAGTCACATAATATCGACACATATCCACCAAGAAGCTTCCAGATTGAACTTTGTCCATTTCACTGGTAGAATCCAAGGGCCATCATGACGTTGCTGCTACTGTTAAACAACTGGGAACAAAATATCCATATGGCATATTACAAATTACTCAAAGAGCTATTGGAAGAGTCAACTTTACCATCTACAGTACTCCCCCTCTAAAGTTCTGTACACACTGGTAATGTAAATAATAATAACAGCAGTAGTAGTATCAATAGTATTAGTAGTTAATTTATTAATTATGTCCATCAAGTTGTTTTCAACGTTTAGTGACCACATAGATAAAATTTCTCCATGATAATCTGATCTTTCAGTTCTTCCATCTGTGCAGCCCCTATAATTGAGTCTATCCAACTTGTTGCTAGTCATCCTCTTATTCTCTTTCCTGTCACCTTTACCAGGATCCTCTTTTCCAGAGAGTTGGGTCTTTGCATAATTTGAGCCTGGTCATTTGTTTCTCAAGTACGAACGCTGGGTTAATTTGTCTGATTTTCCATTGGTTGGCTTTCTTGGCTATCCATGGTATTCTCAAGAATCTTCTCCAACACCCAAGATTAAAAGCATCCAAACTCTTCTTCTCCTGCTTCTTTAAATTTCAACTTTTGGTTCCATAGAATATCACAAGGAAGATCATGGCTTTGTAGGTATAGAAACATTAAAGCATTTGGAGATCTGTTCCAAGATTTCTGTTGCTGCCTTTTCCACAGCATAAATATGTTTTTGGATGATTGGTGATGCTACATAGCACATTAAATTAGGAGAGATATTATTGTGTATAATTAGTGTTACTTCCTAAATTCTGGGACCAAAGATCCTCCAATACCCAAACAGATTTTCCTGGCATGTAAGGTCCCATTGCCAATTCAGGTTCATTGAATCACTCAGGAGAACAATATCTGTTGGTACTGAAAAAATGGTCCTTTTCAGTATCCCATTAATGGATTTCATATTTGTGAAATTGGATTTCCTTACAAAAACTAAGGTGCAGATAAAAAATATTCCATTCTAAATGGCTGATTGGTAAGAGCTACTCCACCATAGAACAGCCCTCACATTTAGAATAATTTCCAGTATCTCCAGGAAACCTAATGAAGGTTTTTTTTTTTTAAAAAAAGGTTGTAATTGCTGATAAAAGCAACTGGAATTTTGAAATGGGAGTTGCATCCATAATTAGTGGGAATGTTGACTTCCAATCTTTTTCTCATCTCTAGAAATCAGAAAATGCAGATGAGGAAAAACAATGGTAATGAGAAGGTATTCTCCAGTTTCATCTTTTCTTCAAATATAAAGGGAGCCATTATCTAGATTATGATAGATAGTGTTGGTAGAGATATATTTAATTTTTCTTCTGCCTGTTGGTTTCCGATGGAAAATCTTAAAACCTCACAAACGCAAAGGTGTGATTCCTCCATTTTGTTCAGGGCTTTGATGGACATGCTGGGGAAGTATGCTTCAAAAAAAAAGGTTCTGGACAAAGAAATTATTGGAGCTGGACAGAAATCAAGTTGGATTTAATTTAATTTTCAAGTTAATTAAATTTGAATTAGTTCCTTATAGTTAATGTGATTATATCCCATAATTTTCCACGTGTCATACTAAAAAAAAAGAAGAATTACAGATGGTTGCAATGTTAGGGGCTCAAGAGATCATCTTTAAAGTGGATTGTGGGGGAGGGGGGAGGCTGAAAATAGTCCAGGAGCTTCAGGTTGTATATTTCTGATAGATTGCCTGATGAAAGTGGGAGAAAGGCAACGGTTCCCCAGGAAAAGGCTGTTGTGGTCAAGAAACTAATCAGTTGGAAATGTTTTAAAATAAAGAAACACCTTCCTGGTTGAAACAATTTAAGGATCCCTGTAGAGTAAAACTTTAAACCTTTAATCTCAAGAATGCTAGACATGGATCTTAAGTATCATATCTATGCTTGATCATAACATTTAAGGTTAAGGTTCCATCATTTTTTTCCTCTTTCTTCTTGGACTTGTCCTTCAGTAGAAGAAAGGTGAGATGAAAGGTGGCAGAAGTTTTTTTCCAACCAGAGAAATATGGAAACTGCTTCCAGGCTGATTTTTATTGTTCAACATGCTGCGCCTCGCAGATCCAAATCTCACAGCACAGGTAGTGCTTTGAAAGAACAGCATATACTGGCTTGAAACGACTTTGCATTCCCAGGAGGAAACACAAAAATCAGCATAAATCTTGTTGGGAGAATGTAGTTGCCTGTTGTGCATCTCAAATTAATGCTAAGAAGTCAAGGGAAGATCTTTTTTTACCATACTATTCATACAAATATATTTCCTCTGCTCCCACTGAGCAAAGGTATTGATAATATTCATAGAAACCCAGTAGACAGTAACAGAAGGATTTTGAATCTGAATCTGAATACAATATACCAGCCAACATCCATTTATATTAGTTTGGGATTTCTTGGTTAAAAAGAAGCTAGAATTTTAGGAATAAAGGTACAGAATGCATGGAAGTTATTGCCCAAAATCTTTCAGGTTTTTGGCATTCACAAAGATATAAACCAATACACTTTTGAGAAAATATACTTGCGGTACAAGATACTGCACCTGTTTGCACATATACATACCTCCGCTTTTCTGCAGCATTACCAAAGTCTTCTTTCATCCTGTGGTACCAAATTTGTGGGTGAATGTATGTGAATGACTTCTTCATCCCACACAAAGATCCCTTTTTAAATTGTACAAAAGATGCAGTTCCACATGGCTTTGGAATAAGCTGGAAATCAGGTGGCCATTCCAAATGTGTGTAGAATTGCACTAGACAATGAATAAATGGGCAATAAAAAGCCACGTCCCAGGTATACAAACCTAAGTGATTGTTAGGCTGGAACAAGTTTAGTTTAGTTACATGCAAGTATGATTAGGGAGGCATGCATCCATTTTGATATGTGAGAGGAAAAGGGGTACAGCAGATACAGTATGCTGAAAGGCAGTTGGTTTGAACCACAGGCATCACTATTTTAATTTGTTTTGAAGGAACAGGAACACAATTGCTGTGAATCTGAGAGCCAGTTTGGTCTAGTGCAGTGTTTCTCAACCTTGGCGACTTTAAGTCCTGTGGACTTCAACTCCCAGAATTCCCCAGCCAGCGAGAGCTGGCTGGGGGATTCTGGGAGTTGAAGTCCATAGGACTTAAAGTTGCCAAGGTTGAGAAACACTGGTCTAGTGTTTAAGACATCAGACTAGAAACCAGAAAACCATGAGTTTTAAGTTCTTAGCCTTAGCCAAAGGTGATTTTGGGCCAGTCATTTTATCTCAGCCCAACCCACTTCATAGATTTGTTGTTGTGGGGAAAATACGAGGAGGAGGAGGGTGTGTTGGGTGTGTTCACCACCTTGGGTTGTTTGTAAAAATAATAAAGATAGAATATAAAAAAATAAATAATAAATCTGATCCTACAGCTTCAGTTGCTTGTCTGTACTGCTGTTAAATTTGGTCAAGCAACATGCATGTAAAAATGTTAGTACAGAGGTATCATTGTCTTCCACTGCAGCCTTCCCCCCATGTCTCTGATCTTAGAACCTAAGTAGGCAATCAGTGGTCCCCCAAATGTGACTGAACTTCAGTTTCCAGCAGTCTCATTAAGCACTGCAGCACCAGTGATGAGAGATGCTGGGAGTTGTAATCCAAGAACATCTGAAGGAGCACAATCTCTATCTTCCATTTTTAAAGCAGTCTTCTCCAATTGAATGTCTTCTGGACTTCAATTTCCAGAAGATGCAGTTAATATGCTATCCCTTCTTCAGTAGAGTAAAGGTGGAAACTTTTGGCACTTTCCCACATTCTTCATCATGTTTGCTCCTTCAGCATCTTCCTTGTTTCCTGTTAACCCTATTGTTCTCTTTATTCCCTTCATTGTGGCCTGCTAGACTGTCATCTTATAATTCTTTGTTACTAAAACCAATGCTCCACCTCTCTGTTTTATAGTCATCTATTGTTCTCACTAGGACCTTACTGCATACAGTAAATATCAAGCCCTGCTACCCTCATTTCTCTAAAAAAAAAAAAACACCACTACACATATTTGATGTTCCTCTTCTCCAGAATTCTAACCATTAAGGTTTATTTACAAAAAGCTCTAGATCAAGGCAGGATATTCTTAGCCCATGGTATGCATATTGCTAACCGGCCCTGTTTTTGTTATCTTCAGAAGAGTCCCAGATATCACACCAGTAAAATAAGTGGAATATCTCTGATTTTAACTGTGTTTTTTTTGAAGGGGAACTTTAAAAAGAAAAAAAAAAGCCTCCCTACAAATCTATTGCATCCTTTAAATTCTTCAAGCCATTAAAAAAACATACACAGAGGAAAAAGGACCAAAAAAGGGGCCCAGCCCTCCAATTATGTCCCTGTATCTTTAGCCATTTCTCCTTCATTCTTACATTACAAAATATTCTTTATTGCATTGAAGCATACTAGTTTTTATCTCCAGTTCCTCCTAACTAACCTTAATAAAGAGGGAGAAAGATTATTCGCTTTAACCAAGGGTGCTATTTTTGGAAAAGGCAAGGCTGAGTAATCTCTCTGTCACCATTTCCAAATTCTCTTTTTCCTTTCCAAATTCTCTTTTTTTTTCTTTTTGCTTCTTTCCCCTTCCTACCCAGCAGTTAAAACGATTGGGGTCTTTTTGGCCTTAAAGTAACCTTTAGGATTTATAATTGGGTCAAGTGCTCCATGTAGTCCTGAGGGACTTCAGTTTGATTGTCTAAGAAAGCCATTTTTGGACTACCTCCATGTGGCAAATCCAAATACTTTCTTCTCCTCCCCTCTGACCTCTACAGTCTTTGAAAGAGGTCCTTTCAAGACATCATGGTCACTGTGAATCTCCCCCCAGATGGTTGTTCTTCTTTATAAACACTTTTCCAACCGTTCTACTAAATGTCTCTTTTTGTATGTGTGTGTGTGTGAGAGAGAGAGAGAGGGAGAGAGAGGGAGGGAGAGGGAGGGAGGGAGGGGGAGAGAGAGAGGGAGGGAGGGAGGGGGAGAGAGAGAGGGGGGAGAGAGAGAGAGAGAGAGAGAGAGAGAGAGAGAGAGAGAGAGAGAGAGAGAGAGAGAGAGAGAGACTTTCCTAGGCTTTCCCTTTCTCTTTGCTGGAATCCACCCCTGCCCCACTGTTCTCTCTGAGCAACCTCCGCCAATTCAATAGCTTTTGATACCTCTTGTACCTTGTTGATCAGCTATGCTACCTTTCTGCTAAGAGGTTTCTTCCCTTCAGGCCAGCTGCCTATTCTCAGGAATAGGAACTTTGTTACTGTAGATGTTGACAGCTGCAAAAATCTTATGTGCCCAAAAATGGAAAGAATTAACCCACATAATGAAGGAATGAATTGAGAAGATGATGGAACTAGTGGAGATGGCAGTGGAGTTAACTGCATTAATTAGGGACAAGAATGTAAATAGTTTTGTGGTTACTTGGAAACCACTTTTGGATTACCTGTATGAAAGGGAGGGGGAATGAAATTTTGACTTTGGGTTTTCATAATTAAATGGGCTATAGAAATGGCTTGTAGTTACTATTTGGCAGTATCAAGTTAAAAGTTGATACTTTAACTTTATTTAGGTAACTTACTGCATTGGGGGGGGGGGGGAAACCTACAAGTTAACTGGTTTTTTGTTTCTTTCTTCCTCTTTCCTTATTTTATCTTCTCTATCCACTTTACTTCCTATTCTTTCCATTGTCTTTATTTTCATTTGTATTTTATGTTAAGAAAAATATTGTAATAAAAATATATTTTTGAAAATTATTTTGATATTACTACCCAAAAAAGATGAACACACAGAGAAGCATTTTTTTTCCTTTTCATTAGTGGAAAAATATTCCATATTTTGTTTCCACATTGAATCCACCATCAAAAGATGATGTCACTTCTCTGTGTGCAACCCTGCAAGAAAAAAATATACAGGATAGCTCATTTTTTTCACCCTTTTGCAAATCCTCCTTTTTCATATTTTGGGCAATTTTTTTGGTCTTGATTACAGCAATCTTCTCCTGTCTAGTCATAAATTGTCATCCCTTACCCACTTTCATTTTTTCATAGCACTCACATAACATAACAGACCAAATAATTCCTTATTTTAATCCTTCAACAACTTGATCTAATCCATATTCCTTAAATATCTAGACCATCTTTATTTATTTATTTGAAAGATTTCTTTGACTGACCTTCTTAAGCAATTCTGGGCATCTCACAATAACAATGACAATAACCCTTTCCAACTGGATGTCCTCTAGATGTGTTAAACTCTCCAAATCCTCAGACCATCTTTTGACATAAAATGCCTGCCAATTCAGGAGATCAGGCTGGGGAGACTGTTGGTTCTATTCTATCCCAAACATTCGTGCCTCCTGTAACTTTTGCTTCTCCAATTCCCAGATCTCTTTTGTGATGCAATCTTCTGATGTTTTTGTCCATCTTTTCTTCGATGCATTTTCCCATGAAAGCTTGAAAGTTCTCAGTCTCCCTATCTATCACAGCTTTCTCCAAATGTTCAGCTTTCCAACTGGGAATGTTGGAAACTATAGTCCCAATGCTTGTGAAGGTGCAGCAGATTGCCTTGTTATATCTAATTGAAAAAACATATGTTACTTTCTTCTGGTTGAAGTTTAAATAATGTGAAGTCTTTAGATGTGGGAACTTTTCTTCTCACATGATGGGTGGGAAAAATCCGATCTTTCAAAGATTGTTGGGCTACATCTTTCACTTCCCATGACTATTAGCAATGATGGCTGGGACGCTGTGGTTTCCCATAGTACCATAATATGTAATAATGTTTGTTTTAGTTTCCTAAAATGCTTAGTCCTTGGGTCTCCATATAAGAAAGCAGATTTATCCACAGAGATCACACTATACACATTATGGACAAAAATGGTATAAATGACAACTGTTGAATCCCCCCTGTTGTGTGTTGGGGAGAAATCGTGTATGTTGCAGCATCTCCATCTCTACCTCATTGATATTAGGCCACTTCATGTGTGATGACCAACCTGGTTCAAAGAAAGCATAGAAAATCATGGATCCATATATGATGGCCCCCATTCCCAAAATCTGTAGTATGTGCTATCTTACTTTTTCAGACAATGACCTCTTCATTAACTGGCGGAAATTAAAGAAGGATTTTACGCATGAGTTCTTGAATATAAATGGAACACCCGAAGCAATCAAGTGAATGCAAGAACCCACAATCCACATACACACTCTTATGACTTGGTAGCTTAGCTTAATAAGGTCAGAACAGGAAGAGTGGGATTAAGTAAAAGAGAAGTACTAGCATATACCTTCCCGTGCCCCTACATACATTTGTACTGCTGCCAAAATTCATCCTTAAAATGCATTTTATGCATTTGAATAATAGCTCACATTTATTCCCCCCACTGAAAAAACCATCCTAGGGAGGATTGGAAACATCTTTATGGATTTTATTAAAATAAGAAACTCAGACCAGACCCCAAAATGTCACGGGAATCCACAGGCCCTTTTTTTCTTTTTTTTTCTTTTTCAATTTTTTTAGGCCAGAAGTGCAACCCCCATCAAACCCAACATTCCCACCCCAGATTATTACAAATTAAAAAATACCTCCATACCCCTGTGTCTCTAGGGAGCACATTGGCTGTGCCTGCTTTCCCATAGTAATAATACTAGTCATAAAAAATTTCCAGAAACCCTGTGTGCCCAGCATCCCCACATGCTCCAAATGTGGGGCGGGGTGAGGGTGGGGATCCTGGCACCACTATGACCTCCCATTTCTTTATTTAATTTATTTATTTGTATATCCCAATGGATGAAAATAGAATTTTGATGGAAAGCGGCTCAAAATAAGACTTTTTTAAAATCCCTTTCCCATTCCACTTGGGTTTTATGTTTTATTCTTCTTCCTAAAGATTATTCTCATAACGTTGAAAGGAAAATGTCCTCCCTTCCTTCTTTGTCACTTTCATTGTTCCTTTTCTTTTCTTTCTTTCATTCATTTCAAAGTAAAACAACAGGTAGTTGGATACAGAAACAGCCCCATCTGTATAAAAAAAGTCTCCAATGTAAAGGGAGTATGGTAGAAAAATAAGAAAAGGAAAGGGGAGAGAAAAAAGAAAAGAAAAGAAAGGGAAGATCAGGCAGAAGGTGAGAGCAGTGTCTTGTTTTGCAGAAGGAAAAAAGAAGAGAACATAAAAAGCTAACTTGGTGAGAACCAAAGGTATCTACTGGTGGAGGCTTGGGATCCAAGATCTGCCATGGTGGTGGAAAGACCTGTGTTTGTTTGTGTTTGTTTTTAAAGTGAGGAGGGAGGATCTGTTCCTCAACATGTTCCTCACTGCGTATACTAATCCATTGCCGCCCTCCCACCACAGAATTACTCCCCTTTTCCTCAAGCTGTGGCTGTCATATCTGTGTCTCTTGGACATTTTCTTTAGAGCTGCTCTTGAATAAAAGAGGTTCATGGATGGAATTGAGCATGGGGTTCTTGGAGCACGTGAGGGGTCCACCACCACTATTGTTGTTGTAGTGAGCCTTGAAAGCAGCATAGTGGTTGAGGTGGTCATGCTCAATGGCAGGAAGTGCAAGATGGCTGTCACCGGGAGCTCCAGCTGCTGCAGGCAACTCATCTTCAACATTGATGATCTCAATAGTGCGGGTAGGTCCGTGATGCTTATGAAGCTGGTGCTGCTTACGAAGTTTGTAGAAGACAATGAGCATCACAGCAGCCATGAAGGTAATGGCCACAAAACAGCCAATTATGATCTTAGTAGTTTTCATCACATCATCCAAATCTTTCATGCCATTTTCTGTGACATCAGTGATTGGGATAGTAAATGGCTTCTCAGTGCTGCGTGTGCTGCGAGGAGTCAGTGAAGTAGTGGAATAAGTCATGCCCCAGCCTTGGGAAGGTGTTGGCCCAGGTTCCTTCTTTGTGGGAATTGATTCTTCTTGGCCAGAATCCATAGTCTCCACAGTTACAGTAGTGAAGTAAGTATAACCTGTAGTGGCTGGATCCACAGCTGAGACATTGAGTGTGGCTGAAGCAGTGGTGTTGCCAGCTGAATTAGTCACCATACAGGTGTACTGCCCAGTGTCCTGGACTGTCACGTTGGTGAAGTTGAGTGTGCCATCATGAAGGACAGAAATGCGTACCCGATAGGATCCATGTGTCATCAGTGTGCCATTGGGTGTGAGCCAGTTCACTGATGTCATGGAGGTCCCTGTTCGGCACTTTAATTCAGCAGCCATTCCCTCAGTCACATTAAGATCAGTTGGAGGCTCCACTATAACAGGGGCATAACAAGTAAAATGGCTTTGATCCAACTCTCCAATATATCGCCCTTTTAGGTTTGGTGGGGCATGGCACCGGGCACAGCAGGTAGTGTTGTTGGGCACTGTCTCTTTGAGCCACCAGCTGAGCCACAACACATCACAATTGCAATGCCAAGGATTATGATTGAGGTGGACACGTTCTAGGCGGTGTAAAGGGGTGAACAGATCATGGGGCAAGGACATCAAATTATTGTGGGAGAGATTGAGCTCTTCCAATGACTTAAGGTCATCAAAAGCATTGCGTTCAATGGTGGCTACTTGGGCATGCATCAACCACAACTTGCGAAGGCTAGTCAGACCTTGGAAGGAGCCCGGCCGGATCATGTCCAGGCGATTTCCAGAAAGCTCAAGTTCTTCTAGCCGTACTAAGGCTGTCAAATTTGGAATATCTTTAAGGTTGCACATGCCCAAGTTCAGGTACCTCAAATTGACCAAGCCTTCAAAAGCTGCTTCTGAGATATACTCCAATTTCTTGAGCTCTCCAAGGTCCAGACGACGCAAAGAAGGGACTCTATTGAAGGCATAAGAAGGGATGCTTTCAATGGGATTGTTCCTCAGCCATAGTTCCCGCAACTTGGAGAGGTACTCAAAGGCCTGTGTGGGGACAGTGGTTAGCCGGTTGTCAAAGAGCTCCAGTGTATTGAGGTTGGGCAAGCCGTTGAAGGCACCAACCTCAATCTTACGAATGAGGTTCTTGCTAAGTTGTAAAATCTCAAGATGACGGAGATGCTTGAAAGTATCAGTCTTTATCACCTGGATGTTGTTCTCCTGCAGATTGAGGTACCGTGTGTTGATTGAAATGCTCTCGGGCACTTCCACCAGCTCCCGGCGTGTACAGATGACCCGGCTGGCTTGGTTGCTGCAGGAACAAGCAGCTGGGCAGGAGGTGGGGGAGGCTCCACCCAAAACAAATGATGGCAGCCAGAGGGAGATGAGAACAAGATGTTTCCAAATCATTCTAGAGATGCCGGGGGCCAGCCAAGGCTTCCGAGTGCAGCGGCGGGTGGCCATGTCCAAAGCTCATGCTTCAGTGAACAGCACGTTTGATGCTCAGATCTTCAGAAACTGGGAAGAAGAAAAAAGAGAAATAAGGCTCCCAAACCAGATATACTTATAATTAGAAGCACTGGAGTTCAGGAGTCATTCGGTTAAATGGATTCTGGGCAGTTCAAGACACAGGTAAAGATTTCTTTATATACCACTTGATTAATTTACAGAATTTATGGAATTACTGCAAGATGTAGGGATGAAAGGCCAGTGGCCTAAAAAGGGTGGTTTTAAAAAATATATTAAAATAGCTCTCTCCAAGCTGCCCTCAAATGATTCAGTTTCTGCAAGCACTTCACCTTTTTCTATGGCTTTCTTGAGGGTCTCACCTCTACAATTTGTGTCTAGGATACTGAGACTTCCTGGCCCTGCCTGTTTTCTCTTTTTTACTTTGTCTCAAAATGGGAAAACAACCATTTGCTACCTAAGTTGAAATTTTGGAGGCTATAAAGTAAGTATGTCCATACCCAGGGGCAGGTTGCTGCTGGCATTACTGCCATTTGGTGCCCCAAAAAGTTTGCATACGCATGCACATTTGCAAATAAAAAGGTCTGTGCATGTGCAAAACCTTAAAAATGGAAAAAAATAATTTCTGCACTGAAAATTGTTTTGCTTGTGCGCAGAACTGAAAAACAAGATGGCAGCCCATAGGAGAACCGGTTTAGGGGTGTGACAGGGCTGGGTCACTGCTGATTCCAGTGACCCAGGCCACCAAGTTATTACCGGTTCAGCTGAACCACTCCGAACCGCTAGGAACCCACCTCTCACTATATCACACTTGATATATAGTGACAAAGTTTGAAATTATAGAGATTATAATATATAGAGAGAAATGGGAAAGGTTGAGATAGAGAAGATAGGGATAGAGACGGAGATATACAGATGAGAGATAGATAGATGAGACATGAGATATCAGAAGGAGAGAGGAGATAGTGAAGAAAAGAGGTGATAGAAATTATAAATCTACAGAGATATAGAAAAGATGAGAAAGAATAGATATGAGATTAGATAGATGACATGTAAATTAGATAGATGATAGATAGATAGATAGATAGATAGATAGATAGATAGATAGATAGATAGAAGATAGCTAGCTAAATAGCTAGATAGCTAGATAGCTAGATAGCTAGCTAGATAGCTAGCTAGATAGCTAGCTAGATAGCTAGCTAGCTAGATAGAGATAGATAGATAGATAGATAGATAGATAGATAGATAGATAGATAGATAGATAGATAGATAGATAGAAGATAGATAGTTAGAAGATAGCTAGCTAGCTAGCTAGCTAGCTAGCTAGCTAGCTAGATAGATAGATAGATAGATAGATAGATAGATAGATAGATAGATAGATAGATAGATAGATAGATAGATAGATAGATAGATAGATAGATATAGGGAGGGAGTGGGGTAGAGAGAGAGAGGCAGGCAGGCAGGCAGATGACAGACAGATAGTGATATAAAGATATAGAAGATAGAAAAGATAGAGATAATTCTATTCCTGCCTTAGACATGAAAAATCAACTGGATGACCTTGGGCCAGTCACTCTCTCTCAGCACAACTCTCCTCATAAGATAGTTGTTGTGAGGAAAATAGGAAGAGGAAGGAACACTATGATAAATAGTCATCTTGAGCTATTTATAAAAACAATAAAGATAAGATATAAAATAAATGAATATAGAGACATATGATGTAGATATATAAATAGAGAGATAAAGAGAAACGGCTATGTCTACTTTATAGATTACACTGTTTCCCTTGTGCAGTTTTTAATCAGTCGTGCCAAGACAGGAGACACCATGGGCTGCAATAAGAAAATTTGCTGGTCTTGTGTAACCTAAGAATTCTGTGAGCTACAAAAAGAAAAAGGGGGAGAAGAATGTGTGTCCCATTTCCATCCTTGTGGTAACACAGAATATTATTAGAAAATGCCCCATCTGAGTGAGCGCACAGCATGCAATTCACTTTGTATATCCAGTGGGCCTTCCATATGCAGTTATCCTGGTCACCATATTGCTCAGTAGTGTTGCTAATAGTGCACTGCCACATCTGACCCACAGGGGGCAATAGCTGGACTAGTGAATGAACACTGATGAGGTATTAAAGGACATAGCACAATTGCATACATTACACAGCCTGCTGTATACCACTATATTAGACTTCTGTAAAATGCAATGGGAATTGCTGTCCTATGATCAACAAAAAAACTACTGGTACCATTTTTCCCCTTGTCTCAGCAAAATATATAGGACAATTCCCTGCAATCAAAAATTAGACTCTCGGGTTAATCAGAAGGCTAAATGTTTAGATGCTAGTTTTCTACATGAGAGAATTAATTGCATGTTAACAGCATGCAATTTTAACGTATTACTGTTTTTGGAAGCTCTAATTATACAACTTATTTCTAGTAGCTTGTGCAAAATGCTGTGTTTTGCAGAGAATGTGTGTTTCCACGATTAATCCTGAAAAATGTTTCTCCTATACAAAGGAGAATCTGATTTTTTTTAAAAAAGAGATCACCTTATAAGGTTTAGAAAATAAATGCTTCCTCTTCCTACCACAGGAAAGGATGAATTGTAATTGGATTTCATTACTAGCATTCATCCTGCTAAGGACCAACCATATAAAGAAATTCTAGAAATTGCTTCTATTTTCTTCTGGCAAATAGTCAGTGAAACAGTTTAAGGTAGCATAATAGGACTTGTTCCAGGTCTATCCAGCAAGAATAAAAACTCAAAAGTTAAGATTCAAGCATAGGACCTGTCAGCTCAACCTCCTCATTTTTATTTCACAGTAATGATATGGTGAAATATGCCTTATCATTTCTCAAGTTTTGTTTTTCTACCTTCTCCTCTTTCTATTTTCTTGATTTTGGAGGGAAAACTTCACAGGATCCAGCAAGTTAAAATTATGAAATGGAATTCCTGCCAGTCTTCCTTTTTGCCTCTCGTATTATTATTGTTATTGTCGTTGATATTCCTGCTGCTGTTGCTTTGGCATTATCTGTATTATTAATGCATTGTGCTGCATGTGCAAAAGGAGTGGAGATGTGTTGAATCAGTGACACTGCTTTTTTTCTTTGCGCATAATTCTTGTCCCTCATCATTCTCTCAGAGTGTTTCTGGTGAAGGATACTGATGTATTGTGACTGCTTTAGAAACACCAAAATATGTTTCACAGTATACAGGATCACCGATGTAGCACCTGTTTGCAGCCTGTTAATGCAGCTACATATAATATTATCTTGGAATTGCACAATGGGCCTTCCAAGCTGCAGCACAAGTGCAGAAAAAGACAACATTTGCCTTCCGTCCCAAAGGGCTGCACACCACTAAATCCTATTGCTTTTTGATAATTGGTGGCACAGCAGTTAGAATGCACAGTAGTTACAATCTGGGTACTGAGTTAGTATTGCAGGCTAACTCTTCCCACCATTCAGGAGTTCGATCCTAACCAGCTCATGGCTGATTCAGCCTTCCATCCTTCTGAGGTTGGTAAAATGAGGACCCAGATTTTGGGGGGCAATATGCTGACATTTTTAAACTGCTCAGAGTACTGTAAAGCACTATGGAGCAGTACATAAATCTAAAAATTGGCA
The DNA here is from genome assembly GCF_051295495.1 of Thamnophis sirtalis. Lineage (NCBI taxonomy): Eukaryota > Metazoa > Chordata > Lepidosauria > Squamata > Natricidae > Thamnophis > Thamnophis sirtalis. The sequence continues at coordinate 106,262,546 of NW_028261384.1, read as the reverse complement.
ACCTCAAATCTCAACCAACAAATGCTCTGTTTTACACATTGGCAGAAAAAAATCAGAACACAAAATACAAGCTGAGCGGATAAGACCTCATAGATGACCCACACATTGTCAAGGACCTTGGAATACTCATTTCAGATGATCTAAGTGCCAGAACTCACTGTAACAGCATTGCCAAAAAGGCATTAAGAGTTGTTAACCTAATCTTGTATAGCTTCTTCTCCGGTAATATTGAACTGCAAACTAGGGCATGCAAAACTTTTGCTAGACCAATTCTTGAATACAGCTCATCTGTCTAGAATCCACACTACATATCAGACATAAATACAATTGAATGAGTCCAGATATTTCATGAGAAGAGTCCTCCACTCCCCTGCTCACAACAGAATACCAGACTTGAAATTTTGGGCTTAGACAATTTAGAACTTCACCATCTTCAATCCGACCTAAGTGCAGTGCATAAAATTAACTGCTACAATGTAATACCTGTCAATGAATACTTCAGCTTCAACCACAACACACAAGCTCACAAAAGACACAAGCCTATGGTAAACTACTTCAAACTTGATTGCAGAAAATACGACTTCAGTAACAGAGTTGTCAATGCCTGGAATGCACTAACTGACATTGTGGTTTCTTTCCCAAACCCCAAAAAATCTAACCTTAGACTGTTTATGTCAACCTCACCCCATTCCTAAGAGATCTTTAAGGGGCGTGCATAAGTGAACCAGCGTGCCTACCATCCCTGTCCTAATATTCCCTTGTATTCGTATTCATTTACTTGAGAGACCGCCTGCTGCCAATTACCTCCAATAGACCGATCAGATTCCACAGATTAGGCCTTCTCCGAATTCCATCTGCCGGCCAATGTCGACTGGTGACTACCCGGAGGAGAGCCTTCTCTGTGGCTGCTCCGACCCTCTGGAATGAACTCCCCGTGGAGAATCGAACCCTCACCACTCTCCAGGCCTTCCGCAAAGCCCTTAAAACCTGGCTATTCCGACAGGGGCTAAAAAGCTTCTGCCCCCCTTCTCGAATGGTATGGTTGTTGTGTGTTTTTAAATTGTGTACTGTTATGTTTGTTTTTTTTATCCCCTGTCTGTACCCCTTCCCGACTAAATTGTGAGCCGCCCTGAGTCCCCTTCCGGGAAAAGTGCGGCATATAAATGAAATCAATCAATCAATCAATCAATTTCATGTATTCATAATCATGTCAATACTTATATCTCCTATCTAATTCATACTTGATGAAATAAATAAATAAAACAAAATAAGTGCTACTGCTGTTTCTAATCTCCATCACTTTGGATTCCCTGACTGCCTAATATACCAATCAGAAAAAACTGAGTGAAAGGTTTAAACATGTTAGAATTTCATTGAAGCACCTGGCGTATGCAAAAGGCCAGCTTGTAATGGAAATTGAAACACCACATGCCAATTATAATAATTTTATGATAATTCTCATCTCTTGTCAAATAATTTCTAAAACAATTTTTCATTTATCCAATTAAATGAGAACTGCAAAAAATAAAGAGCATGGCATTGCTCCAATCCACTATAATGTTGCTCAACTTTACCAGACTGGACATTGTCAGCACCCTGAACTTTTCCTGTGCCTTTTAGGATATTAGAAGAGAACGGTCCATTATGGTTAAACCTTCCTCAGACCATGCAAGCCAACAACCATGTCAAGGTGATATTATCATCATCATCATTATTATTATACAATTGTATCACAGTGGCCAGTTGTTTTGCCGGATTTGGCATTGGTTACTAGTCGGGCCCCACCCAGGGGCCTAGGACGTCGTAACGTATTTTCGTAATATGCGTGCAGATCCAAGCAGTGCGGCTTTTTGCATTTGACTGATGGTGATTTTGTCAATTTTTAACTGTTTTAAACGTAATTCCAGTGCTTTTGGAATAGCACCCAGTGTGCCAATTACCACTGGAATTACCACTGCTGGTTTGTGCCATAGTTGTTGAATTTTGATTTTTAAGTCCTGGTATGTTGTTGTTGTTGTTGTTGTTGTTGTTGTTGTTGTTGTTGTTATTAATCGCACAGTTAATCAGATGGTCAGTCTGGGTTTTGGCATTTTTGTCTACCTATCAAATCTTTACCAAGGACCTGAGATAGGCAAATCTGGATGTTTGATGGTATTACAGATTTTGTCGCAGGATGGAAGCATTTCCAAGTAAAGCTGCCTTCTGCAATTGACTGATGGCAAATTTGTAAATGCCTATGGTGTTCAAGTGTGATCTAGTTGTTTTCAGACTGCATTCAAGGTGCCTATTACTATTGGTGCTACCCTTGCTTGTCTTTGCCATGTTGTTGTTGTTATTTACTTTATTCATTAAACATGAAACTCTGTCAACTGAACATTCAAAAATGCATCACAAATACCATTGACTGGTGGTGATGGTTGATACAGGTTTCCTCCAGCATCATAGATATCAACCAGGTACCAAGATGTATGATGTTCAGAGTAGTACAGTTTTTTGCAGTTCTGTGGTGTTATTGCAGGAAGCTGCAATTTCTTGATGTGGTGCCAAGTGCCCCACAATCGACATCACTGTCACATGTTTCATTTCTTAATCGGGTAGTTTTGATGGCCAGGTTGCAATATTTTGAAATTTTTCCTGTTGTTGTTATTATTGTTATTGTTTATACTTTATTCATTAAACATGAAACTCAACCAACTGAACATTCAAAAATGCATCACAAATACCATTGACTGGTTATTATTATTATATACTTTATTCATTAAACATGAAACTCAGTCAACTGAATATTCAAAAATGCATTACAAATATCAGTGACTGGTGCTAATGGTTGATATGGGTTGCTGCCAGCGTTCTAGGTATCAACCAAGTACCTCCTTAAAATATACGATGTTCCGAGTAGAGCAGTTTTTTCCAGTTCTGCTGGTGTTATTGCAGGAAGCTGCAATTTGTTGGTATATCTTATAAAATTCTTGGACATTGTACCAAGTGCCCTGTTGACAATGGGTATCACTGTTACATGTTTAATCCATAATCAGGTAGTTTTGATGGCCAGGTTACGGTATTTCTTAATTTTTCCCACTTATTTATTATTGTTTTTGTTATTATTGTTATTATTATTGTGGTTTGTCACAGTCATCCAGATGTTCTTTGATTGTATTAAAGATACTGTATGGAATGTAAGTTGTTCCAAGTAAAGCTGTCTTTTGCAATTAACTGATGGTGATTTATCAGTGCCAATAGTCCTCAAGTGATGCATCGCATCCTGCCTGCTTATTCCTATTTATCAGCAACACCCTCCCTCCTAGCAGACTACAAAATGGAAAAAATGAAACTCTGGGATGGATGAAAAGACAGACAGTATCTCCTTCCCTCTAGAATTCCTCTGCCATTTTATTCTGTTTCTTTGCTGTTAGCCTTTCAGCAACTGGCAAAGTCTGAGGGTTGATTCAAACACTAGAAATCCCTGAGTACACAGAGGCTGATTATCTTCCTGGTGCTGTTAGCGTGGCTGCTTATTTAATTGCTGCTTATTTGATTATTTTAATCCATTTCTTTTTTAATTGTTGCAATTCCTTAAAATATCATTAGCCGCCTTGAAAGGCCACTGCAGTAACAAAAGGATATGCCTTACAAAGCATTTCCTAGCAGCACAACCTCTTTGGCATTTTGCTTTCTTTCACTGGCGATTTTTAAGAAGGTTTGGAGGGCCATCTATCTGGGTTTAGAGAGTTCTCTGATGTTGAACCAAGCCATGGTTGGCTTAACTATAGTTATTTGAATAAATTACAATTGGCTTGGTTCCCACAATAAGCCAACTTATAAAAGAGAAATATATAAGCAAAAATTCACCCCCATAACCACAAAACACTATAACGCCTCCAGCGATCACTAGAACCCTAACCAAACACATGAATGGAAAGTCATCATTCTGCCTATATTTAATTTAATTTAATTGTAATTGTAAATGACATCAAATCAATGTTTATTCTTACCAACCTTTTACTTTTTAGATTATGGCCCCAGCAATCAGTCAAGCCAACAAGTGACCTTTAGGCCAGAGTGGACTGTGTAGCACAAATCACTGCCTATTAATCACAATAACTAGGTTTACATAGCACTCTAAGCAGAACCAAATAACAAGAGTTTTGAATGAAAATGTAGATCATATCTTGGAGTTCTGTTTCTTGCCAAACCAATATATCTTTTTTGGGGGTGGGGGCACAAGAAATATTTCAACAAATCATTTGACCATATTCTCTAGGAAACTACTTTCAAAGATGGGAAAATGCTGGTTTACAGAATGAATTAGTTCATTAGATACACATAGAGCTAAACAATAGTACCGAATGAATGTATGTCAATTGCTCTATATCAAGCTGGAAGAAAGTGCCAATGATACGTGGCTGCCTCTATACTGTTTAACATGTTTGCAAATCACTTATATGTGTTTGTGTAAAAAACCCAATTATCAAATGATTATTTGCAGGTAAATAATCTGCAAGAGATTGGACAACCATTTATTTGAAATGGTATGGTATTTCCTGCTTGAGCAGGGAATTGGATTAGAAGACCTCCAAGATTCCTTCCAACTCTGTTATTCCCTTATTCTGTTAGATGAGACAAAGATAACAATACCAAGATTCCAAAGGATTTTGAGCAGCTGGAATAATGGTCAGAAAGGAAGCAGGTAGATTGCAACTGATAAATCCAAAGCCTTCATTTGAATAAAAAATCAAGCATAAGAGTACAAGAGATTATATGGATAGGACGACATGCAAAAGATAGTAGGTATTTTGGTGGGTCACAAGCTGAACATGAGTCAAGGGTGTGATGTAGCTGTAAAACAAAATGCAATCCAACTGTAGCCAAAAAACAAAACAAAATGCATAGCATCAAAATCAAGAAAAGTGACAACAGAAGATATTCTCTATATTCCTCAGAATGAGTTTATAGTACTATATCCAGTTTGGATACTACTGTATTTTAGGAAGATCACTGACAAACTCAAGCATGCTAAAAGAAGAATAACCAGGATTATAAAGAAGGAAAAACTAAAAGGGAACATTTGGAAATTTTACATTTATTTTTAGCATGAAGGTAAGAAGATATGGAAAGATACAGTAGCTGTGTTTAAGTTTCAGACAGATTGCCATATAAAAGTCTGGCAGAAGTGTTCAGAATTGTTTCAGAGCACAGGATAGAAACCAATTAATTCAAATTACAAAGTGTAGATTGAACATCTAGACTTTGAAGAAACAGCATTTGAGGGACAAATGACCAGGCTTCCATTATCCTACTTTGTAAACATTATGTGAAGGCTTAGCTCTAATGGGAAAGGTAGAAGCAAAGAGGACAGTACAACAAGTTGCAAAGTAGATGGACTCAGTTATAGTGGTGATGGGTACATTGTTGGAAGACTTGAAAAGTTAGGTTAGGGGCAGATGGTCCTGGAGAGAAAAAATATATTAATGTGGTCACTAAGAGTTGACAGCAACTTGATCATCGATCAATGAAAATAAACAGGCAGGAGAAAATCCTAATAAAGATTGTTGGCAATGGAAAAGATTGCTTCCCTTTCTTTGCTGAAACTATTTCAAATGGAGATTTAATGACTACTTTGGGGACACAGTAATAGTGGATTCTTGCCTTGAGCTGGAGCTGAAGTAGACAAATCTTAAGGCCCCTTTTTTCTTTATGCTCCTCTACATTCCTAATTAGAAGTAAATTGGAGTTGGAGATCAGAAATGAAAATCATAATGACAGACTGTTCTGCAATGAAGTAGGCTTCCTTAAATCAATTTTCCTTCCCTGAAAGTATTTAAGCAGAGGCATTTAAACATTCTACAGTCCTAAGGTTCTCTTTCAAATCCTTCCATAACATCATTTCGATGTAGTTTCAAACAGGTCTTCAGCCACTTGTGCTGATCAAATCACTGAATTGTCCCAGGATATTGGCCGCTATGCGACATAATACTAAACTTATTAGTTAAATAGTATCTCTTTCAACTTAATCATGATTTTTTAAATTGCACTCTTCACTCGGTCGACCTTTAGAAAGCAAGGTAGTGTCATGTTTTGTTGTAAATTCATTTTCTTAAGCTTTACTGGGTTTAAATACGATTGGCTATTTTAATTAAGGAAGGCTTTGAGTGGTAATATTTCAGTACTGATTTTCTGGTATATTTTATTGGGCTGTATCCAGGCTATATTAATTGAACTTAAACCTCACTTAAATCAAGTCATGCCCTTAGACTATGGAACAGAAAGGAAATAATGACCTCCACTTACAGGCAGGGGACAAAGGAAAATACAAATGTAGCACCTCTTGTTTCCTGGAAGAACATAATTGCCCAGGAAGGGCCAACCTAGGCCTGGACATTAGCCAGGCATAAATGGCTATAGAATGAGGGAGTTCCTTCTCCTTACTCTATGAAAGAAGAACACTTAGCTAATACCCACTATTGTCCAGGGTTTGATGAGCTGAAAGGCAGCACTCTGAAGCATATTGAAGAAGGTTGTTGCTACAAATAACATTAGAAACAGAACTTGTTAGCCCTAGCATATTCATGGAGGATGAACACCAGACAAGGCAACAGTCCTACAAGTATTGTCCCACTCCCTGGCTTGGCCTTGCAACTCACTGATGAAAACCTATGAAAAGATCTTGGGCTCCTCACTGCTTTATTCTTTTCAAGCCACCAATGCCTCTGTGCATTCAGAGCTGCCTGTAGAGGGAGCTGCCACTTTGCAAATATTTATGGAATGCTTGTATGTCCATGTCATTCCATGAAGAGCTATAAAGGGAAGTAGGCTTGACACAGCCCTGTGAATGTGCAAGGCACTCTTGCACAGTAGAACAAAAGTATGTCTGGATTAAGGTGCCAAATCTCATGCAATAAAATATATGAAACTGAGGCCAATTCACATACTGTATCACTACATGTCCGGGGAAGTCAAAAATTGTTTGTAGATATATGGAGCAAGACTCGGCAGCCTTAAGAGTTGTCAGTTCCATTTGCTTTTTTCCTCCTTGATCCTCAAGACCTTGATATAGATGAAGGCCAGTGCAAACAATGAGCACAAAACCTCTCTGTTTTCTTTGATGGAAAAAAAAATCACTCTGAGTATGTTGAGCTTTTTGTTTCTCAGCAGAAAATGCTGCAATTGTTAAACAATTGACAGTAAACATTCCAGTTCATCACTGCAAACACTGAGAGATCTATTGTTAGTTCCTGCCTATGTTTCTATGTGCCATTGTTTCAGGCTTGATATATATTATGATGCATTATTATAAGCTATTACAAGCTAACTTGAAGATCAGCCATTTTAAAAGGTATATACATCTAAAGAAGCATGCAAAAATGACTATATTTGTTTCTTTTTAATAAAAAATGCTCAAAAATGCAAAAACATGTGGTCTTGGGGAAGTGTCAGGTTAATTTCATAAGCCCAATGCAAGATTGTTTGTTTGTTAAGAGCTATTTGCTACCACATTGCAAACTTTCAATCTTAAGAATAGAAGAATAAGATATCAGGATAAAGAAAACAAAAGAACATAAGAAAGAATTGGTTTTCCTATACATTTTTACATGGGCTTCACCTAATGCTTTCTTTAATCCTATTGACCAGCTTCCCAAAGAGAACTTGGCTCCCTTCAGAAGACTAAATGCAAGTAAGCAAGTAAGCAATAATGTATGAATCCTACTCTTGTTTTTGATGCATTGCATCTAAATACAGTTATTTAGGAGCAGATATGATGAATATATTAAATCATTTTCTTGTTTATTGGCATAATCAAATTTAAACTGAACTTTACAAATATGTAAATTATTATTACTATTATTAGCAAAACTTCAGTTAGTATTTTTGCCCCGTGCTGGACAATGGGGTAAAAATTAAGTGGAGCCAGAAAGATTAAATTCATAACATACTTTACTATGCACTTAACCTACTTTGGTGATTGATGCAGTACAATGCAATCCAAGTTCCTGCTGATTCCCCCTTGAAGCCTTATAGGGCTCAAGATATGGGTATCTTTGGGTATCGGTCAATTTCCATAAATATGTTAGAAAAGACATTTCCCATAACCCTTCTGTCAGTGAATGTCACCAAAATGGATAATAGATGTTAGGCTCCTCAGCTGCTACTTCCCTGCTACTTTCCTTCCCTGTAGGAACAGTATTCCTACAGAAATTTAGATGGGTCCTGCACTATTGGCTATTAAAATAAGGTTGTTCCAGCAATTGTTGGCATTTGGGATTTTTTAATATTGTTGAGCATTTGTTTCTTGGTTTATATACAGTATATTTGGAGGTGTTTTGTTTAATTTGTTATTCATTTATGTAGTTTACATGGCCACTCATCTCACACAAAATGTCTTGGTGGTATATAACATAATCAACAGTTAAAACATATTATAAAACTATTTAATACACTTAAAAAATTAAACAAATAACAAGAGTGCAAAAGGGCTAAAATCAAACTGTTACATATGATGCATGTATACAATATTCATATTATATATTTTAAAAGCTTATTTACAGATGCACAACATTTAAATTCATCAGTAGTTGGAATGGCAGAAAAGACCAGTGAGTGAATAAACAGCAATAGTAATAGCATTTAGATATATACCCACTACTTTATAGTGCTTTACAGTTCTGGTTTACAGAGTCAACATATTGCCCCCAAGAATTTGGGTCTTCATTTTGCTGACTTCAGAAGAATGGAAGGCTGAATCAACCTTGATTCATACACAAAATACTGATCAACAGCCTAACCAAAAAAAATACACAAACTACAGTACTGCACGACTAAAAAAAGAAATTCTTTTACCAATGTGTATTAAGCATAATGTTTGAATTGACATGCATGTAAGGAGTTGGAGTAGGAAGTTTGGGAATACACAGGTTAGGCAGTTCGAAACTATCTTAGAAAGAAGCAGATAAAAACGCTGCTGGCTAATACAATTTGTAGAAAAGGGAGTCTATTATAGCAGTACGTTTATTTGATAGAAGATTTATTTATTCTTTATTGCAACTGTCTTCCTGATATGTTGAAATGGAATACCTATAATTTACAGTCAGCATAGCCAGAGGAATATAGCAGCTTAACTCCAAGACACCTAGAATACACCAATTTATAGAAGCTGGTTCTCTTGGATGACATCATGTTTGTGATCTTTATGTTTCATAAATAGTTCCTTTAGGTTCTTCATGACATCCAGTCTGGGTGTATTCCAGGCTATAAATCTCTCCTCATGTTCTTGTCTTGATATGCACCATAAATTCTGTTTTAGAAATGCCTGTTACTCTATGGTTCAATAAGTAGTCTCAACAGTTTACTTTACAGAAGGTGGTGGTAGATCTTGATTCAGTGCCTTTGAAGTTTCTAGTTACCCTTCTTTACTGAGTAACTTCTATTGCCTGCTTGATCAGGGGGTTGAACTAGAAGATCTCCAAGATTCCTTCCAGCTCTATTCTGATTGAGTGAGTGAATAGATCAGACTTAGCACAAGACCCTAATGCCATCTCAGAAGTCTTTTGGAATATTGAAATAGGCATACACATGTGTATGTGTGCATGTGTGTTTACCATTTACTTTTAGAAGTAATCACCTGTTTTTCTAAACACCCAAAGCAATGTACAATAACAACATAATTGAAAATATAACAACTGGAAGCAAAGCAACATAAAATTAGCAGTGACATCAGTTAAAACAGCACTTAGTGTAGCGTTTATAGCAATTAGCATACCATTTCTGAGATTTCTCAGTAAATCCAATCAACTTTTCTGTTTTTTAAAAAGGTAGCGGTCTCTCTTCCATAAACAGACCAGCTACATTCTCCCTAATCACTACCAAGTTCACCTGAGAACCCTGCAGGGCGGACTGTAAATAAGTCTAAGAACAGAAATTTCCTGAGGCAGGAGATGCTTGGGAAAGGGCAGGGGCAAGCTGTTAAGTGTCATGTATGTGTCACTAGACCTGTGCTGGACTCTTCAGTTGTCCTGAAGCCCTCAGATGCAATTCAGCCCAGTCCAATTCTGTAAGAGGGAGAATTGTCCTTCAGCTCTAGCAACATAATGCCTTGGCTGCCTGAAGTAAAGGACATTTATTCATGATTAATTCATACAAAGGTAGACATTATCATGATCACGCGAAAGCGTGTATGTCATTTAATAAACATAAACAAAAAGCCACACTGCTTGGATCTGCACGCATATTACAAAAATACGTTATGACGTCCTAGGCCCCTGGGTGGGGCTCGACTAGTAACCAATGCCAAATCCAGCGAAACAACTGGCCGCTGTGATACAAACTGTTGTTGCGATAATAGTAGTAGTAGAAGTAGTAGTAGTAGTAGTAGTAGTAGTAGTAGTAGTAGTAGTAGCCGAACCAGACAGAATTATGTAGCTTCCTTTCAGTTAAAGAAAGTTATCGTGAGCTTTCCCTCTTCCCCACTACAGTACTACACCAAAACTATACTATTAAACAAGGCTGCATAGATATCCCTTTTCATACAGATACAGATTAAGAGAGTTGGAAGGGACCTTGGAAGTCATCTAATCCAACCCCCTGCCCAAGCAGGAGACTCTACACCATTTCTGACAAATGGCAGCCCAATCTCTTCTTGAAAACTTCCAGTGATGAAGCTCCCATAACTTCTGAAGGCAAGCTGTTCCATTGGTGGATTGTTCTGTAAGAAAGTTTCTATGCTGAATCTCTCTTTGGTCAGTTTCCATCCATTATTCCGTGTCTGGCCTTTGGGTGCTTTGGAAAATAGCTTGACCCCCTCCTCTCTGTGGCAGCTCCTCAAATATTGGAACACTGACATCATGTCTTCCCTGGTCCTTCTCATCACTAAACTAGCCATGCCCACTTCCTGCAATAGCCTCCAGATCTTTTTACCATCTTATTTCACTAGTACAATTACCAAAATTTGGTGAAGCATTTTACTATCATTCAGAGCAGGAACACACAGAAATAGGATTAACCTAGTTAAACAGAGAAAGAAAAACCCCATCTATCAGCAATCCTTAGAAAATTCTGGCTCTAACCATGTGTGTGATTTGATGACAATCTCTGTTCATTATTGCCCCAGATACCTCATTCCTCTCCCATGTTAAATGCTGTCTTTGATCACCAAAAAATTGTTTCTCTTATCTTAGACAATAGAAGACATATAACTCTAACTTTCATCCTCTGTGGATTACAAGATGTCTTACTCAATTAATCAAGCTGGTTTGAGTTGATTAATCCAAAATTGAAAGTTTGCGCTTTCATTAATAATCCTTTAAGTTACAATTACCCGAAGTTATTGTTGAGGCACTGGATGTTGTTTGGAAGAAACATGAAAAGTAGCTGGACTGAAAGAGAATTGGGGGAGGAAATAAGACTGCCAGTTTTAGTAAGAAGGCTTTGCAATCCAGCACAATGATTTGCTCAACTCAAGCAATTACATTCCTGGGCACTGCTGGGTGCTGGGGGGGGGGGAGGAAGGAGAGGGCAAAGTTGAAACATTCAAGAACAGAGAATGTGTCTTTTGTTAATGAGACCTGGAACAGTACAGAAAGCCAGGGATAGGTCAGGATCTGCAGAACAAGTGAATGGGATATTTGGATGAATAGATTGTGTGTGAGGGGGGGTAGTGTGGTGGAATCTGTTGCCTCAGACACTTGACCCTGCTGGGAACAGCACTGGTTGCCACTTTCTATAATGGGCGCTGGAATACAGGAGACATCAGACTACAGCAAATACTAAATAACCCATAGACAGTTCTAGTAACCCAGCAAAGAACAATTGGTCAAAGAGACAGAGGGAGAGAAAAATAATCTGGTTTCCAAAATTCACTCATCTGGCAGTAGATGCAGAACATCAACCAGATAATCTTTGGTGATTTGATTATCTGTATTCCATATCCAATTGATATTTGAGGGCAATATTTAATAGCCGAGATGCTGATGTTTGAAGATGGAAAGTTAGTGGAGAGGTGCCTAGCATATATTTGAGTGTTGACATGTTTCTTATCATTGACATGTAATGGTATTCAGTATCTAACAACTGCAAGTTTGAAAGTGTCCTAAATGGCCCTTATGTAAGTCCTAACAGTATAGATAGGGCAGCTAACACAATGCAGAAATCTTATACTTACTTCAGAATTAACCCATTGAAGTTTACTTTTGAGTAGACCTGTACATTGCTCAGACTTGTGTGGAAGATTTCACATTGAACTTTACTTAAAATGTCTCATGCAAAACTGTTCCATGTGTAGATGATAAATGCCTTTTTTACTTGCAGAATTATTTTTAAAAAGGCTGTGCAAATGCCTGCAACCTTTGCTGGCTAAAATGAAATTAAACCCTCTTGACATTTGTGTCCTCAATTATCATTTGGCTCAATGGGAGTCTATATAATGACTGTTTTGATGAAGCCTCGCTCTGTGCATATCATATGTGATCTTGTTTTATGTTTATGATAGTACTATCCATAAGTTTGCTATTAATAATATAGGGTCATCAATGTGCATAGCACTTTACAAAACAGGAGAGGAACTTACAAGGAACTTACAAGACAGTTCAAGACATGTTTGTTTGGAAATAAAGTTGATTCAGACATTGCTATGTTACAGTTTGGTTTGCATGCTATTTATAGCTCAATGATAATTTAAATTACAGTTCAGAACTGGTACCCTAGCTGCAGTGTGGATCTATCCTTTGTTTTAAGTTAATTTAACTCAACCACAATGTGGTATATTATTTAAAAAGCTGTTATTCTTCCAAAACAGGGTAATAGCAAAACTGTGCAGTAATGTGGCTACAGCTTCCATTTTGAATCCCACCCTTTTGGATATACTGAAAAAACTGGACACCCTTATTAACCAGATACTGGAAAGATTCTTGGAATATTTCACAAGAGCAGCAGAATTCTTGAAAATGAATAGCTCTGATTTACTTGGACATCTGAGATTGGCTTGATAGGTAAAAATCTTAACCACATGCAACCAGGAGGAGAGCAGTGGAATTAAAGTTAAGTACAATATGGTAGGAATTTGCCTGGAGTTAAAACCTGCATGCCAAGAATTTGACACTGTAAAAAGTAAGAATCTGGGAGAAAAAAGAATCTCAAGAGAGAGCAATTAGGTAGAAATTAAGGGAGAGATAAAAGTGACTACTGTTAGACAGCTTGGAGCCAATGAAGAGAAATAAAATCAGGGACCTCCAGACAAGGGGTGGAGTTGTCTAAAGAAGCAGAGAGGCAGATACAAAACTCAGGAGAATTTAGGAAATGTTTTGAAAAGCGTTGTAGCTGGGTGCAAGAGACCCACATCCAGGGAAAGAGAAATGGAGCAGAAGAAGTTTAGCCTGGAGCAATGGCTAGAAAACAGAAAAGGAAAAGGTTAGCCTATAAAGAGGCAGCTTAAAAAGATATGGCTGGGTAACCTTTTTTCTCTCTGAAACAAGAATTAAAGAATGACTTTGTGAGAAAAAGGGGAAAAGGGGATGAAGCAAAAAGCTTTTCAGCCTGTCCAAAGTTCCATTCTAGGGATGAGAGGAACTTGGGTTTGTAAAAGCATGAGAAGTTTTGATTGGCATCACTCAATTAATGGATGAGAGAGAGAGAGAGGCTGGCAAGTTTTAGCAGTGCAGGAAATTGCCCAGTCAATTAATTACCGTAATAAGGGAAGGATTGATACTTGCCTGATGGAGAGAAGAAATCCAACTAATCCAATGTTTAGAAAAGTAGAAAGTTAAAGTTCTTTAAGAAGATGGGCATTTTCTTTGCAGGATGGCAAGGGGATTCATTCTAATAATCAGAAGGTTATTGTTGCTGTTTTAACTGGATTGGTACAAGGAAAGGAGAGGAAAATTGCCCTTTTAGAGCCTCTCTTCCTAGATGATAAACTGGCACCAGGTTTTGTTTCAAGTATCTTGTAAGAGAGCTGGAGAGAAAATAAAGATCTCAGAAATATCTGTATTTGAACCCAGGATAGCTTTTGTCTGAAAGAGTTGCTACACATGGCTGTTTCGGGAACAATGTAGAATTCACTGTGACAAGGACTGGAAACTGCAGTCTAACATTCTGCACTTGAGGAGAAAGGAAGGAGATGAATTGGGCTAAAATCAAATAGAGGAAGAATTCGCTGTACAAAATACAAATACATTCTTAAAACTCATACAGTGATTATAATTATGTTAATGAATGTGCTAGTCTATCCATTTTTAAAGCAGAATAGTGACATTAATAGTGACAGCTCTTCAGAGCTAGTGAATTTTAAATATTTCCAAATAATAGTTTCATTTCTAATAAAGCATTTATAGAGGGAAGAAAGATCATATCCAAGAAAGATCATGTTGATTTGATCACATTGGCAATTCCTGCATTTATTCATTTATTTTGTTTATATCCTGTCTTTCATAACCTGTCTTTCATTCAGGAGCTTCAATGCGATAATTTGACTGGTGAATTTGAAGGAGTCACATGCAGAATATCTTGAATTTTAGGGTGTTTAAACTACAAGTCCTTGTTCAATATTATTATTCAAATAATAATTTGTTCGCATGGAGTTCAAAATTTCAACCAAGTTTAGGGACATGAGGAATTGGATCTTTGCAAATTTCATTATGAATAGAGTTCATGTACTCATGCAAGACCGAAAAACTCTCATTTTCACCCCTTTCCAAACTATTCTCAGCTCAGTGACTCTCAGTGCATTTTTTAAATGTGTAGAGAAAATATATTTAGCAGAAGCGTCTCTTAGGGGGGAAACTGCATTTTAACTGTGTATGCAGGAATGAATTCTTGTACTGCCTTTAAGAGGAAATTATAGCAGATGCTTGCAGGAATTAGGTGAAATGCACCAATGCCTAAATATATGCACAAGTGATGCAGACCGGGAATAGACCTATTTTGTCCATTTCTTCTTCAGATTAAAATTTGGAATAGTCAAAGGGAAAGAGAGCAAGAAGCCTGGTTTATTATACTTAGGTTATAAAGACTCTGGAGAAAGAAAGAAACTAAAAAGCCTATCTAAAAATGGGTCCTCCCCCATGGTTGCCATGTTCTTCTCTTTCAACTGCCCCACTTCCCCTTCACCCAAATCTCTTTAAAAATTGTTTTCCCTGCATGAAAGAGAGTTGAGTTAACAGCGATAGTTCTCGGCAGGAACTACTTGAAATCCCATGTAATTCAGGTCACTCCTGAGCACTGGACTAGAAGCAAAGGTTTAAAAGCTTGTGCCGGGCCTCCTCCAAGTTTTTCTTTTTAAAGGAGAATTTTAGCTTTAGAGGAGTCATGATTTCACTCAAGGCTTAGACATTTACCTCCCTAGGGGTGTCTGAGCAGAGCAGGGTAGGAAAAGCTGCTCCTTCTTATGTGCATGATGCATGTGACACATGTAAACAAGAGTGGAACCTTCCTTGAATAATCAGAACTCCCCACATGGTCTTCTGTGTCTCTTATACAGTTTTTCCTTTCACCCCAATTATCCAGCCTTTTGGCTGGTAGTTTTTCAGTAAATTGGAGGAGGGGATCAGCCAATAACCTTCATTATTGCACCCTTCCATTGGTTTGATTAGTGTAATATAGATAGATAGATAAATAGATAGATAGATAGATAGATAGATAGATAGATAGATAGATAGATAGATAGATAGATAATAGATAGATAGATAGATAATAGATAGATATGTAAGATAGATATGTAAGATAGATCTGTGTGTGTATGTGTGTGTGTTTTCTGAGGTTTTCGCAGGTGTTTGTAGGTCTTTGGTTATTCGGGTTTTCTCCCGCGTAAAATTGGAAGTGTCTGGGCGACGTTTCACAACCCCCCAACCAATCAGAACACTCCCCCACCCTATCAGAACACAGCGAAGCTCCCACCCAATCAGCTCATACCCCCACTGGCAGTTAAAAGGAAGAAACAGCTGTGATCTCACATTGCTCCTGGAAGCAAGAAGCCGAGCAAACCAGCCTGAAGATGATGAATGAGACTTCGTTGAAACGTCACCAAGACACTTCCAATTTTACGCAGGAAAAACCTGAATAACCAAAGACATACACACACACACACACACACACACACGATTGAAATACACTAATCAAACCAATAGACGGGTGCACTAATGAAGGTTATTGGCTGATTCTAATTTATGAAAGCAAACCTGACAGGTCATAAGGAAAAGTTGACAAATATATGTTTCCTAGTTTGAATGAATGAATGAATGAATGAATGAATGAATGAATGTATAGTGTGTGTGTGTGTGAATATATAGATACTCATTCATTCAAACTAGGAAACTGATATATTTCAACTTTCCCTTGTGACCTGTCAGGTTTGCTTTCATAAATTAGAATCCTTCTTTTAAGTTATCTATAGAATGGAGAAAATTGATCTGACTGAAAAACCCAACCCCAAATTGCCCAAAACTTGACAGTCATCAGCATCATAGACTTGTTGTGGAGGGGGACATAAGAGGAAATAGTATTCAATATATTCTCTACTTCAGAAGTGTCAAATTCAAGGGTTGATTAGATCTGGCCCCTGGGCCTGTCCTACAAACAATGAAGGACCATCCCATGGTACCTCTGCCAGTAAAAACTGAGCTCGGGAGGGCCACACATGGCCCTTCCAGTCTATGTTTTCAGGTGCAACAGCCTCCAAACCATTTGGAGAGGCCAAACGGTCCATTTTCCCTGGCAGAGCTGCAGGAGGGCTGCAGGAAGTCAGGCTGTCCAAAAACAGAGCCTGAATGGACTGAAAATTAAGTCTTTGAGTGACATTAAGCTGGCCACAAACACCCTGTGTACCCATGGCCCCACAAGATCAAAACAACCCTGATGTGGCCCTCAATGAAATTGAGTTTAGCAGCCCTGCGCTACCGTAAATTATTTATAAAAGCTACTAAGAGGCAGGAAATGTTTGAATGAATGAATGAGGGGAGAAATTTTAAAAAATGTGAACATTTCTGGTCACTTTTTATTAACTATATTAACAATGTTTTCCTAATTATCTAGCTCTATGCAAATATAATCCTGAATAGGGATAATTAAGTTTAGAAATTGAAATTGTTTGTATTTTAATATAATATAAAGGATAGGGATAGGGTTAATGGTTTTATTATATGATGGATCTTTTAATGTTTAAATTTTATAAGCTCCCCAGAGTCACCTATATATGAGTTGGGCAGTTATATTAATTTGTTTAATAAATAAATTTAATAAATATTGATTTTTATGAAAAACTGCAGATAAGAGCCATATGGTTTACTATGTAATACTTAAGATATTTTTCCTCAAAGTATGACAATCAAGGTCAACATATGTTCTATTATCATTAAATATAGAATGAGGCAGATCACAGAGCCCTCTTTGGACCAAAAAGAAGGTAGAAGAGAGCTAACAAATTATGGAGATTTTCTTTTCCCAACTGGCTACCAAACTTGAAAAACCTAATGTAAATATCAAGCAAATATTTGCCCTTGACTTGGCTACACAATGCTATTCTTTATTTCATCTGTTTCAAGGTTCAGGAGGCAAGCTTATATTAGAAAAGAAAGGAAGAAAAGCAAATGATTCATAAAATTAATGCATTGCATATATTATTGCATATTATATCAGATTAAAAATACCTCATACTCGTTACTAAAAGCCAGTTTTCAAAAGAGATCATATGTTTCTGTAAAATGTTGAAGTTCTGATCTTAGCAAGTTACCATGGCCAACGAGATCTATGGCCAGTTCCAAGAATAATCTATTGCGCATCATTACAGCATTTCTTCATGTGGCCTTGGGAAATTACTGACACTATATAGGTTTAAAGGTTGCAACTTGGGGGCTGTTTAGCAGAAATTTCCTGAGTCTATTTATGGCAGCCCTGATTTACTCTTTTGGTTGAGACTTTTTCCATGTTCAGATTGCCTCCTCAAGTACCTCTCATATCCATAACAATTTTGAGAGAGGCACAAATATCTTCTCTAGGCTACAACTGTTTCCTACAGAGGAAGCATAAAGGGAAGTAAAGCAATGGGGCAGTTGTTTCACTTTTGAGAAGTGAGGGCTGTGTTGCTTCACAAAGAAGATTTGGAGGGGTGCTTTGCTTCAGTGCTGTCAACATATTTTTCAAAGCCCCAAACAGTTATACAATAGAGATTTCAGTTACCTAGACAGAAATCACAATCCACCCTGAGGGTGTGAACCATAGGTTCCAAAAAAGCTGAACAAGAAATTACAACAAAGTGGCTGAAAAATATACATATTTCACACTTTGAAGCCACAAAGGATACAAAGCAGAATAATGAAGATTATTGTGTGGGATGTGTTACAAAAAAATTCAGAATCAAATCTCTAGGCCATATTTGACAGCTGGAAAAGGGAGACCTGGAGTGCCGGGGGGGGCGGAATGGGTCAGTAGTTGCAGATGATTTTCCCCTTCAGCACTGATGGGATTGGAATGGACAAAATAAGATTTTAAAGAATCTAGGCAGAATCCAGGCATTTAAATGGGATAAACCAGGCAATGGGGATTATAGATTAGTGCTAAAACGAGAGGGGCAAGAGAGAGGGGGGAAGGAAGGAGAGAGAGAGAGGGGAGAGAGAGAGGGAGGGAGAAAGAGAGGGGGGGAGAGGGGGAGCAATGGCAGGGGGAGAGAGAGAATGAGAGAGGGAGAGGGAGAGAGAGAGAGAGAGAGAGAGAGAGAACAGTGTTTCCTTGTAGAAATCTAATGCATCTCTAGGTGATTCCAGGCAAACAGGTCCTATCATAACCAATTGGAAATAATATTATAGCTATTCCATCTTTCCCTTCTTAACCTTTTTTTGCTGATAATAAAAAATGATAGAAGAGACACTGAGGGAATTTGTGAGGTTTATAGATAGGAAATGATGTGTTTTGAAGAAACTTCCTGAGCTACTATAAATTTTTATGTTTCAGAATGGCAATTCTAGCATTGAAACATAGGGAATATTCTTACACCAAATTACATCACTGGTCCATCTTACTCCATCGACTATCATTAGGATTTCAAGATAGCATTTTTTTTCAAGTCCCCCTGATGGAAGAATTGAACTGCCATCTTCTACATACACACAAATGAGGTCCTTTACCCCACTCATCCACATCCACGTTACAGCTGTCTAAAGACCTTGCTAGGACGTCCATGTTATATCAATGCAAGAGTTTATTACCTTCTACTCTGCAGCTTAAAACATCTTTCATTGTGAGCTGGACTGGCAGTAGGTTGCAGCAGAGATAGTAGCACCCAAGGAGTCCAGGATCCAAATTGTGGATGAATTGAAGAAGTGGTGGTAAGGGAATGGAAGAAGACTAATGGCACAGAGATTTCAGGGGCACAAGAATGGGTAAGTAGAAGCAAACAACAAAAACAAATGCGGGTTGCTTAGGAAGTGAAAAGAGATTACAGAACGGATGAGGCAATGGCATAAGTCACTCCACATTTTCTACTATGTCTTCTGTGGTGAACACTGACGGACCAGTCACAGAAAGTTGCAGTCACTGAGGGCAGTGGGCAGAAAAGGAAGGGTCACTCTCATTGATCAAACCAAAACATTGTTTTTAAGACTTTAGAGACAAGGTCTTTGTGAGCAGCAAGGGGCAAGTGGTGTCAAGCAAGAAGGCAAGGCTCAGAACAAGCTGTTGCTAGAAAGTGATGCAGCATGGGGAGGTGAAGAGGGCTGGCTTTCAAAGAGTGATGCCATCTATCAACAAGATCTTGGGCTGCAGGTGTCTACTATGTGATTTTATTTATGTGTTCCTTTTTATTTATTGCTCCACATACCACCAAGGGCTCAGGGAAGGTTAATGGTATTGTTCATAAAAAGACAATGCCCCTGTCAAGAATCTAAATTAGACACTGTGACTAGGCACTTAAATTGTGTGGAGATAGAAAGAAAAAAATGTGGGGAAGGGGGACTCCCAGAAAAATTACAAGTTAAACCCCCCCCCCTTAAAATCTTCTCCTTGGAGAAAGCTGTTGTTCCCTGCACATGCAATTCATCTTTGTAAGTAAGCTCCCTTGTTCAATGAGAGAGACCAATAATATTTCAAAATTTGTCATGAAGGTATAATTTAGAATAATAATCATTGCGATAATCAAAGTAAAAAGCCTAAGAATATGCTGTTTGACAGCCATTATGTAGGAAATCTATGCAACAACTATCTGGATTAAGGATACAAATATTTACTGCACTACAGAAAAACATTCTGATAAATAATATCATTATTATTTTAAATTTAATTTAATTTTTTATTACTTCACAGAGAACATGCTGCAACATTGATCCTAAGAATATGATTTTCCCTAACTTTGTGACATATCTACTGGCTCTAAGCCATATGAGTTCTACCTCCTAGTTTCCAAACAATGTTCCCTCTAATTTTTTTTTCAGTGTGTGCGGAAAAGTATAGTGTTTGAATGACACATTTTCATGCCTGAGCACCTGAATTTTTTCACAGATGTTTCATAGAGCAATTGATTTATAGGATCCGAATTGGAATGGAGAAAGATGGTTTTGTGCATGAGTGTGTGTGTGTGTGTGTGTGTGTGTTTGTGTGTGTGTTTGAGTGAGCGAGGGATCCAGTAAGGGAACTGTGCCTATTTAGAAAAGGTAAATTATTGCAAACATGATCAATCGAAGATAAGTATGGGGACAGGTTGGGCGGTAGAGCGGAAATGATAAAAGAGTGGGAGAGAGGAAAGGGGGAAGAAAAAAGAGGGAAGAGAGACAGAAAGAGACAGAGAAGGAGAGAGAAGGGAGAAGGAGAGAGAAAGTGAAGGAAGAATGGAAAAGGAGAAAGAGAAGAGAGACAAAGAGAAAGAGGATGAGAGAGACAGAGAGAGAAGAGAGGAAGAGGAAAGATTAAGAGAGAACATCTCATTTCAACCCTGAGGTGCAAATATTCTCTTTGATTGGTAATTTTATTTGTCCATTTACTATCCAATACTCTCATTTCTCCTTAAGTTCATCAAGAATTCCCTTCTATTAAATTTATCACAATACCTTGAGAACAACTTTTTCAGCATAGCTTTACAGCTATTTAAAATATATAGTAATTTAGGTCAGGTTTTCAGAACATTAGTCTATTTATAAGTCACTAAGTGCAAAGAAACAGAATTTAGAAAGTTGGCTTCCCTTTTTGTAATTGCCTATTGTCTGTTTAATTTTCTACCTATATTTTTGATAACTGATATTCACTGTTGACCCAAGAAGGCCATCATAGAAAGAAACCCTCCCTATGAACTTTGTTGGGTTTCCATGGAATGTAGTTTGATCTTTTTCTCAACCATACAGTAGCATATGCTTTCTAAGGAGGATATAATCAAGATAGTCCATAATTGCCTATCAATCTAACAGTATGGCGATTGATAATCTCTTTATATTTCAACTCTAACTCTTTCAGTCTTTCAGTCTTAAAGAGAGGAGAAATCCAAAAATTCTTTTAAAGAGGAAAAAAATGCTTGCACAATTACATCCATGGAGACATGTGTACACAACACAGAGAGAAACAAACTTAATAAAGTGCTAAGTCTGCCCACCAACTAATTAACTAATTCTGTCTTTGTCTCTCTGTCTCTCTCTCTCTGTCCCTCTCTGTCTCTCTCTCTCTCTGTCTCTCTCTCTCGCATTAAAAGAGAGAGAGAGGGAGGGAGGGAGAGAGAGAGAGAGAGAGAGAGAGAGAGAGAGAGAGAGAGATCCCTCCGTCCTTCAGTCCAACACTCTCGCTGGCATCCCGGCCAGATGAGAGGAACTGTAGAGGGTCTCCCTGAGTCTAGGGCAGCGAGTCATTCGATGGGAAACTTGCCTCTTGGAAGGAATGACCCAGCTTGGCTCCCACTTTCGATTTGCCATCCAATGACCTAATGGAGAAGCGAAGAGGCAGGAGAGACGAGGCAGGAGAGACGAAGCGGGAGCCAAGCTGGGTCATTCCTTCCAAGAGCCAACTTCCCATCGAATGACTCACTGCTCTAGACTCTAGGAGACCCTATGCAGAGAGACAGAGAGACAGAGAGCGACAGAGAGACAGAGAGAGAGTTAGTTAATTAGTTGGTGGGCAGACTTAGCACCATGCCTTCTCCCAACCCCCACACCCCTTCTCTCAACTACTTTCTGCCTTGTGGACCTAGAACTGATTGCTGTCTCCAGGCTCGCTCTCCTCTCCTATTATCGTGGAAGGCGTCTCACAAAAACCACTGTGCGGCAGTTGGAAACTGCTGCACGGTGTTTTGTTGCCACATTTGCGGCAGCGCACCCGCACAGCTTTGAGGGAACATTGGCTCCAAAGCAAGAGGCTGATAAGTTGCACTTGATTTCAAGACATCAAAAAACTTTTACTAAAAAAATAATAAAAGAGAGGAGGCTTCCAAACCAATATTCCAGCAATAGATCAACTGTTCAAAATCCAGAATATATCTGTACAAAGGCAGCAAAAGAGCAATTTGCATAGCTGCCTTGGTACAGATGCATCAAATGTACTGTTCTCTATTTCTAGATTTAACTTTTAGATTACTTGGGGAGGGAGCTAAGTCCTAAAAAATAATAATCAACTAAGCAATTCATTTGAAGCAGGCATATTCCTGATTCTCTTCTGATTCCAAAGAAGAAAAAAGAAAAAGCAAAGCAAACAGCAGGGATAACAATTTGCTAGAGATGCATAACCGAAAATCAGAAAATAAAATAAGTGTATTGGAATAGTTAGAGTGTGCACACATTTCAAGTTAAAAGATCAATCTAAAAACAGCTCTAGCACAACCATCAAGCTGGCAGCACGGAGTGCAAGCTGAATGAGACAAACAACAACTCTCAGAAAAACAAAATGGCTTTCACTGTTTTCAAAAAAATAGAAGCAAATAATGCTGCATTCAAAGTGTTCTGCCTTTAAGGTACCAGCAGGGAATTTCTCAGTCCCCAACTGCCACTAATTTAATATTTGATGATTTGGGTTCATTATTTTTTTATAAAAAATTAAATCAATCCAATCTTCCCTTCCAATGTTAGATTTTGGTCAGGGATGCAGGGGCTAGAAAAAGTCAGGTTGATGACCATAATATCTTGCTATCAAAGCTCCATCCCTTTTTGTGTGTGTTGTGCAATGTGGTTATAAAAAAGAGCAAAGCTTTTTACAGTCATGGCTGCTGTATTGACTTTTTTACTACACCCCATTGCACCATGATGATGATCTTTAGTTTTTTGTTTTCCTGAATTTGGAAATCTAGTTAACTAATACCAGAGTATCAAACTTCCAGCCAATTGGCCAAAAGCGTCACGTGCTGGCCACACCCACACCCGGTTTAGCGAAGGGGAGGAGAAGTCCTGATACGTCACATAACGATGCCATGAAGACGCCATGACGACTCAAGTTTTACACCACTACCTAATACTAATTCTAGAATTTCCACATACCCAATTTAACAGAGGTAGTAGAAAAGTGATAATTGAAGTTCCTTCATTAACCACCATTCTGATCCTTTCCTCCTTTTCCTTTATTCATTCTTTTATTCCTTTATTCATCCCTTTCCTGTTATAGCAAGGTGGGTAGACCTCCCCTTCCACGGTTTTCTGAACTTTGGGGGAAAAATATTTCTGCTGTGTTTTTTAAATCTTGCTTTGATCCTTCTGTTTGTTTTAACTTCTTCACAGTGTCTCTCCCTCTGTTTCTAAGGCTCTTTAATAAAGAATATTTTTGACAGTTTTCACTTCACTCTTTATCAATAATTTTTAGCTTATGACTTTCATTACTTTTTAGTGGCCAAGGCAGACTATCTATTGCAGTGGGTCTCAATCTGTAGGGTCTGCTGACTCCGGGAGTGGGGGGTCATGTCATTACAGAGGGCATGTGAAGGCTTGAAGAAATGTTATCATTTAAATATTTAGTCTTGGGGTTCATAACCATGGTTCAGGGCCACAAAGGGTATTTTTAAAGGGGGTCTATGTTGAAAAAAAGATTGAGAACCACTAGTCTATCAAGTGTTGTATGTATGTGCTTTCAAGTCACTGCTGATTCCTGGCACCTACCTGGAAAATTCTATGCAATTTTCTTACCATGTTTTCCCAAAAATAAGACAGGGTCTTTCTTATTTTCTTTTGACAACCAATTGCAATATTTTGAGGGAGGGCTTATTTTCAGGGAAGGGCTTATTTTAGTGCATGTGCTCAAAAGCCCGATTGGGCTTATTATCCGAGGAGGTCTTATTTTCAGGGAAACAGGGTAGTAATGTATTCAGAAGTAGTTTGCTATTGACAGCTTCTTGGGGCTGAGAATGACTTAGCTGCCTTTCGCCTAAAATGGATCTAGAATTCATGGTCTCTTGCTTCCTAGTTGGATGCCTTGACCACTACACCAAACTGGTTTTATTTCATTGGTATTAATACCATTAAGTCTATCTGCTATTTTTGATATGTTGGACATCCAATATTATTGCCATGATTCAGTTTCTTTGGCATTGCAGATTTGGCATTTTATTAGTTTCAGTCTTGGATGTTCTCAATTGTGTGGAATAGTTCCATTTTTCAGTCTTTCCCATTATCAATAGTTTCTTAAGAGCCTATGTTAGATTTCCTATTATTCTATTTATACACTCTACTCAGTGCTGAGATTTTGTTTTTCAAATTCAGCTAACAAATATGGTCTGTTGATTTTTAGGTTTTTTTTCTCAGACTCCTGCTTTGGATGACACAAAATAGGCAGAATTTCAGATTGGATGTGCTCCCAGTTTCTTCCACTGATCACAGATATATAGAAATTATTGTGTTGTATCTGTTCATCTAATCTCATTTCTCTGCTTTATGTTTCTCACTTTGACTTTCAAGGCTGCCAGTTATGGATCTCCCAAGCTATGAGGAACCTAGTGAGTTCAAATCAATGACAGTCTATCTTTACAGTCCTTTACTGAGAAAAACTGTCAAAATCTGCCATTACCACTTAATGGACTTTTGTAGAATCTACCAGTCCTCTACAATCAAGACAGCTAAGCTTTTTGCTCAGGCTTCAGCTGAATCACTCTTATTAGAGCAATTGGTTTGTTGGGTTACCCAAGATCTCAATCCACCAACTTTATTTGTATCCAGAATGCTGCTATTCTTTTTATATTGGACATTCCTCTCTTTTTTGCCTGACCTTTTATATTGGCAATCATTACACCACTTGAGAATTCAAGAAAAAAATATTGGTTAAATTGATGGTATTAAGACTGGGCATGTTCATGTTTATGCAAATGCCCAGTCATCTGAAAGATCCACTGGTAGCTCATGTACATCTGATTCTATCATGTATTAGAAAACATGTGTTGTGGTTCAATGCTTTGTCTCACCTGGCACCAGCTACTTGGATTACATTCCCAGCTGGACTACCTTTAGAATGGATCTTGCAAGGTTTAAAAAAAACATTAAAGATATTTATTTTTCTAAGGCACCATGCAGTTACTTTGAATGTACAGAGGTTAAAATTGTTATATGTCAAGGACCTTTTAGTTTGGAGGCTTCTTATTTTATATTAAAATGTGGTAATTGATTGCAAGGTGTTGTTGTATAAGCTTTTCTTTTATTCAATGTCTGTTCTGCACTTAGTAAATGGCACATAATAAATAAGATGACTTCTATTGGTTGAAGGCAATAATACTTGTTGCCAACCTTCAAAATATAACTTCAGTAGAAGGCAGGGCTGTTTAACTATTGTCATGTCAATGAAATAGAGGCTATGGTACAGCACATGGGGCTGTGGCAAAGATATTTGTTGACACAAAGATGAAAAACTATGAATTAGGTAAGGACAGTAAATGAATCTTGATTCTGGGTGTTTTTCTGCTGATTTTTTTTCCTTTTTCCTCATCTTCTCTTTTTTCCAATATATTTTAGATTGGATACCTGAGATGAGGTTGCTTTGATACTTAAGAAAACACTAATAACAGCTGATTCACCACCACCACCACAATGGCCCTTGAATATACTACAAATTAACTAATTCCCAAATGATATTCCAGTCTTATCCTTACCTAGAATTTTCCCATTCTCATTCATTGGGAATGGTATACTGAATTTCATTTCATCCCTTGATTAAGTACTAGTGAACTTCAGGTGAGCCCAACAGGTCATCTAACTGAAGAGATCCTGTTCCTTGAACTCCATATGTATGACTATCTCTCTCCATCTATTGTGTCATAACAGAATAACAGAGTTGGAAAGGACCTTAGCAGTCTTCTAGTCCAATCTATTGCTCAGGCAGGAACCTTATACCATTTTAGACAAATGGTTGTCCAATCTCTTTTTAAAAACCTCCAGTATTGAATCATTCATAACTTCTGGAGGCAATTGTTCCACTGATTAATTGTTCTCACTGTCAGGAAATTTATCCTTAGTTCTAGGTTGCTTCTCTCCTTAATTATTTTCTATCCATTGCTTCTTCTCCTGCCTTCAGATGCTTTGGAGAATAGGTTGACTCCCTCTTCTTTGTGGCAAATCCTGAGATATTGGAATACTGCTATCATGTCACTGGTGTCATGTCATATCATGTATAAAGGCTGATGAATTACCTTTAATGAATTGAATGTACATTTCTAATTTCAAAATCCAACACTATGACACTCAGACAATCTATTAAGCCTTATGGTGGTTCAGATAGTTTACCATTGACTGCGTTGACTGAACCTTGTTTAAGCAACCATAGCTTAGCAAAATCTTAAAAAGCAGGCAATGCTTCTTCCCTTTAGAGATATTTTTAGTGATTTGTTTTAGATAGGAATTTAACCGCTACGCTTATAATGGGTTTACAGCATGCAATAGGCTGAATTGTCCCTCAACCCCATCCTCCACAAAGATAATGATAGTGTAATATTTGCCCCATAAAACAACTGCATTTCTTGGAGGGCTTTTTATTCCAGGAGGCCATTTAGTGAAATTTTAGGGGTATTTATGGAATTATATTTCTAAACTCACTAGAGAGAGAACACTTTTCCCTAGATGCAATCTATTAATCTCTCCTGCAAAAGAAAACTCTCTGCTTCTTTCTTTATCTTCTATGATACTACACACAGAGTCTGCAGTTCTTTCTACACCCTTGGCAACTGTTATCACACAATCCTCCCTGAGTGAACCTTTCTTCCAGCAAAACCTCCACAGTTATTTTCAACCTTCATCTCCTTTTCTTTTCTCTTTTTGGTAGAAGACAATTTTGCTCCATAATCTTATTGCTCACCCTAAATTAAGTCTCTTTCTTTGAATTTTTCAACCCTTCAAATACAGCAAACTCTTTCAAGCTTCAACAAGCATCTTAGAATGATGAAGGGGAGTTCTTAGCTTCTTCCTGTGTCAAAAGGAATCTCTACAACTCTGATTGCAACAGGCTTTCAACATTGACACTGTGCCTTCTCCTGAAGGATTCTGGAAAATAAGAGATAGGAAAGGGATGATACAGTGGGGAATCCTGCAACCTTAATTTGATTTCCAAGGACACTGCACAGGATGGTATGGGTGGTTCAGACCCATTCAGTCCTTTACAACCTTTACTTACCAAGCTGTACTACTAAGGTTGACTCAGCCTTCCATCCTTCTGAGGTAGGTAAAATGAGAACTCAAACTATTGTGGGCAATATGCTGACTCTGTAAACTGCTTAGAGAGGGCTGTAAAGCACTATGAAGCAGTATATAAGTCTAAGTGCTATTGTTACTATCCATTGGCAAAACTGTCTGCTCCAACTGTTGTTGGAGTAGACAGTTTTTGGGACTGAACTCCACAATACTCTACCAGGTTGTCCACAGTTGGATGGGAATTCTGGAAGCTGGAATAATGGCCCCTGCAGTGGGGATTAGCTGCTATGGCTAAAAACAGAATAAAAAACAATCATGATACACATATACTTCTTTAGAAAAACATTCACTTCAAGGGGCAGAATCTGTCTTGTGTGGAAGTTCAAACATTTTTCTGAAAGAGAAGTCCTTCCAGATTTCAATGGGTCTATTCTGAACAGAACTAAATTCACTCTATCAAGTGTTTATTTTTCGCATTCAAGTTCCTTTCCTGTTCTTCCGGCTCATCCATTCTGTCTCCTCTTTGTTCATCTCTTAAATATTCTTTGCATAAAACTATTCAAGGCACATTATACAATCATGTTGCCACAGGAACGGTGATGCAGATTTGGCCATGTATATTTTTTCCATAAGAGCCAAGGCCAAGCCTGTTCTCTTTTGACCTACTATCAAAAAACAGCAATTCAGGGAAAACAAGCTCCTGGTGCCCTTCTGAACAAACCTTCTCAGAAAAATCAAATCTGAAACAAAATGTCATGCAGTCTGTTTATGCAACTTTCTCCAGAAAAACGCACCCACCTCAACTAGGATTACAGAATTAGAAAGATGGCAAGGCATTGGCAGGAGAAGTGTCCCTCAAAAAGTTAGCAGGGTATTTGCAGTTGTGCAATTGAAGTCCAACCTGTTTTAATGGATGACCACTACCATGCATAGTTTTTATCACCCTCCTTCTCTTTCTGTAAATGCCCGTAGTTTGTGAAAAGTACTCAAAGAGATGGAAAATCAAACCTATGAAGACAACTTTAATGCAGAAAAATAAAGAAGACAAATACTTGTGCTTTGCAAACTTAGAGAGTAGAAGTCTGGCACTTTTCCTCCCTCAAGATCTCAATCAGTGTTGCTCTGGAGCCAGCAAAAGAAAGGGGATTGGCAGGCAGCTGGTAGGAAACAATACCTGGGCAGATCCCTTATTCCAACTATGAGAAAGAAGAACAGAGTAGCTTCTCTACCAAACAATTTGTAACTTTCCAGGTTTTATTTCTTGCTTCTGTACTACCTCTTCTTGGGGGCTACCAAGAAACCCACCAATTTTAAATACAAAGTTTCTAATCATATCATTTAGACTTCTTTATGAAGTGGGTAAAGCATATAGAAGGATAGGAACTTTTCTTCCAATTCTTGAATCAGCAGGAAAGTTTGCTGGTATTAGTTGTGCCACATTGCTGGTTAAGCGTAGGAACAGTAGACTAAACAACCACTAATTACTATCTTCAAATGAGAAAGAGGAAGATTGGGCAATTTAAGTAGATGACTGGGACAAAGGGCTTAGCTGTATTTCATGTTGCCCAAATCATTGGTTGCAAGCATAGAGACACTCCACACCTGTTACTTATTACTCAGAATATTTCTGAACATTATTTTGCACTCTTCTGAAAGAGTGCTAAACACATGCCCCCAAATAGTCCAGCTGAGAGGTCACTATTATGGAGAAATATCATGGGGTAAAGCATAAAGAAAGTGTGCTGGCATATTAGCAATTCCACTTCCTGCTTCATCCTACACCCCTCTATCACACCTAGCAGACCAGTGGTAAAACTTGAGAGAGCACTCTCATGTGCTAAAAGCATCCTGTTCCTTTGTTTGGTTATTTTTCAGCCTGTGCAATTTCTGGGCAGTTTCCATTTCAACAAGATCTCCTCTCTGTGGTGTCTGGCATGATGTCACACAGGTATTCTTGAAGGTCAATACAGGAAGATCCCTTCCCAGACACACAATGTCCTTGTGAATTCTGGACAGTTAGAAAGTACAGAACATGTACTTCTCCAATGCTTACAGAGACATTCGTTCTAGTTTCATCTCACCACCTACATAACCAGAACACTTGACACAGGACAATTCTACCACTTCTTGCTGCATTCAGATACCAGCTCTGCCACAACATATAATGTTACCAGGTTCTACACAACAGCACTAAAATGTGTCAGTTTTAATGAGCCCCTAATTTGGCCTCTCTGTTATGATAGATGTTGTTTGCCATGCCATGTTACTTATGGCCACCAAATGTGCCTTCCTTTACTTTTAAACTTTTTTTTAACTTTTAAAAGATTTTTTTTTAATTTTATATATTTAAATTTTTTATATATAATTTTGTTTTGGTGCATTTTTCATGCTCCCCTCGCCCCCGTGATGGGATGGAAGGAGGAGTGGAAAAGACAGTGAAAGGAGCCTCACTGACAAGAGAAGTAGGAAGGCCTGAAAGAGGCCCCTGTACTTTCTTCTTTGGGTAGAGCTGGAGAAAAGGAATTGTTTCCCTTCCTTGATTCTAGTCAATTGCAAGGAGGAGGAGGAGGAGGAGGAGGAGGAGGAGGAGGAGGAGGAGGAGGAGGAGGAGGAGGAGGAGGAGGAGGAGGAGGAGGAGGAGGAGGAGGAGGAGGAGGAGGAGGAGGGGCATTATGTTCTTATGCTAAGCAAGTGGGTCAGCTTGTATGCAGTCCAGCAATTCTGCCTCCTTCAGAGTTGCTATTAAGATTGGGAATTGCTGCTCCCTTGCCAGTCAGACCCAGAGGAGAGCTCCCACTGAGAGCAGGTGGAAGAATAAAAACAATAAAGGTGTTTAATAAATAAAAGGTGCTCATAATCCCAAGCAGCCAGAACTATAAAATTTGATTGATTTAAACTGGCCTATAGTTTGGGGAATCATAAATCTTATTTTGTCTCTGAAGACTGCACTTCTTTTGCTCCAATATATTCTATCTTCTCACATAGGCACAGCCAGATGCCCATTTTGGGCAGATGATTAAATCAAACTTGCTTCTTCTTCTTCTTTATTATTATTAGTAGTAGAATCATCATCACCAATGGCTAACCTAGGTGCTGCTTTGCTTGTCCAAGCCTGCAGATCACCTCTTCCAAACTGGCTGATAAGTTTTCAAAATCTCCTGAATCGATTAAATATTAAAGGAGGATAATGATAGCAAAGAATATGTGGGCTAGAAGGGAAAGGGAGCATCCAAAGCACCAGCCTAAAATAGTCAGAAATGGACAAATCTTGGGCCTAATCATTTCATCAATTCCCTTTTAATTAAAGTATCCTTCATTATCACTGAAGGCAAAAACCGTCTTGAAGAGAGGAAAACATTATTTAAAACTGGAATAGCTAAGTATGACTTTAAGCTGCTTTCATTAAGAACTGGTAATGACAAGAAGGCAAAGTCATTGGATAATTTATTTTTTGTTTGTGGGGCATGTTTACAATTACAGGACATGAGGATGAGTCCTAAAGCTTTGGTATCACATCCCAATGCACATATTTTCAATACCTTTCTTTACTCTTAATATCATAAAAGTTCATTTCTTTGAGTAAGGAATGTTGATATTTTACCTAATTATGTCCCAACTCAGAGATGATCTTTGTCCTCTAAGCAGACTATATTAATAAACAGTTATCCTAGTATGCCTGTGCAAACTTTCATTTTATCAAATAAGAAGGAATGGCAGAAAGGGATTCCTAGAAGACTGTCATCAGAAGCCCACAATATCCAAGTATGGGATCTGAACACTGCTGATGTTACAAGAAAAGTTATATTTAGTTGTAGTATAGAAAGATACAAGCAGAGACAGTACAATGTCTGATTATTGATGTAACTTGGATGGTAAGGAAAATGAGGCATTCTGGTAGCATAGTAAAATATTCATGTCAGAAAGATATTAGATTTCTCTTGAACATTAGAAAAAACTATGAACAATATTATACAAGTCACTGATTTCCAGAAGGCTTAAAAAGTGATCCCTCTTGGGGAAGAAGGCGGGGCTTAGCAGTGAGAAGACGGAGTTTCAGGCTATTCCTGAAATTCCCCTATTCCGAAGGAAATTGGACGGTCCATTTTGGACCCAAGCTGTCCCGGAGAGACAGTGAATGGTTGGAGGAGATCCAGTGACCCCAGAGACGTTCGCAAAGTCTCTGGGGGGCTTGGAATTTAACCTCCTTTGCCAGTTCCTTCTGGATTAGCTGTAAGCTAACCAAAACTGCAGGTTGCCCCTAAGAATGGTGTGAGTGTTTTCAACTGGTAAGCTGATTTTATTATTCAAAGAGATACGGTTCGCATAAAAATTTAAGCAAATTGAAACCAAAGAACAGAAGAATCTAGCGGCGATTTGGTTTTTTTTTTATGGGTTTATGGCCAGTGGTTACCCTATTTCTTAAATGTTTTAAATGCTACTTACATGGATAAAGGAAAGATTACTTCAACATCTCCTCTGACTCTCTTTAAGTGGGCTGTAAACCAATTTACTATAATTTGGCTCCTTACAATTTGACACTTTTATTGCTTGGCTGTGCTGGTCTAAGATCAGATAAGATTGCACAGCTCCCAGCTTGTTTTTACTTGCAAATACCTTAAAGCCTCTAAAGGGAGAAATATTAGCTGCGTCATAAACTTGGCGTCTATGCAAGTTTCAAATGATTCATTTCAAATGATTTTCTCCGTGTTTCAAAAGTTGTCTGACACGTATGATAGATTTGAAAAAAAGCTGGACTATTTGTTGTGTTTAACATCAAAATATGAAGAAAAAAGTGAGAACGTTGAATGTTTGAATGTTCCTGAAATACAAATGAAGAATGTCAGAAATGAAGTTTCTCAATTTGCTGACACTCCGGGCATCTGGTTTAAAGATTCTCAACTTGCTGACATGCCGGGCATCTGGTTTATTTCGGAGGGAGAAAGAGATGCAACGTTTGAATGGGGGGCAGCCATACAGAAGATTTATTTCAGAAGACAGAGCACAGGAGGAATGAGAAGCATTAAAGAATTTATACTTTATGAAACATAATTTGCAGAATTTCCGATACCACCACTGAGAATTAAAGACAAGCTGAAAAGTGCAACAAGCGTAGGACAACGATATATCAGAGGCATCTTAAGCAAAAAGGTGCGAAGATATTCCTGTTTGGACTTGCTTATAAAGACGTTTGGTGAACTTGTTCCACGAATGGCCATAGGATTAAGAAGGTTTTGTTATTGGAGAGACACAGGCTGATAGATGGAAGAATACAATTCAAAATTAGCTAAACCTAATTACTCTTATTTGTAATAGACATAGCTGAATAATAATTGATATTAATAGTAATGTATATAATGTGGAGTTGATATGATAAATAATAATTGGATATGAGAAGGGAAGGTTGGAAATATTTTTGGACCATATACAAAGGTTATTAATCACAATAATTATCACTATTAAAAAATAAAATAAAACTATACAGTTAAATGTTAACTAATATGGGGAAAATGTTACGATATACGATATAATTACATAAAGAAGGGAAAATGATAATAAACTATATGCATGGAAGATGGAATTTTTGGTATTAAATATTATGGATGTTCAGCTAAAACAGGATATGAGGACTTGATGTTAATAGAGGATTTTATAAACAAGTAAATGAAATGCTAGCATGTGGTTATGGATTAAATCTTTGGCATAGTTAAGGATGAAGGATGTTTAAATAACTGTTGTCAACTAAAAGTGGAGATATAATGATGTCAATATGGTAAACATTTGAGTTAAGATATTTGAATTAATATGAATTAATGGAAGAGATGCACCAAAACATGTTGTACCCAGCTGATATACTTTTTTATAACATATACCTGTGTTTTTTTTCTCTTTTTTCTTCTTTTGTTTTTCCTTTTTTTTCCCTGCCTTGTTTTTTGTTCTTTTTGTCTTCTCTGTGTTTTGATTTTTTCTTTTCCCACTGGTGTGGGCATGTGTTGTTTAAGTAACAAAATAAAATAAAAAAATTTAATAAAAAAAAAGAAAAGTTTGTTATTAAATATTATGGATGTTTAACTAGACTAGGACATAAGGATTCAGTGTTATTGGAGGATCTTAGAAATATTAAATGAAATGTCAGTACGTGGTTATGTATTAAATTTCGGTATATTTTATGATGAAGGATGTTTAAATAATTATAGTCAAATGAAAATGGAGATATGATGATGGTGACATGTATAAATATTTGAGTTAAAATACTTGAGTTAATATGAATTATGCTTGATGACTGTGGAAGAGATGCACAAAAACCTTTTGTAACCAACTGATACATTTTCTACAGTATGTAAAGAAGGAAGATTTTATTTGTTGTGTTTGTTTTGAAAATAAAAAAAATCTATTGAAAAAAAAAGTGATCCCTCTTGGTCATCTTCTTGTGAATTCTGTGCACCAAGTAGGGATTAGAATAGACACTTAGAAAACTCAGTAGCAACAGCTGGACCAGATTATTTGTGTCAGTCTTGAGACTAGTGTTTCTCAATCTTGGCAATTTTCAGATGTGAGAATTTCCAAAATTCTCCAGCCAGTATAGGAATTCTTGGAATTCTTAGAAATACTCTACAGTTTTCTAATTATTGCATAGAACTTTGCCCCAAACTACACAATTATAAAACTCAGGACAAAACTGTGTCTGACTCTAAACATGCCTCATTTTAGGCTACAAGTGAAGTCCAAAAGAAAAATGGGGAAACAGAAGGCTTACAGTGGCAGTGAAACAGCAAGTCAGGTGGTGGAACAGATTGTTAATGGCGTCAGAGAAACAATCATTTTGATCAGGAAGTCAGCCTTTAATCTTACTCCCCTCCCTGTGATCCTGGTAAATGAGAGAGTAGAGAGATCTGCTTAAATGATTGTGAATAAATGTATGTGTGTACATGTGCATGTATATGTATATGCATAAGCGGGCTTTGTTCCCTGTGGCAGCAGCTCAGTCTATTCATTCAATTCCCAAAAGACAGCAATAGCACTTAGACTTATATACTGCTTCATAATGTTTTTACAGCTCTCTGTAAGTGGTTTACAAAGACAGCATGTTGCTCCCAAACAATCTGGGTCCTCATTTTACTGACCTGGGAAGGACGGAAGGCTGAATCAACCTTGAGCCGGTGAGATTTGAACTGCTGAACTGCAGCTATCAATCAGCTGAAGTAGCTTGCAGAACTGCACTCTAACCACTGTGCCACCTCGGCTCTTCAGCTGAAATGCTCATTCTTCTCTGCACAAAACCACATGGCAAAGTTGGGGTTTCAAAATAGGGGGTGCAATGATTTTCAAGTGATGCTCTACCTATCCCAAGGTCTGAGTCCTATATTGGTGGCTGGACCAGGACCAGGAAGTCAATGAACCAGAATAATAATAAAATTTCTCACTCTAAATAAAATGAAAAACTATGGATGTTATTACATCCACTGTTTAATGGTGACATTTAAAATGTTCAATGCATAGTAAGACTTCATCATAACCCTAACTACAAGATTTGGAGGAAGTTCTACACAGCTCTGAGTCTTTAGGTTATATGCACTTGTTTTAAACTAAGGCGGGCAATCTGCTGTCCAATGTGCCTCAAGAATACAATCTATGAACAGGCTCTCATGTCTGAACTGTAAAACATCTAATACAGTGGTGGGTCGATAACCAGTTTACTACCGGTTTGCTCAGGCATGCATGGGTGCAATACTTCTGTGCATGCGCATAAGTGTCCAGGTGGGTGGGGCAGAACCTCCTGCCGCTGCCGCTATCGGTTCGGCTGAACCGGCAGCAACCCACCTCTGATCTAATGGCTGCTAAATGGCATTAAAAATCTCTTGGATTTTTTAATTGTCAAATAAGGTAGCTCTGTATAATACAAAGCTTTGGTAGAAGAATAACCCTTACAAAGAAAATCAGAAGTCTTAGCAGCTACATTCAAGCCACAATTCTCTGATTTCAGGAGGCCATTTTTGCTGGTAGAAGCACCATAGGCTAGTACTTTACTGTTTCCAGGTTTAAGCACCCAATGGGTTGAATCTGGCCCGCGGGCCTTGAGTTTGACATCCCTATTCTAGGGCAATGAATTTACAGAATCAGTTCAAGACAAGTACAAAGAAATTAGAAGGAAGGTAAACAATTTGCAAGGGATATCCACAATGTCTTTGGGGCATCCAGCAAACACCTTCCTCTTTCTTTCTTTTTTTTGTACAGATTTTTGATGTGAAAAGTGTGCTTCACCATAGAACAATAGATTTTGTATTTTATTTATTTCTTTTTCTTTTTTCTATTTATCTATCATCTATCCACCTATCATCTATCTATCTAACTCTATCTCTGTTTATTTATCTATTATCTATCTATCTAAATGACAACAAATTGCTATCTAAATGATAGCAAATGATGTTTGTGTGTGTTGCTTTTTTCTCCTCTTTTAATGTTTTACATCTTTTAATGTTTAGCTAATTTTCTTCTCTGCCCAGAGAATTTCCATTACTGGGTAGATAAGGAATAAAATACATAAATAAGTGAACAAATGAACAAACACATTATCTTCCACAAGTAACTCCAATGCAGGGGAATATCACATTGAGATTGCAATAAAGAGACACATTGATTCTCAATACTACCACTTACAGTTTTATGTCATCAGAAGGGGGTGCCTTAACATCAATGGGGAAAAAACATTATCGCTAACAATGCTGTGAGTGTACATGTACATGTACACATATAGCCATTCATTACCAATACCAGTAGCAAATTAAAAAGAAATTGTCATATGCAGTCCCAACATAACAATGTTTGGTATATCAGCACATTCAAGTTTATAGAACTGATATTCCATTTACAAACTTTAGCACATTCTTTCTAATGGATAAATTAAGAGTCAGAGCATTAGATTACTGTACCAAAGGCTTTATAATCTCCAGAGAAAAAACTTGGGAAGGGAATTTTAAAATAACCAAATAAGTTTGTGAACTGTGAAAGGCATAAACTTTGAAAAAGCATAAAAATAAACAAGAAATTTAAGTATGAAGAAAAAAATAAACATCATTAATCTAATAACTAGTTTATATCAGTTGATACACAGTTACCTCTATAATTTTAATCCTCACAACCATCCTTGTTTCCAGTAGATTCATGCACTTTATATATTGCCTCTAGTTCTTTAAATATTTTGAGGATCTTAGCAACCCCATCAGTCTTGCTCTTCTACTTGGCTCATTCATCCTTCATGGACTTGCTTTTCTATTTGATTCTCATCTATCCTCATTGTATGGTGAAACTACCTCAATGTTTTCTCCATTCACTTTTTATTCAGTCTGTATTCATTCAGTCCCATTCATTCTTGACCCTCTCTCTTCTTGTTTAAGAGCTCAATACCAATACATCCCACTTACTTTGTGTTTCTCTTGACATGCCCAACTCCTCACTTCCAATGTAACAATGTAGGTAGAAATATATACAGCCATTTTTTTTGCATCCTTTGACAAAATGCATTCCTTACAACAAAGTCATATATACCCAGGACTTTTCTACTACCATATGCGTCTAAGTAGAAGATGCACCAGAGTATAAGACGCACCAAGATTTTGAAGAGGTAAATTTAAAAAAAAAGGTTTTGCACTCTGCAGACCTCCCAAATCCTCTGCACACCTCATTTTTTGTGAAAAATGGGGCATGCAGAGAGTTTGAGTGGCCTGCAAAGTGCTCCTGGGGGTTGGGGAGGGGCAAAAAAGAACAAAAAATTGTCTCTTTTTTTTTGCAAAAATGGGTCCATTTTTGGCCAAAAAGGGGGCATTCATAGCTTTTAGGAGGCTTGTAGAGTGCTTGTGGAAGCTGGGGAACAAAAACAAGAAAAAACAGCCCATTTTCACTTGTTTTTACCCTCCCCAGCCCCCAGGAGCACTTTGCAGGCCTCCCAAACCCTCTGCATGTCTATTTTTGTGAAGGGGTTGGGTTTCTGGAGGCCAAAAATGCTTTATTCAATGTATAAGGCACACCCAGATTTTCACCATTTCTGAAAAATACGGTAATTCATTTCCTGAAGATTCTGCCAAGTTACAGAAGTTCATCTAATTGCTCCAGCATTTCATCATTTATATATAACTTGCAACAGTTTTTGTGGAGGGGGGAACAGGGGATGTGCTAAATTGAACAAGATAGTGGGTAAAACATTGTGATGTGAACCCTGCAATTCCTTTCTCATGATTCTGCAGTCACTGGACAAGAGAAAGGAGGCTTGCAAAGGATCTGGGAATCAACTCTTCAGGTTAGTGCAGATCAGAAAACAGTCCCACATTTTACTGAAATTATGTTTCATTGATGTAGGCTGTAGTAACGATACCTTGAAAACCTGTCTGTGTTTCACTTTCCTCCCTCTCATTTCTCAGGGAGTTATGACGGGGTGAAATGCTACGGGTTCAGACTAGTTTGCCCAAACCAGTAGTAAAAAAAATGCTACCGGGCGCGCTCACATTTGCAAACCGGTAGCTAGGTAAGTAGATTTCACCCGAGTTAGGGTAGAGACTGAGTCTCTGTGCTCAGAACTGAGCTCTGAGGTAGAGACACGGAGATGAAGGTTGCTTCAACGATTTAATTAGAACCAGAACCAGAACAGTAACAACTGTTTTATATAGCCTGCTCTCAGACGGTTAACCAATGAGAACATGGAATTCTCCCACCAGCCAGATTGCGTGCCGGAGCCAATGGGGGTGCTTGGTGAATGATTGACAGTGCATGGTCATAAGTATGAGGACTTAGAGCCACTTCCCCTGGATTGCGCAGATGTAGTCCCGTAAATGGGCAGGTCTCTGGCAACTCCGCCCAGAACATCTCAGTTCTTGCTCAGCTGCCAGAGGGGATGACCTCCTGACCCTGCCTCTTCAGTTGATGGTGCCACATCAGACTGGACCGGACCTGCCTCCTTCACTGGGCTATTGGGAGCAACAGGTGCGTCTTCTGCCAAGAACGCCTTGGGATGCATCGGAGTTTGAAGAGTTGGACTTGGGCCTTCAGGCCGGCTGGTAGCAGGAAGTGATCATTTGGATGTCCTCGACTGGTCCTGTGGCTGGAGCCTGTATTCTTCACCCACTGGCAACTCACAGTGCCACATCTGATCCACGGAGCACCAATGCTGACCATCCTCTAACAGGACTCTATAAGAACAGGGCTCAGTTATCTGGATAATATGTCTGGGAATCCATTTCGGGTCCCCTCCAAAATTTCTCACAAAAACCCAGTCCCCAGGGTTGAAACTCCTAGAAAGGTCCATACTAGGTCCTAGTATGGTCAGATTCATAGGAAGGGTGCAATCGATCTAGTAAGGTCTGGAACCGCTGGCTCATAAGA
Source organism: Thamnophis sirtalis (assembly GCF_051295495.1). Taxonomy (NCBI): domain Eukaryota; kingdom Metazoa; phylum Chordata; class Lepidosauria; order Squamata; family Natricidae; genus Thamnophis; species Thamnophis sirtalis. The sequence continues at coordinate 106,223,643 of NW_028261384.1, read as the reverse complement.
AATTCTGCTGGACTTTTGCCTGACTCTGGGTAGGGTGTTGCATGTTGCATTAGCAAATAAGTGGACACTTTAGCTAGCCAGTCCCCTGGGCCCATTCTTTCCAGTGCTTCTTTAGCTAAGCGCACCACATGTTCAGCCCGGCTATTAGTAGCAGGATGATAGGGCACCACCAATGCATATCGGATTCCTAATTTAGCTAGGAAGGTCTGGAATGTAGTTGACGTTAATTGTGAGGCATTATCCGACATGGAGTGGCTGGTGATGTCTGTTGCCGATAAGGGTAAATCCAAATCAGCAATAAGGAGCACTCCTGACTCTGGAGTCTGGTCCCTCTCCCCCTGGGACATCAGCTTAAGACATCGGCATGCCCCATCTGTTTTCCCAGCTGGTATTCCAAACGGTATGAGTAAACCGCAAGGAATACTGTCCAGTGAGACATCTTGGAGGAGAGAACAGCCAGAGTGGGCCAATCGCCCACTAGAATACCTAAAAAGGGCTTGTGATCTGTAAGCAGTAAGAAGTGTCTTCCATGAAGGTAGTAGTGGAATCACTTTATTCCCGCCACTGCCGCTAGCACTTCTTTGTCCAATTGGCTGTAAATCCTTTCAGCCTTGGACAAGGAGTGCAAAAAATAAGCAAAGGGACCCTCCCGACCATTAGGGCAACAATGGCTCAGAACTGCTCCCAGTCTGAATGGGGAAGCATCGCAAGCCAGGATTAGCGGCAGAGCCTCATCATACTGCATTAAGACAGCTGATGACATCAGTAGAGATTTGACAGCCGCGAACACATGTGCTTTGTGGCTGCCCCATCTCCATGCCATCGAGTTGGCAATCTGTGTAAGGGTTCTGCTACGGAAGCCTTATGGGGCATAAACATAGAATATAAATTTAAGAGGCCTAAAAAAGCCTGCAACTCGACTTTGTTCATTGGAGTTGGAGCCGATTTAATCATCTCGACCTTTAACGGGGTCAGGTGAATGCCTTGGGCATCAACGCGATACCCCAGGAATTGAACTTCAGAAATCCCAAACTTGCACTTAGACTGTGTCCCTAAAGCGGGCCAGGACCCTCCTCAACTTGGTCACTAGCTCTCTCCAAGAGTCAGCCGCTATGAGCATGTCATCAAAATAGGGCAAGACCCCAGGCAATCCATGGAACAGCTTCTCCTTAATACTTTGAAAAATACCAGTGGCCACACATACCCCAAATTGAAGGTGGTGACATCTAAAAGCCCCTCGGTGAGTAACTATATTTGGGTGTCTGCCATCGCCTCATCAACTCTTAACTGTTGATACGCATGCGCTAAGTCAAGTTTAGCAAAAATCTGTCCCCAGCCCTGGCTTAGCAAATGCTGCACTACTGGAACTGGGTATGGGATTGGATTACAGCGCTTTATTTATTCTCGACTTGTAATTGGTACAGATCCCAATGAATCTGTCTGATTTTATTGGAATTACAATAGGGGTCTCCCATCTGGTGTAATCTACTGGCTCTAACAGACCCTGTTCCAGCAATCTATCAATTTCCATGTCCACCTTTGCCCTAAGGGCAAAAATAACTCTGCAAGCCTTTAAGTGCACAGGCGCCACCTGGAGGTCAAGATTGAATGACATCCGAGAGCCTTATATTTACCGAGTGTCAGTGAAAATGTCGGCAAATTCAGTGACCAAGTCCTCAAAAGTGACAGTAGGATGAACTTCTTTGACCTCTGCAATTGACAACTCCAAAGAGGCAAACCAATCTAATCCAAATAAAGTGGCCAATGGGTCAACAACCACTATAAGTGGCAAGGTTCCTCTAAATGTGCCATGTTCCACCCGGAATTCCCCATTGCCAACAGTTTTAATTGAATTTCCCTGATAATCCCTCAGCCTGCATTTACTAGGGCTGAGTTGGTGCTGGGAAACGGATGGCACCAGCTGCTTTAGGGTACTCCAGGCAATAATGGATTTGGCCGAGCCCATATCTATTTCCATTTTACATGGAGTACCCTCCAGCAGTACAGTTAGAAACATCTTCTGGTTGTTTCGCTTCTCCGCAGAAGTGGTGTTTACCACCCAATTTGCCTCTTCTGGGGAGCCCTCAATAACATGGCAGTCAGTTCCCGATCTGTTCCTGCAGTGGACAGCTGGCTGGATCACAGGGTGGCTGCCCAGCGGTTCTGAGGAGGGTAGTAACATGTGGCAAACGTAGGCCAGGTGACCAGTCCTCTCACAATGCCAGCAAGTTTCTGTCTTGAATTTGCCACAGCTGAAACAGCCCTTTGAGAGGCATTGGTGGCCATCTTCAGTTTGGCCACAGCCATCAGCTTGAGGCGGCATATGTCAGTCTCTTCCTCCACCGCTTCATTGTCATCAAGGAATTTTTGGTTGATCAGGGCTAATGCTGGCAACATGGTCTGGGTGGAATGGTATCTCTAAATTTCAGCCGCGGGATGGGCTGACTGTTCTGTTGCCCTTGCTTTGTCGACAGCGATTTGTAACATTAATTCGGACCGGGTGAACAGCCTGAGTTGCAGCCTCACATCTCTGGTGCCTCAGATCAGTTGTTCTAGGAGTGCCTCATCAAGATTTCCGAATTTACAATGTATGGCAGCATTCCTAAGAGAGGCCAAGTAATGGCTGACAGATTCTCCCTCTTTTTGACAACACTGCCGAAAGGCATAGCGCTGGCAATGGCTCCTGGTCTGGAGGCATAATGACCCCTCAATTTATTCAGTAAAATGTCCCACGGCAGGGAGTGGACAATAGCTGGGGCGGCAAGCGTGGGGGCTGTAGAAAACATATCTGGCCCACATGACCTGAGGAAATAACCAGTCTTTCGCTCATTAGAAATATCGCCAAAATCGTTGGTGATTGTGAAACAGTCAAAACGCTCAATAAAAGCATCCCACGATTCTCTCTCCGGTACAAATGGGGTGAAAGTGGGAACAGTCGCCATCTTCATCACCAGTGCTCAGAACTGCTCTGACACGGAGACAAAGGTTGCTTCAATGATTTAATTAGAACCAGAACCAGAACAGTAACAACAATGCTGCCCGTCTGACAGCTCTTTTATACAGCCTGCTGTCAGACAATTAACCAATGAGAACATGCAATTCTCCCGCCAGCCAGATTGCGTTCCGTAGCCAATGGGGGTGCTTGGTGAATGATTGACAATGCACGGTCGCAAGTCTGAGGATTTAGCAATCTGTATCATACTTTCCTTACTTCTTGGGTTTAACATATTATTGTACCTGCACTATATAATTTTTCTAAAATATCTCTGTGGCTCTCTGTACCTGCAGGAACATAAATTACAACCCATAAAGTACAACCCCTACAGCATCCATTTGCTTTCCAATAGTACATTTAAAAAAGAGCTTTGTTTTATACCTATTCTTACATGTGCACTTCTGGGAGGGAAATGTGCTACTTTCTGTTTATTCCAGTTATTTATTCCTTTATCCATTCTTTCAATTACTTTGTATGGCTTCCCATTTCAATAAGTGACTCATTATTTATCTTTTGGAAGACCATCTTCTATATCCCCTGTGTCAAGCAAAAGGAGAAAATAGTTGCACTGACACGAAATTTATTTAGAAAGAAATTGAAAATGGCTATCCAAGACAAATTCAACTTCTCCAATTACCACACTACAAATAATCATGGAGTCCATCGCCCATATTAGACAGGATGGTCCTGAAGCAGGCTAGTCAGAGCCTGGCATATCTTTAAAAGCACATCCTCCATGTAATTTTGAATATTGCCATGGGGATTCTCTAATATGATACTTGAGAAAATACCACTTCACTGTCAGAATTCCTTAAACTCTAGGAGCAGGCTGAGCAATTAAGCATAAATTAATAAAATATTTGTGATCTGCATCTGGAGCTCTATTGGCATAGTGGTTGAAATGCAGTGTTTCAGGCAAATTCTGCCCACAGCTTGGAGTTCAATCCTGATGGGGCTCAAGATTGACTCATCCTTCCATCCAAGGTAAAATGAGGACCCAGATTGTTGAGGGCAATATGCAAATAATGCTTCTACACTGTAAACTGCCCAGAGAGTGCTGTAAAATTATATGGGTTGGTATATAAGCCTAAGTGCTATTGCTATAAACAACCTATTGTTGTCTCCCTTCTTCCAAATGCAAAGCTCAGATCACTCTGCAGGCATCTACACATACTCTTCAGCCATCTGATAAAGTGAATGCAGCCCACAAAAAATGATGTCTTGTAATAAAAAATGTCTGTTAAGTCTGAAAAGATGTTACCAGACTCCTCCTGAGTTTTGGCTACCATAGTCTAATATAGCTCTCCTCCTACATGGAAATTTTTAAGTGATTCTCCCCTTCTGTGTCTGAGAGCTGCACAAAGTGATTGTTCAACAGTACAATCCTATGTGTGTTTACCCCAAACTACTCCCATTGTGTCTAACTGAGCTTATTTTCAGGTGAGTGCGTATAAGATTTCTCACTACCATAGCTTAAAGTGAACGAATCTTTCCATGTCAGTTTTTCCCAATCTTAATTTTTCCCACATCACAATTTTTTCCATTATTGCAAGAAAAAAAACATTTTAATTAAAATGTGTACCCATTCCTAAGTACATATCATACATTGTGATTCTTGATCATGCTTTTCAATAGTATGCTTTTTCTTCTTTTATCCCAATTATAATTTTGGGGAAGTTCAAGTTTAGGTGAAAACTAAGAAAGCCAAGGAGTGTTGGAAAAGGGAAACTGCTAGACATTTCTTTAATTTTAATGTGGGCCAGTATTTACAGAAATATATTACCGGGAAGGTGGGGGGGGGGAAGCTTGCTAAAATCCATTCATTGCTGTTGCATATCCCAACAACAAAATGTTTTCTCTCTTTGGTAATCTTTTACTAACATATTATTGCTGCTTCTTTATGTAATCAATAATAAATTACATCAATTGCACCTTGCTTGATCAACATCATAAAGATGCTTATGGCTGCTATGGTAGATGCTGAACTTCATCCATGCTCCAGGGGTTTTTCAGTGTCCCTGTCTAAATATCCTCCAATAACCAATAAAAAAGTTTTTTCCCCAGCTTGGCCTGGCATTTGTTAACAGATGGCAGTACCAATTCATTTAAATGAATGCACTTTATATCTTCATAGTTTAAGTACATAAGCCATCAGGAAGGGCTCCTTCCTGTGTTCTTTTCCAGTTCTCATTCATTTCAAAGGGCCTCTCACATACAGAAGGACCTTCCCACCGGATTGTACTCAGTATCTTTCATTTTAAATGATTTGAGCCTTGGAACAAGTTGTCTTCAAAATCCCAAATAACTGTTCAACCCCTGTCGTGCAATTAAGTGGTTCTAGGAAAATGTATTCAGAAAAACATTCCTGGCATTATGCACAGTGCCAGATTCCCAGAGAACCCTCCCCACATGTTTACTTTATGCCCCAGTGAAGAATTAATATTTTTAAATGGCATGAAAAATTAATGTCCTTTTTTATTATTGGCAGGGGCAGCAGAAAACCTGCAGCACCAAGCTCATTTGATATCACGTAAAGCCTGTGGAACTAGTTTTCCTTGGAAGAATGCATGTTTCCTAAATATTTCCTAAATCTTGAGAAGTGAAATGTTCAGCAGTGGTTAGGGGAAAAAAATTCTGCACATTTTTGCAAGGTCTAAACTAGCAGTATCAATTTCACAGATACAAGCAAAATTCTTTGAATATGGTGTTGACTAAAAACAGGAAATCCCCACCTGTGAGGACACGCAGTACATTTCCAGTTTTCAGAACAGATTGTGGGAATGCTCACAAGATGGCTACCATGAGCAACTTGTCCATTTATAAAATGGCTACCATAAACTAAGCTCAAAGCACCAATTTACCAGTAGTCAGACTGCTAAAATTATTCACTCTTCACTACTCTTGTGTCACCTCCTCAAAATACATCTGACCAACCATAATTTACTTCTTTTATTTTTTTTCTACCCCCAAATGGCTGTCCTTATCAATTCTTGCACATTTTTTCAAAGTCTGAACTAACATTTCAGAAATTCTGCAGAGAGGAGGATGTTGACAAGCTGAGAAGCATTCAGCCACAAACCATAAGAGCCTCAAAGACAAATCCGGCAAGAAAAGACTAAAATCACTAGATATGTAGAGAAAATAAGACTAAGTAGGGATGTTCTGACAGGTTTCAAATATTTGAAATAATCTCAAACAGAAGAGAAGGATAGAACTATTTTTCACTTTATCTACCAAGAAGAAAAGGAAACTGTGTTAAAACAACAAAAGGGCAGCCCTAAACATTAGGAAGTTGTCCAAAACACTAAATGAACTCAGAGGTTTATGAAATCATTTTTCTTGAAAGCCTTCAAGAGGATGGTCACTCTTTAAAATCTGATGGGATACAATCAAGATCAAGTGAGATACTAATACCATTCTATAAAGCCCTAGTAAGACCACACCTAGAGTACTGCATCCAGTTTTGGTCACTACACTATAAAAAATATGTTGAGACTCTATAAAAAGTGCAGAGAAGAGCAACCAGGATGATTAGGGGACTGGAGACTAAAGCATATGTAGAATGGTTACAGGAACTGGGCATGGCTAGTCTAGTGAGGAGAAGGACCAGGGGAAACATGATAGCAGTGTTCCAATATTTGAGGGGCTGCCACAGAGAGGAAGGGGTCAAATTATTTTCCAAAGCATCTGGAGGTCAGACAAGGAATAATGGATGGAAACTGACCAAGATTCAATCTAGAAATAAGAAGAAACTTTCTGACAGTGAGAACAATCACCCAATGGAACAGCCTTCGGAAGTTGTGGGAGCTTCATCACTTGAGACTTTCAAGAAAGTTGAGTTGAGTTTATTTGATTTCTATGCGGCCCAATCCCGAAGGACTCCAGGCGGCTTACAGAATAAAAAGAAATAAAAAGAAAAGATTAGACTGCCATTTGTCAGAAATGGTGTAGGGTCTCCTGCTTGAGCAGGGGGTTGGACTAGATGGCCTATAAGGTCCCATCCAACTCTATTAAGCTGTTAATATGTTAAAAGGTGCCTACTAATCTAGGTGGGGACAATGTAATGAAATGGATTCATTTCATCATATATGTGGAAGGACCAGGTCTGGCTTCTCTCGTTTATAACTAATGTTTGGATTTTTTTTAAAAACCCTGTTCAATCTGTATTTTATAACTTATATTGTGGTTATGATTATGGTATACACCACTCATTAACTATGTGTGATATCATCTGTAGCTATCATGATCCCACAGTAGTCATGGATTCCATCCCAAAGAAAACCCTCTGTTAAAGTCAATTTCCTAAATCCTTTGTTGAACCACTTCACTTTGGAAATTGGGCTACAGTAAACAAAGCCAAGATATTTTTTTCTAATCTTTCTTCCTGCAAACTACAAAGCCACCAAGGCCAAATCAAGGGTACATTTGTTGTAGAATTTAGAAGAGAAATTGTTCCCACCACTCTATAGCAATAATAATTGTCCGTAATGATCCCACAAAAGGAAGAACTGCTGGACTGTGGAGAGAAACTAACTTACCCTTCACACTATAATCTGATGTCACGGCATAAAGAAATTCACATTGGATGGGTGCTCTATGACTGAAACTATAGCAGTTCTAATTTAGTACTAAAGAGGGCAGAAGGCAGCAATGCTGGTGCCAGAGAAAAATTATACATTTCCAAAAAAGTTTACACATCCCGATGTTTAAAAATGCTGATTTTATGATTTGGCATTTGCAAACATTAACAGGCATGCAAGCTGCAAATGAGGCAGAAAATAAGTACAGTTATCTTCTTTCCTTTAACTTTTGTTCCTTTTTTGCCAGGCTAAATACCTTCCAATTTTTTTGTGCCCTGAATAATTGTTTGTCAGATGCCCAGAGCTAAATGGGCGAGCATATAAATCTCCTAAATAAATACATTTCTAATAAAAAAATATTATAATAAAATATATAATGAATAATAATATAAATAATTTTATTTATATTTATTTATATAATAATTATTTTATAAATAATAAAAATAAAAATAAATAAATACAGCACCAACTAACAATTTGACCTTTAAAAGCAATACAAATATGGAAGGAAAACTGGAAGGAAGACTCTCTACTCCTAAAAAGCAGCATTGTTATAGAAAGATACACAGGATTCATCTCAGTTCACTCTGATGCTGGCAAATGTCACAGTTGGGTGAAGAAGCCTGTGAGTTGAGTGACATGGAATGAATAAGAGGGCAAGCTGGCCCCTTACTAAACGAACAGCATCGAATACATACAGAATATGAGAGAGAGATGAATAAGGACAAAGAGATATCTGTAGACCATTTCTGCAAGCTCTCTCATTTGTAACCGAGGTCAACATAGAAAGCTTGGATACAACCAATGCAGACTTTCAGACTCTTTTTGATGACCCTGTGTATACGAAAAAGAGGCATTTACTTCTAGACAATAAACAGAGTGCTGCCTCTTCAGATTTGCAACAACAACAAAAAAAAGCTCAGGTAGTCTTCTCTGATGTGGGGTCCTCTAGATATTTTGGATTCAAATGCCCAGGTCCCCCCATCTGTTGCCATAGTTGCCCGGATATAGTGTAGTCTAACATATACAAGATTTAGAACTGATTTTAGATCATTTTAAGGACCACATTGTGTCCAAAATAATCTTGGGAACTGTAAGGGGGTATATTAGCACACACCACAGAGCCTTGAATTCCTCGCATCTGTACATTTTATTCCTTTCTGCAGAACAACCAGTTTCCAAGACTGGATCTTCTGGAAATACCATGCAACTGGTTTAAACGCTATGCCGTAAAAGTGAAGATTTAACACTTTTGCATTATTTATTTGCATACCTTGCCTCAAAACATCGCATTATAGTCTTGAAAGGATATGCTGTTGTTCCACCCTCATCCTTACCTATTCCAGGATACTTTCCTCGGGACCTAGGGAAACATTTTGGTCTGGAAAACCAATCTAGAAATTTGACAGCATGTTGTAATCCAATTCTTGGGGAAGACCTATATTAAAACAAGAAGACCTATTCTTGGGGGCGGGGAGCTTGTCTTATGGATATACTACACCTGTAAGAGTCTGTACTAACTTTGAACCACTAATTGTGTGCTGACCTTCACCTGCTTATCCAAATATGTAGTGAGAAATTTGATCAGGAATTAAACTGAAAAACCTTATATCTGTAATTCGGCATTGATATTTTTTCATAGCATTATGGCATTGGATAACATCTTATCAATGGAAAGATCAAGCCAATTTTCCTTGAGTGAAACTGAATTCATTAGCAAAAGGCTTTGCAACAATTTAGATTTGAAAGGAAAAAGTGGTTCAGAATGCACAAAAATGCACATATTGCCTCTGTTGCATCTCTTGGCCACCCCCTTAAAGAAGTTGCATCTTTTCCTACATCTGCACAACTCTGGACATATCTACAATAGTGCCAGCAGTTTCCCATATATGCTTTGACTGTATGATCACTATAAAGCCCTATGGTTACCCTATATTATCAAGACGTAGCTAGTCTTGATTGATCTTGGACGTCAAGTAAAGACGTGTCAAGCCTGTAGTGTAGAGTCACAAAAATATTTCAGAAAAATCACTTTCTTAACATTGTCATAAAAAACCTAGATGAATTCAGACATCAAGAGCAGTGCTTGATTTCAGGACAACTTTGATATCAAGAGGTCCAAGGATTTACATAACTTCTTTAGTCTTTTGTCAAGTGGAATTTCCTGATTTATTGGAAACATGATCTTTTCTACTGTACTGACTCTAGGCTGTCACTTTAGTAATAGAAGATGATGAATTATTTGGAAACAAGGCAAGTTTCTTATCAAGTGAGACAAAAAAATGCAGTCAAACTTACTACTGCTTGCTACAACCTTCCCTAAGTTGGCACTTTGCAGAAGTGTCCACAATTTAATTGCCAAAATTCACAGGCATTGGTCATGTTGGCTGGGAATTCTGGAAGCTGTCCCAATACATCCAGAGAACTTTAGGTTGGGGGAAAGTTCTACTAGACCATTTGATGCAAAGAACCTGAAATTCTCTATGCCCCAGATATGCTAATTAAGTCTTTCTGGGCTGATATATGTTAGCTTTCAATCACATGTTTTGTGGGAGAGCAATTTGTGTACAGAGACAACATAAGGCATTTGGATTTACCAGCATCATGAGCTCATACTTGACAACTGTAAGATAAGAAGAACCCCACTTTTACAGTCTTCTGCAAAGTCCTGTTGTTGGATGAGTGGGTTTGTTGCTTTTTATGGTTTGAGGTTTTTTTAATATTGGGTTTTATCTTTGTAAGCTCTCCCAAAGTCACTGAGACTGAGTTGGGTGATCATATCCATTTTCTTAAAGAAATAAATAAGCAAACAAACTCAGAATTAAGATGCATATCAAGCAGTTTACATGTGCATAAAATAAATGATTATCTAAGGGTAACTAAGAAACTAGATGCATACTGGGATAAAGTATGAGAAATTCCAGTATAGGTACTGAGATCTCCCCATCAACTAATTAGTTAGCAGCTTCCAGCAGCTTCCATCTCAGCTCAACCTATTTCACCAGGTCGTGTTATTCCATTTCTTGATTAGAAAAACAGAAAAAGAGAACAATTAAAAAAACCTACAAAAGATCATATTACCTACATAATTATGAAAACCTTCACTGAACCCGGACATGAACAACCTACTTTCCTCTACATATAATCTCAGCCCTAACCTTGATGTGTTTGATTCTAATCATTATTGTTTAAAATCAGTAGAAGAGTTTTTTATTATTTTAAAGCAGAAAATATATTGAAACTTTAGCATAAGCTATAACATTGTTTTAACAAGCTCAAGAAACAAAAAAACTCCAAAGTCACCTGTATCATGATTGTACCTGATGTGACCCTTAAGCTTTTCTCAAATGGTAAGCAGTCTTTGACCATCAAATGTTCTTAAGATCTACATCCTTACACACACACACACACACACACACACACACACAGGGGGGGGAGGGAGGGAGGGAGAGGGAGAGGGAGAGAGAGAGAGAGAGAAGCCAAGGTGCCCATTATGAAAAAAACCATGGACATACACAAAATTAAAATTGAAGGCCACAGCTGGAATTTTTAATAATTGCAATTCCCCTTCAACCTCAGTCCACTCGTGATACTGTTCATCAGAGCTGTTCTCCAATTGCAAATTATTACAAAGGCACCAATTCCAAACAGGTATTGGAAAGCCATTGTGAAAATGTGGTCAAAAATGCTAGTGTTTATTTCCATTACTTCAATTTGACTAAGGAGAATTTGCTTTTATTTATTTCAAAGTGGAAAAGGATTTCAGCATTTCTTTCTTTTGAAGATTTAACATAGCACAATGGTGAAGTACTGCATTCTTGTATTTATGGGGTTACAAGTGTCTACAAATATTTCTCCAAGAGTCTGCAGCCTCTTTTGCTTTCTATGCTTCAGTTAAATCCCAAGTGAAGACACCTGGACAAACTTAGAAACTTTTTTATCCACAAATTTGATGGAAATTTCAAAGCACTATTTATGTCTAGTTCTAATGATAGTATCTGTAACCTTCACTTGATTTTTTGATGACGAAGATGATGACGAACAGCCAATATGTTTTGACCAGGACCTGATTATTATAGAGGTTAATGGGTTTAGATCATTAAACAGACCATGATTTTCACACTAAGTAATGGTGTTGATAATTATGACAGTGCTAGGGGAAAAGACCTAATATGATTAAAATAAAATTATGCAAAGACTTTGATTTCAGCAGAAGAAGGAGAAGAAGGGGATAAAAGGATAAAAGGAAATATGGAGGAGTTATTAAGTAGTCATCTGATCATCTCACAATTTTTAAGAAAAAATGCTGTGGCTGTTGTATGCCACTTCAAACTGAAAAAAGAATATTGTAATAACTTTTAGATTACTTACAACACATGTCTTTTCAAAAGTTAGTTCCAATGTTTCTTTCATGTATGAACCTACAGCTCCCATTAAATGAAAAATGTGAAAAGATATGTATTTCCATTTTATTATTTAAACATGAAAGACAATTATTTCTTAAATTATTTATTGTATTTTTAAAAATCCCATCTTTATTACTTTGTATGGAAGGCATACAAGTGAACCTACCTAATATTCCTTCCTCTTCCTATTTTCCCCACAACAACAATCTGTGGAGATGGATTGGGTGGAGTGTGACTGGCCCAAAGTCATCCAGGTGGCTTTCATACCTATCATGGGACTTTTATTGATAAAATTGTCCTTCCATTGCATTTCTGTTTTTGTCTCGGATTTCAGAGTGTTATCATTGAAATTAGGACCAATCTCCCCTTATATCAATGTGAGTAACACATTTTGAATGTTGTTGGTATCATGAATAATGCAGAGTTTTTAATCTCTATCATGTTGGCTACAAGCTAGGTTGAGAAGAAAGCTATGGAAATAATTTGGATTGAAATTAGATATGGCTAATTTGAGTCCATAAATTTTAACGGGAATGCTGAACATGATCACATGCAAAACATCTGAACTCTCTTTTGAACTGGTATTTTTGTACTGTGGACATTTTGGTTTTTTTCCCTAGAACCATAATATTAAGAGAAGGAAGCGGAGCAGAATGTGAATCAATAGTTCAAACACAACTTGCAGCATTCAGATGTGGGGGGGACCCTCTTCTCAACCCTTCCAAGATAGTTTAAATATATAATTGGTTTGTTGGAAATCCAGTTCTTAGATTTTTCAGATACCCAACTATAGAAAAAAGAAATAACAAATAAACAACAAAGAAAAATATTTGTAGTTCAGGGTTGGAATGAAGGGTCCTTGATGCTCTCTGAGCTTTGATGGCTAGCACTGATGATGTTACCTAGTTTGGGTAATGAAACATCTGCAAGAAAACAATCATGCTCAGAGAGCACCAAGGTTTATGTTTTGAGTCCTTAGGGCTGTGATGGTGAAACTATAGCACGTGTGCCCAAAGTGGCACGCGAAGCCATGTTGCCCGGCACACACAGCCTTGCCTATTTGTCTTCCAGGTTTCTGGTGCACATTTGCACGTGATGATCATCTGTCCATTGTGCACACGACAGTGCCACAAACCGGCCTGTGCATGTGTGCTGGCCAGCTGATTTTCAGGCACCCATGCGCACTAGAAGCTGGAGGTTTGGCTTTTCCAGAGTGCAACCTCGACAAGCATACATGTGCCTGCACATTTGTGCATGTAATGTTTACACACGACCTTTTTGGCACTCCATGCAGAAAAGATTCACCATCACTGCCTTAGGGAAAAATCTTTCAAACCAGGTTCAATACTGGAGGCTTTTGCACTGCATAATTTTCTTGTCAATGATAGATAATAGAGAAGTGGCTTCCTGTCTTTCTTTTGGGGACGATATTTTCAACTTCCCAGTACTGTATAAACTACAGTTCTAATATTTACTGGTGGTTTCCTATCCAACCTTAACCAAGTTTGCTACTGTTTGACAACCAGTTAGATTAAATGGCTAGCTGCTCCCTGCTGTGTCTTTGAGTTCTAAGCTGCTGTATTGGAATGGTAAAGTCCAAGGGCCAGCAACCTTAAACACTCAAAGAGCCACAAAGGTCCTAATCGGAAGCCCCCTGTTCAATTCTGAAGCCAACCAGAAGTCCAGTTCCCCCACCTTAGAGTCTCCTGCTAGCACAGCATCCTTTTTCCTCTACCTGTCCTAATTGAAAGCCCTATCAATTGTGGAGCCAACTGGCAACAGGGAGCCGCAACAGAGGGATGAAAGAGCCACATGTGGGTCTAGAACTGCAGGTTGCTGACTCCTGGTATAGTCTTTCAAGCAGCTGTAATTTGAACTTTAGAAAATAATAAATAATTATTCTGAGAAGCCCCAGAAGCATATTCACTGTGCTTGTACATCTAATGGTTCTGCAGTTGCAAAAAGAATGCAATTACCATTTATCCTGGACTGATGATGTCATGGAGAAGCCTCCAGACTCAGCACCCATCTTCTACTCCTGCCTGCTGTTGAGCAACATCTGGACAACATAATAATTAGAACCCAAACAGACAAACTGGGTTCCACCTTTAAAAAAAATAATGATGTTACAATTCTTCACAGAAAATTCTGCATACAGTTAAACCAAAATGGTTGCCAGCAACAATGAAAATCCTTACCCAGTTCTTGGAAATCTATCATCTAAGCATATTAAACAAATTTCTATCCCAGATCCTGGATATGTTAATGGGATGGGGAGATAAAGAGGCAAGAAGCTATGCAAGGTATGCCAAACAAGGGAAATGCAATTCAGAAAACCCTAAGACATTATGCCAGATTTCAGAGTCTTCTCAATGCTGTAGCATATGATTGCACTAAATAGAGACGATTTGGTTCCTTCGCTGAACTTTTCCCTCCTTCTGTATTATCTCTATGACACATCTGTATTAGATTACACCTGTTCAGTAGTGCAACACATTTTCCATGAAGACAATCCCAGGTGTAATCTTTGGTATATCCATGTGAACAGTGTGGGTCCCTGTCAAAAACTATGGAGACTTGTTGTTAGTGGAGATCAGAGATCAGCAAGCTGGCTGGGGAATTCTGGAAATTGAAGCCTTTAAGGGTCTTAAACTTACTGAGGTTGAAAAATACTGGTATAACTGGTACTTAGATTTGTTTATGTTACATATTTCCCCAATACAAGGCTGCTAGATGTGGAAAAGGTTATAGCCCATTCACAGAGCATGCAAAAGGCACTGAACTAGGAAATTTTCAGCCAATTCTATGAAACTGGCCACCATTTAAGAAACTGACTAGTTTAGATTCACATAGGAGTTGCATTGTGAAATTGATGAGGAAATCAAGAGAAGGTGATAACCGCAATCTTTGCTTTCTCCAGGGGCTCGTTGGCAGAAAAATTAGTTTTTACTTAAAATCATGAACTGCCCAACACTTTTTAAAAGATGTTTCAAACATCTGCATATTTCCAAACAAAAAAAACTGGACTGGAAGACCAATCAACAAAACAGCAACTGGAGTTTGCAACTATAGTTCTACTGCCACCAAAAAACAATGCCTTTTATTTCACACTGACTTTATAGATGTGCCTATCATTATCATCTTTTAAGCACAGAGAATATTAGAGCTATGCAAAGCTACAAGAGATAACTTCCATTCATCAGTTTATCAAAGTATCCATTTTAACTGGCAACCTTCTTCTAGCCACTGGAATAGTTTAAATACAAATAATAATATAGGATCCTCCACAGAAATTGGCTAAGGTGAAGACTTAGAGCTTCCAACTGAAACACCAATGAAGCAACTTAACAATCTCGTGCTGCACTTTTTGTCATATGCCTACAAAACAGCAATTGCATTTTAAAAACTACCATCTCATGGTGGCTTTTTCATGAAGGAAGCTTCAGTAGATATCCTGCCCAAGACTAGATGAACTGATATCTTCTCAAGGGATTGGATTTGGGCAATCAATGGCTCAAGCTTGCATGACTATTGGCAAAGGCTCTGGAGTCACAGTCCAAATGTATGGAAGGCATCAGGCAGCTGGTTCTGATGTAAACAAACTCCCTCAATTAGGGAGGTCTGCTATTTAAAAATAGGAAAAGTAGCCCTAGTATTTTGACTTTAATGCAAAAGAAAATGTTTCGGTAAGGGAGATTATGCTGTGCATCTACAACTGCAAAAAAAAAGAAGTTTGCTAAGTAATAATTCACAATGCAGGAAGCTTGCCTTCTTGAACATCTGGCAGCCTAAAAAAAAGCATTTTTTTAAAAAAATATACCAACTAAATATATATAAAATCCACAATATATGGCAGGTTTCATTGACCTTGGTTGATTTCAAGAAATCTCAGCAGGACTTGTTACGTCTTTGCCTCAGGCTGTGGAGGTACTATAATAATAATGATAATTATTCTTGCAATCCCAAAACAGCTGGAGCACTACTTGGCATTGACAAAATCATCATCAGTCAATTGCAAAAGGCAGCTTTGTTTCCAACAGCTTACATCCTGCGATTATACCTTTAAGACCATGAAACAGCCATATCTTCCTATTCCAACCAGATAAGAAGGATTTGATAGGTGGACAAAAATGCCAAATCCAATCTGAACATCTGGCTGACTGTGCAATGAACCATAATGCTAATACTGGATAAACTAAATTAGATTACAAGAAAGACTAGATAAAGAGCTGAAAAGAGACATGGGAATTTAAAAAAAAATAGGGAAACAGATAATACCAAGACTTGGAAATGGCTAAGAGCAAGAAAGCTGAGGGAGCCAAGATGCGGCCAATTCTGGCTGCATAAGACCAAGTCTTAAGAACAAATGCATACAGGCCAGAATTGTGAAGACGGTAACAGACAAGTGGTACCTCTGCAAAGAAGCTGAAGAAACTGTGGACTGGTGAGAAGATCATACAGACTGA
The DNA here is from genome assembly GCF_051295495.1 of Thamnophis sirtalis. Classification (NCBI taxonomy): domain Eukaryota; kingdom Metazoa; phylum Chordata; class Lepidosauria; order Squamata; family Natricidae; genus Thamnophis; species Thamnophis sirtalis. The sequence continues at coordinate 106,207,196 of NW_028261384.1, read as the reverse complement.
TTGCAAACAACAGTATGACAAAGGAGCAGGAATGGTGCATTGGAAGATCTGAAAGAAATACCATTTGCCTACAAGCAAGAACTGGTAGGATCATAAAATAGAGAAAGTCATAGAAAATGAAAAAACTAAATTGCTATGGGACTTAAAAATTCAAACAGACAGGCTACATAACACACCAGACTTAACTACAGTTGATAAGAAAGGCAAAAAAGTATGGATAGTAGACATGCCAGTAGCTGAAGATAGCAGAGAAAGAATTGGAGTAAATAACAAAATGCAAAGATCTGCAAATAGAAATAGAACAACTGAGGAAAAAGTAGCACTGATAGTAATTGGTGCCTTAGGTACAATCTTAAAATAACTGGAGTACCACTTGAACACCATTAGCATTGACAAATTCACCATTAGTCAATTGAAAAAGGCAGCTTTACTCAGAACAGCTTATATCCCAAGACGATACCTCTAACCATCAAACATCAACATCTGCCTATCCCAGGTTCCTGCAAAGGACTCAATGGGTGGATAAAAATACCAAATCCAATCTGAACATCTGCCTGACTGTGCAATGAACCATAATGGTGGATTGGAAGATATGTAATAAACACCATTTGTCTGCAAAGTAAAAACTAAAATAAAGAAAGTAATAGAAAATGAAGAAACTAAAGTGCCCTGGGACTTCAGGTTTCAAACCAATAGGCATCTGCCACATAACAACCCAGACTTAACAACTATCGATAAAGAAAGACAAAAAAAGTCTGGAAAGTACGCTTGGCAGTGCCCTGGAGAAAGCAGAATAAAGGACAAAGAGCTAGAGAATTGTAGCAAAACATAAAGACCTACAAATAAAAAGAGAAAGTTTGGCGAACAAAAGCAAAGGTAGGACCAATAGTAATAGACACCATGGGTGCAATCCCAAAACAACTGGAGCACTATTTGAACACTATCAGCACTGACAAATTCATCATTAATCAATTGAAAAAGGCAGCTTTACTCAGAACAGGACCAGGATAGGCAGATATTGAAGTTTGATGGTGTTAGAGATATCATCGCTTGCGATGATATCTCTAACACCATCAAACTTCAATATCTGCCTATCCTGGTCCTTGGAAAGGACTTGCTATGTAGATAAAAATGCCAAACCAGTCTGAATATCTGGCTGACTGTGTAACAAACCATAATGGTAAAGCAATCCCCATCCAATGGGGTGGAATAAAAGTATATAAGCATGTTTATGTAGTCATCAGAACTCAATTTCAAGTAAAAAATAATACTAGGTATAAGTACTACCTTTACAGTGGTAGAGACTAACTTGTTTCTGCACCTAATAACAGCAGCAAGACTGTTGGTGGCGCAATACTGGAAGAAGGAAGACTTGCCTACAACTCAAGAATGGACATTGAAAGTTACAAATTTAGCCGAGATGGCTAAAATATCAGCATATCTTAAAGATCATTCAAATGAGAGATATAAACGAGACTGGAAAAAAATGGATTGACTATATACAAAACAAATACGGGACTAAGAAATTCCAGATAGCCTATGCATAAGATCAGGAATGATTTAAACTGTTCAAAGTTAGCGTAGCAAGAAGAAGCTAAGATCAATGTAGAGATGTTATTAACCCTTTTTTTTCTTATTTCTTTTTTCTCAATATATTTTAGACTGTGTTTGTTAAAAATCTATACCATGTACGGGCTCTGGGAAGTCGGGGGGGAGGGAGGGGGTGTTGGGGGGGAGGGGGGAGGGAGGGATATATACTAGGTTAGATACGATGTGTTAGATTTCAATGTAATGCGACTTCACATGTATACTGTTTTTCTTTAATTTCTCTGTAAAAATAGGATAAGTTAAGTACATTGACATATAGTGGAAATACACCAAGGGGAGGAGGAGTGGGATAAAAGAAAGATGGGTAGAGAGGGCGGGAGAGAGGATGGGAGGGAGGGTGAGAAGGAAGGGAGGGAGTGGATCGGGAGAGAGGAGTGGTAGAGGGGGAGGGGAAGTAGGGTAGAGGGGGATGATGGAGGGAAGATAGAAAGTTGGAGGGGGGTGGAAGAAAGAGTTGTACGGAGAGTGGAAGAGGTATATTGGGTTTCTATTTTGGGGGTTATTGTTGACAAGAGAAATTTCTGTGATTATTGTTTAATGTTGTATGGCTCCGGCTATGCACAGTATATATGTGAGTGTATGAAAATGAAAAAATGGAAAATAAAAACCTTTCAAGGGGGAAAAAAAGAACTCAATTTCAAATTCAGACTCTTACCACTTTTTTCCTTTTTTGCCATGAAGGAGAAAGAATAGCAACTCTTATTGGAAAACCCCTTCAAGTAAAGAATGTACATGCATGCAATACTCAGCTCTCCATCCAATGTAGTTAGTAGGCCTTTGATCTGGGACATGCTTTTAGGCATTTTCTATACATTTGATGCTAAACCTCAATCCATAAAAGAGTGCTTCATTGTTTTGGAAGGCTCTGTTCCAGTTGAACAATTGTAAATAACAAAACCATGGAAAAAAGTACTTCATACATGTGGAGAAGCCCATTGACCATACCCCCTAAAACATTCAGAACTGTGGCTATGTGAAAATCTTTACTGCAGATAATGAACTCTGGTCTGCATTTTCCAGCTACGGATAAGCAAAACTGTGGATAACAAGATTGTGGATAACAAGGGCCACCTGTATGTACACTTAATTTACATATTCTGCAGACTGCTGAATTGACTTTTTGCAAACAGAAGGGGGCCAAGTGGATAAGCCACTTAGAAAAAGAAATCTTGCAGCTCGCTCAAGGTCTACAACAATATCCAGTCCAAGCATAACATAATCAGATTTATCACCCGTTGCTGTATCAGTTTTTAATCTCAACCAGAGCTAGGGAGAGCAATCTGACATCCTTCTTCAGCACTAAAAGGATTCCATTGCTACACAGATTTCTGATAGTTTAACTAAAATCAGATTAAATGTGAGCCAAAGTAGTTATGAATACCTAAACAATGCTTCCTATGCCATCCCCTTGAAACTATGACCACTATTCTCATTGCTCCTCTGTATTTATGTGTTGCAAGTCTAGCAAAAAGTTAGGTGTGAAGAAGCAGGTAACTGCAACAGGGCATCATGATGACAAATAATTGAGGGGAGAAGATGGGATGGAGACCACAGGGGAGCCATTCATAAGACCAATGTCCACGTGCTGAATTCCAGTATCAGAGAATCAATATAGGAATATATATAGCAATCAAAAAAGAATGATTGGCAGTCTAGTTTAACATGCCCAGGATTGTCTCAAAATGAGATTTCAGAGTTCCTCTGACAGTTGAATCAGATCAGTGATGATGAATCTGTGGTTCTCCAGATGTTTCCAAACTACCTGTTTAGCAACATTGAGTGGTTGCTAAACAAGACAGTCGTTATATAAACTCTTGTCTGTTCTGTGAATTGTTTTAGATTTCATTACTTTTTGTGATTCCTTACACAGCAGTCCCTTTCTCCTTTTTGCTCTTCAACTCAGATAATTTGGAATGAGAGATATGTAGGATGGTCACAAACCCATATATCGTTAATTGTAATCCAGCACACCTCAACAATATCACCGTAAAACAATATTCCTCACAGTAAAATGATATTTATCACAGTAAAACATATTCATCATATCCAAACTCTAAAGAGTTTGAACCGTAATGACAGTTAATTTGAAATGCTCCAATGTGATAAAATATGGTATCATGTATGGTGGGAACTCAATGGTCAGAATATGTCACCATTATATAATAACAACTGTGCCCTTATGGCTGTGAACATCTGTTCCATTTGAAATATATACCATAAGTATTCAGCCAAACAGTAAGCATGCATCTATTTGAAACAGCCACAGTAGGCTTGGCCTGCTATAAATATGGTGTCACCTCAGCCTATAAATACTTGAGTTTATTGTTCTTACTATGCTGGATGCTTCCTGTGATTAGCTTTATGCTTTATGTTTTTAAAACTTGTTTAGATTTATACTGTAGGTAAACATAATAGAAACTACCTTAAGAGGATCTGATTATAAAAGGCTAATCTATGAACCTTTTTAAACAATAGATGTAAATCCATGTGATAGTGTGAACAAATATATTAGAAACTGATCCAAGGATTTTCCATTTAATTTTTAATCCTCGTTCAGTAAACTACTGTTCCACATTTTAATTTATCACATGTGAAAATAAAACAGAGAAAATGTCCTTGGAAAGGGAAAGAGTAGAAAAAATGTAATAAAAATGCTTTATGATAAAGCTTCCCATGTGAAGAATATTTAATTATAAAAGCTTAGGAAGAATTACAACATCATCCCAAGTTAATGGTAATTAGTACATAAGTCTGGCTGACTATTGATAGCAAATAATACTTTATGTCTATTATCAAAGAATTAGTAAGGTATGTGAGGGAGTGAGGGTGCAGGATCATGTGTGATGTAAAATATACATGGAGAAGTGCACTGTTGTTGTTGGTAGTAGTAGGTGGTGGTGGTGGTGGTGGTGGTGGTGGTGGTGGTGGTGGTGGTGGTGGTGGTGGTGGTGGTAGTGATAGTAGTAATTCTAGCAGTGGCAGTAAAAGAACTGTATTTTTAGTTTTTGGGAATTGCAGGTGAAGGGGATGGATAAAGAGTTCAGGAAAAAAAGCAAAGCTAAACTTTTTAATGTGTTTGTTTTTTCTTTTGGAATTTGAGAAGGCATTACACAAAATCAGTCTATTAAGCTTCCTAAAAGCTAATTTTAAGACATAGTTCTGATTTGTTTGTTTGTTTGTTTATGCACAACCACTGAAAAGCCCAAAATTGCCACTGGATTTCAGTTGTTGATCCCAGAGGTGAGGGAGCTGTAGATACCACAGAAAATCAGGCTGAAATTACATGCCTACAGTGAGAAGCCCTATGGTATTGACATTAAATTCAGCTTTGCATTATAAAGAAATCAAAAGAAGCAGAGAACAGAATGGCCTACAATTCATACAATGATGGGAACTTGTAAATGTGTGGATTTTTCCCCCCAGAATGATATAATTCCTATGGTGATGGTAATGGGAAGGAGAGAAAAATAGTGACATAATCTATAGAAATTTACTCAAGAGAAGTGGTTAAATTGGGTGAATTATGTCGAAATTAATTGAGAGAAGTTTTCATAGAAAGCAAAGGATATCGTCTCCCCTTAAATATCCTATTGACAAAATAACAATAATAGTAATTTTAAAAAATCAATGCTTCTGCCCAGGATTTGTTGGTGTAAACAGCAGATCATTTATCCTACTAAAATGAGGTTTGAATTGCATTAGAACAGGACCTAAAAATGCCCCCTTTTAATGCAAACATTTCAAGATTATAACATGCTTCCTTTATTTTAAATCTAAGCCTTCTTTCACTCACTCCCAAGTAGTTATGCAGATGCATTAAACAGATTTAATTATGTCTTCATTCAGAACTGACATCCAGGCAAGCCATACCTTAAATAAAGTTTTTCAGGCTTAATACAGACAGAATGTTTTTTTAAAAAAAAAACTACACATTTCTACCATTTGACTATTTGTTTACTGGCAATTCAAATAAGACATTTACTATAGTAATAACTGGCTTTGTGAACATTTCGCTACTATTTTCTTGATCTTGTGTAGCAGATTGTAGATGGGTAGATTGCCAGCTCATCTATGTAATGATTATTAACTATTTCATAAGAGATAACAGCCATCTACTAGGGATGCTTTAATTTGATTTCACAAGCCAAGCAGAAGGCTGGATTTCATGACCTAAATGGATTCTTTCACCCTTGATTCTAATTCTGTTTTTGATGTCTTATTTGCTGGTAATGGATCTGATCAAAACTAACTTAAGTTCCACTGATTTCAGTTATCTTTTTGAAATGAGATTGTATCCAAGGTTTTCCAGAGACATTTTGTTAAAACTGTAAAGATCAAGAGGAAATCCATATTCATTCCATATACAGATGCTGACTAGAATAGTTATTCAATCTATTCAGTACCGGCATTGATATACTATCCATTGCAGAAGATGCAAATGTAGGGTTCGCATCAGATTTTCCAAATTAAGGGAATGGTTTATTGGCTCAGGAAAAATGTGCAAAGAGCTTCCATTTTGTTCTGCTGCTTTAAGTACTATGATTGTTATTAATGTATGTCCATGTGTGTTTGGGGTAATATGGAATTTGAATGCATATAATTTCCTAATCTGGTAATGTTACCAATGCAACAAAATCCAGTTCAGTTATCTCAATGTCCCACTAGTAATAGATATGATTTGCTTTTGCACAGTACAGGAAACCCTAGGAAAAGTGCCAAGAAGTTACAAGAAGTCTCCCATGCTTTGCCCCACAATAACTGAAGTAGCCATGATGCCCAGGCTAAAATCAGATGGACTCACTCTGACAGAAGACTGTCAATCAAACAGCATTATTGAATTCTTCCACATCTTCCCTTAGTGGAGTTTTGAGATAAAAAACAATAGAAAAATATAAGAAGGTTACAGGCAGAAAACATGTTGAGTGGTCTTCAACTAACAGCTCACTAAGGTTGTAATTGTCAACCCAGAGGTGGTATTCAGAGGTTCTGACCAGTTCTGGAGAACTGGTAATGGAAATTTTGAGTAGTTCGGAGAACCAGTAAATACCACTTTGACTGGCCCCACCCCCATCTATTCTTGGCCTCCCAGTCCTAGCTGATTGGGAGGAAATGGGGATTTTGCAGCAACCTTCCCCTGTAGTGGAGAGGGAATGGAGGTTTTACAGTATCCTTCCCCTGCCATGCCCACCAAGCCACGCCCACCAAGCCATGCCTACAGAACTGGTAGTAAAAAAAATTGAATCACACCACTGATCACACCCTGACACAGTTGCCCTCCTTGATATAGGAGCTCAACAGTGGACTCATCCATAAAGCCTCTGTGCTTTTTTCCCCCTAGTTTAGAGAAAGAAAGCATGGCATTTTACAAACCTCCCTCATCTTGCTTTTGACCATTCCTTAGCAATAAGGCCAAATATCTTCCCTCATAAGAAAAAAAAAACAACCATGGATTACTTTCCATAAGCCAAGGTGGCACAGTGGTTAAATGCAGCACTGCAGGCTACTTCAGCTGACTGCAGTTCAGCAGTTCGGCTGTTCAAATCTCACTGGTTCAGTGTTGACTCAGCCTTCCATCCTTCCGAGGTGGGTAAAATGAGGACCTGGATTGTTGGGGGCAATATGCTGACTCTGTAACCGCTTAGAGAGGGCTGAAAGCCCTATGAAGCAGTATATAAGTCTAACTGCTATTGCTATTGCTATTTAGTGTTTGATGTTAAGTGGGGAGAGAGAAGGAGACAGACAGATAGAAAAGGCAAGTGATTTGAGATTAGCGTAGTGGGAAGCAACATAGATGTGTGTTATCTCATGGAGTGAACTCTGCTAAAGTTGGGTGCCGTGCAGGTATGATAATTGATCATATCTGATCAAAGTAGCACATCTATGGTATCAGGGACTTAACAATAGGAATCTCAACTTTGTAGAAGACCAAATGTGCTTGATATATTTGAACAAACTACTTTAAAAAAAGATGGCTCTGCAACAGAGGGGTCTGATCTCTCTGCCATTCACAGTTGAAAGACCCATGGAGGTCAACATCCATGGATAAAAGGGTCAATCCTCTAAATGTCAACAGGAGCCAAGAAGGTCCGCAGCCTCTAAATAATGTCTATGGGAGAAGTCTTTTGTTGCAATTGCTCAGAAAAACATCATTTGTCTCCCAGAGTCTCTTGGACAACAGGATGTTAAGTAATGAGGCCCAATTTGTGATGACTTGCCTTCAAAGAATTATAAGTAGGGTGGCTTTCAACCAAGATAAGAAAGTCAGGTGGATGAGGCCTGTGACAGGCATATTTCAATCACTGGGTCTCCCCATAATGCATGTTTCATTATTAGGGTTGGGTCACACTTGATGCAGAATACAAATTTTTTGTCATCCCTCTGGTCAGAGGTTCAGGTGAACTGTAGGATGTGAGTACTATATCAAGCATTCTTGGCAACATTTGACTTTCTTGACCATTGTCATAGATTTTTTGATACCTTTAGAACATGAAGTTGACCTTGATGGCCTAAGGCTCTCTACCAACTCCGTGGTCAGGTCACACAATTTTCTTGTCCAAACATAGCAAAATAATATAATGACATAATTTGTTGGGTCCAAAAAAATAAATACAATGCTTTAACATAACGACCATAGACATGTTAAAAGAATATACCACATATATTTCCCCGCAAAGCTGAACATGAATATGTGTAAACAACCATTTTAAACTTAATCTAAACTGCTTTAAACTTGATTGTAAAAAATGATTTTTGTTACTGAATAATCAAAGTCTGGAATATCTTACTCAGTTTACAATTCAGTTGTCTCAGCTACTAATTTTCACAGTTTTAATTCTAACTTAGCTTCTGTGAACCTCATCCCATATTTAAGAGGTTTCTAAGGGGGTATGTATAAGTGAACTAACATGGCTATTATCACTGTCACATTTTAGTTTTTTCATTGTTCATTAGAATTTTTTATTTTTGTTCGATGAATAAACAAAATAAGCTACCCAACTTAAAAGTATCCTAGTCTAGAGTATTGTGCGAACTCAGACTTTAATTCTATAATTCTATAGGAGTTTCTTGCAATTTAATTTTATTGGACAACACTGAATTCTAAAATTATGTTAAACTTATCTCTTCCACTCTATCTTGATTGCACAAATTTCACCCCTTGAACCAGAAAAGGGTGGGGGTGGGAGGATAGACAGTAGTAAGAAACCACTAAGATGTTACCAGCAAGATTAAAACTCTGTCCTTTTGTACATGCACCTGATGGTGGTGTTCATTCAAAAATGGGCTTCACTTCTGCTGCCCTGACTGCCTTCTTGACTTTTTTAAGCTCTTCCTGCAGATAACACCAACATCTAACTAGCTTCTTCCAATTCAACATATATATTTGTTTAACCCAACACTGCTTTCTTCTTAGAGTGTCCCATTCCGATGCCCTCCAGAGGAGCTTAGTGTCAAGAAAATTAGAAAAGATGGGAGTTTTAATTCAATACATCTGGATTCTATGATGGGAAACTATTTTATTTCAAGTGGTGGGTGCATTCCCTCTAGGCAGAAATAAGTATTTTTTTATTTATTCCACTGATTCTTTTGACTTGCATTTAGGATATTCTTTGCACAAACCACTGAATCTTTTGAGGATAAGTATGGAACATAAGTTGTTAGAAGGTGAGGACCAAAGTACTTAAAATAAATCAAAAGATTGGAAGCAGGGCAAAGTGCCCAAAAAATAAAAGTGAAAGAAAAGGGTGTCCTGGAATAATGGTCCAGGAAGATTAAAGGTGAAAGTAAAGGTTTCCCTCACACATATGTGCTAATCATTCCCGACTCCAAAGGGCGGTGCTCATCTCCATTTCAAAGCTGAAGAGCCAGTGCTGTCCGAAGCTGTCTCCAGGGTCATGTGACCGACATGATTAAATTCCTAAAGCGCATGGAATGCTGTTACCTTCCCACCAAAGGTGGTTTCTATTTTTCTACTTGCATTTTACATGCTTTTGAACTGCTAGGTTGGCAGAAACTGGGACAAGTAATGGAAGCTCACTCCATTACGCGGCGCTAGGGATTCAAACCACTGAGCTGCCAACCTTTCTGATCAACAAGCTCAGAGTCTTAGCCACTGAGCCACCGCATCCCTTAGGAAGATTGGAAGGTATCAAAAGATGGCAATTTTGTCTTTTGACCCCTTTACAGTTCTAATCTCAATCAAAGCTACAAAAGATAGCTCAGCAATTGAATCACTTAACATGGGATGAGAACAATGTGATCTTCCAGATGTTGTGAAACTGAAGTTTCAGAACTTCGTATTATTGACCATGCTGATAGGAGATGCTGGTAGGTATAATTCAATAACATTGTGAAGACTATAATCTTCATTTCTGCATTAGTATAAGAGCAAGAACTACAGGATTCCACAGAAAAGTAAGATAATGCAGGAAACATACAAAACAATTATCTGTTTAATGAAACAAGTGGTGGCCTGTGAATACTCATGATATAATAAACATTTAATGTGCTTAATATGCAATATAATCTGCTGGTTTTAATTCAGTCTTCATCATGAAATTTGGCTCAAGTAAGTAAGTCAAGTAATATTCCTCAACAAAATATAGCCTCCTTTGTGCTATTTATGTAGTTTACTCTGAGTAAATGAAGGAGAGATAAAATTCCTTTCCAAGAGAGGGTCTTGACTCAAACAAAATTCATTCACTATTTCCTAAATCGTCTCCAAAGTGTTGGATAGCTGAGAGAATGTGCAAAACAAGATTTATGGATGGGTGTGATCCTAAGAGCTGCAACTGATTCAGGATTTGGAGAAATGGGCATGAAGCCTACTTGGAGGGAGAAAGACTAGTTCAAGAGTCAAACAGGCCTTAAATTATGGGAAGGGAGGGATGATAGGATAGCATAAAACCTAAAAGGCTGAGCTGCTGTGGAGGAGGAGGAGGGAGAGGAGGAGGAGAGAGTGAAACAGAGAGAAAAGACAGAATGTAGAAGGTTCAGGAGAGCTGCAGAGCTTTAGCAGACTATAACTGGGTGTTCAAGGCATTCTACAAGAGAACGGGAGAAGGAAGCATCAAAAGACAGACGCAATAAAGCTACCCATAGCAGCGTGTTGATTTTGGGAAGCTTGGACGATACAAAGGTGGTGTAGAGAAGCAAGGCAATTTCTCCCATGCTGATCCTGGACAGCTTCTCCTCCATCCCCAATTCAACCATTCCTGCATCCCTGGTACCCAACTCTCTCCCCCACCTCCATCCGCGCCGCATCCCCATGGCAACCGCTCACCATCTCCTCCCTTCGCCTTTCCTTCGCCAGCGCTGCCTTACTCCCCCCTTGTCTCTTACCGCGGCAGTGCAAAGGGGAAAGGGGGGAGATGAATCAGCCTTCGCCCCTCGACGAACGGAATGGAGAGGGGAAGGGGTTCGGCATGCAGGAGCTGCCGCGGACGGATAGATGGAGGGGGGGACGGAAGCATAGCGCATCCTCCCAGCGGCAGCGCGATTGGGGGAGGGAATATGAGGACGGGGGAGGGTGGTCTACTCTTTCCTTTTCCTTCTTTCCCACAAGCCTCCCCACTCCTCTTTTCTCTCCTCTAATTCTCCTTCCGTCTTCCCCCCTTTCATATTCTCCTCCGCGCCTCCATTCCTCACCCCATCCCTTTTTTCTCTCCCGTCTCCCCCCTCCTTTTTTTAAAGAATCTGCAAGCTAGGCAACCTACCCGCCCGCCAACCATTCCGCTCTGCCGTAGATCAGAGATGGGGGGGGGGCACCCAGCAGAAACCCAGTGCCGAGGACTTAGCGTTGCTCGGGGGCTGATTGTTGAATATTTTAAAAATCTGGGGAATGCAGCTTTTTAAAATATTCAACAATCATCCGCGACGCTAGGCTGGGACCACAAGGCGCCACGGGCCTCCCCTCTTCTCTGTCCCCAACCCCCACCTCAAGTATTTCACGTCCCGCCACTCCTATCGTTCAAATCTGCCCCGCCGTTCCACAATAACGCACCTGTCCAGGCACTTCCCGTTTTGATTCCCCACCCGTCTTAGTCCCCTCCCCTCCAAAATCTCTGACTGTCCCGTTGCCTCCCCACCCTCCGCAAGCTAGTCAGCCCACCCTTCCGCCGTCTCCAGCGGGGAGGAGAAAAAAGAAGACACAGGGGTCCGTTCTTTCCCTAAGCCTCTGTTTTTAAGAATCACACACACGCACACACAAGCATCCTATTCCTTCATTCTCTGGTTACCCGCCAGAAGCGGTAGAAAAATAACAGCGTTCTGACTGTGGTGGCTGAAAATATGATAACATATATAGTAGCATGTGCTCTAGAAGGTAGGATTGAGCTGAATATTTATTCGGCCACCTGCTGCTCTGATCGCTGCCTTCCAACAAGTCAGAAGCTGAGCACAGGCACCAGATCAAATTTGTAGCCTCAGTTCATTCATTAATCTACAATAATGACCCCCTCCCCCACCCCGTGGTAGCTCTCTCTGCAAAATGTTATTCTCTGTTTATGAGTTAACATGCAAGCGGTGCGGGTGAGGGAATTGCAGCTCTAGACCATTAAGTTTAATAAAGGAATGGTTGAATCCATATTTGGAGAGGTAACTATCATAAAAATAAATGCCATGAGAATAAAAGAAAACACTGATTTTTTTTTAAAAAAAAGAACCACTGCAGGGCTTGAATATTAAAGGTGTAAGCAAATAACGCATCTTCAAATATAAATAAATAAAAATAAACATTTAAAATGTAGATTTCTAAGAACTATTATCTTCTCCAAAATATGTAAAGAAATGCATTCTGATCTTACCACTATATAGCCCCACTTTCAGATTCAAAATTATTACAATTATTATATTTAACTTTACAACTTCTTGGCCATATAGCAGCTCCTTGCCATATCTTTGGATCACTCTATTCCTTTGTTTTCCCTGCATAGCAGACAACATATAAAAATAAGAAAAAATGCTAGATGTATACCACCAGTTTAGGACATAAGAAATAGAATACCTAATTTAGGATGCATATAATCTATCTGACATAATAGTTTGAAGTTTGTGTGAAGGAACTTCAACTTTTCAAAGCTGAGCTGTTTTTAGCACAATTTTTTTTAAAATAACCAAGTAAGACAATTATTTTTATTTAAATCAAATCTTTTTGTGTCCCTTTGGAGCCCCACTGATCAAAATCAGCAATGTGATAAAGAGATGCAATCTAGTTTTGAGATGGGAAAAACGCCAAAACTAAAGTGTAGCAGAAAACAGATCACTATATTTAAAAAGAAAACCCTTCAACATGGGCAACAATGCCTCTAAAATCAGAAATCATGCACCTACTACATATGTCAAGCGGACATCCATTGATATTGCCCATCCAATGCACCAATCCATCTCTGTGTTTTATGACAAATAGATCACACACAGGATCTGGCTCATCTCTTCAGGTTCTTTTGCCTAAGGCAGTTACCTCACTAGGCTTAAGGCTAGCCAGGCCTTACAATTGCTACACTGATCTTGACCTGAGTATGGAATAAGATCTAGATTCTACACGGAACATCCATGTCATCCTTTGTAACAAATAAATTGGACCCAAATTTCTCAGTAAAATTTGATGTGCAGAGTTGGAGGGAAAGAGGTTTTATATAATTTATATATACAATTTCCTAATTCCAAATCACATATTTTTTAGTCAGTTATTATCAAGTGTAAGTGGGGGACAATAGAGAAATTGATACTTGTATAGAATAAAGAATAATATATTTAACATCTACCTTAATTTGGTTGCTGTATCATGTGTAACATTTAAAAAATGCCAAGCAGAATTCCCCATCTCCTTCAATATAAGTTCATTCAATTGAAGAAATTTAAATCGTTTCTTTTTGATAATGAATAAATGTGCTACTCCAGAGGAAAACCAATTCATTATTCTCATGCAAGATACAGTGGCATTCAAATTTCTCCTTGGTTCGTGTATTGATCTAGAACAGGGGTGTCAAACTCAATTTCATTGAGAGCCGCATCAGGATTGTATTTGATTTTGGGGGGCTAGGGTGGGCATGACCAGCTCAACATTACTTGTGTCGGGAGCGCCTGTGGTGCCAATGAAAACAGGCTCCCAAGCTTTGATTTTTCGGCTGCAACAGCTTCATGCAACCCTCTGCCAGTGAAAACGGAGCTCCATTTTCACTGGCAGATGCACCATGGGCTGGTCCTTTGTTGTTTCAGGGTGTCCCCACAGGCCAGATTTAAGCACCATGTGGGCCGGATACAGCCTTTAGGCTTTGAGTTTGACAGCCCTGATCTAGAACAAGTCTCTGTTTGCCTAAACCTTGCTGATTTGGTTGGATGGTAAGTAAAGACTTGGAAAATATAGATATATTAAAATAAAATCCTGCAGATTCCTTATTTTATTTTTTATTTATTTATATCCGACCTTTATTATTTTTACCAATAACTCAAGACAATGAATATATGAGTTACCTTGAAGTAAGATGGGTGGCCTATAAATTTTATAAATAAACCCCATACCTTCTTCCTTCTATTTTCTCCACAACAACCCCGTAAGGTGAGTTGGGCTAAGAGAAAACAACTGGCCCAAGGTCACCCAGCTGGTTTTTCATGGCTAAGGAAGGACTTGAATTCACAATATCCTGCTTTCTAGCCTCGTGTCCTAACCACTAGACCAAATTGGTTGTGACTGAATATAGTTGGACTAGGATTGAGGAAATTTGGGGTTGAGTCCATAAATAGTCATGAAACCTATTATCCACTTCACTGGGAAATCACAAAGATAAAATGAGAGAAGAATCATATGTACAACCTTGAGCTTCTCAAAAATATAGGCCGAGGACATAGCTTATCATGTTACTTTCCTAACACATACACTTGTTCTTCCAAGTTGGAAAATCTATAAAGGGTTGTAAACCTAATGAGGAGCAAAGATGCAGTCCAATTCATCAATGTACCATTCCAGACTTAATTCTTGCTTGAAATACAGGTCATTTCCACATTAGCAATTTATAGCATCCCCCAGAGCCATCAAACTATTGTTGTGCCAATATAATAGTAGTAATGCAGATAAGGTTTATATTGCTTCAACAATGGTGAGTTGATTCTATGAACACATTGTAAGCCACTGGTGTTGAAATATTCTTAGCCTTCAGGATGCTCTTCTGAATCAGAATCTCTTTTGATTAAGAGCTATGAAGAGAAATGAGAAGACAATGCCAATCAAAAATAAATAAATACCACCAAATAAGATCAACAAATTTGATAAGTCAGCAAATATGGGAATGAAAAATAATAACAACCCGCTATTTGGAAACATCAGATATTGACAAGGTCTTTACTACATAGAGAGAGAGCCACTAGAGTTAAAAACTTTCTAATTTATTTTTTTCCCTCTCCAAGCCACATTATTCTTGCCTTACATTATTTATGAAACATGTCATTTTATGTTTCCACTACATGATTTAAGTCATAGGATTTTATGAAGAAATTTTGGAAATTATAATTCTAGTTATTGAGTAACATCTTTATGATTAACACACAGCTAGCATCCTCCTCACAAAACTGCAGTTCGCAAATGTTTGTTTAAAACAGATAAGAGAACATGGGCTTTTGGCAATGAATGAAAAAACACAATTTACAGAGTGCTGGATTGGGCCAACGATAATTGATCCTAATGATTTCTGATCACCTATTATAAGGTATGCATTTGCTGAATTCATGTAGATGGAAAAGATATAATTAATTAGTTCCTGTCTATTAAAAGAAATGTATCATAAGCACACTGTAATACAAAAATCAAATCTTGATAGGCCTCTCAGCAAGGGGTCCCCAATTCTTAAATTTCAATCCATTTATATGTACACACTGACATACACAATCTCAAAGAAAATTATGTTACATATCCTATGGTTATCACTAAGTATTGTATTTTGTAATTTATGATGAATGTATTTTTATGATGACTATGATAATGATTTATCATTTATTGCTTGTATGTGCACTGAGAGCTTATGCACCAGAGATAAATTTCTTGTGCGTCCAATCATACTTGGCCAATAAAGAATTCTATAATACAAGAACTGTAGATAGTCCCTAGTTACAACCACAATTGGGCTAGAATTTAACTAAGGCTGTTGTTAAGTAAGTCATGCCTGATTTTACAATCTTTTTTGCCATAGTTGTTAAACAAATCACTGCATTTGCTAAGTGAATGATGTGGTCATTAAATGCATCTAGCTTTCCCCATTGACTTTGCTTGTCAGAAACCAACTGGGAAGGTCTCAAATACAATCACATAACCCGAGGGTGCTGCAATCATCATAAATACATGCTGTTGCCAAGCACCCAATTCTGATCATGTGGCCTTCAGTATGCTAAGAAGAATAGTTGTAAGTGTGGAGAACAATTGTGTAAAGAACAGTTACAAGTCACCATTATAACATCAGTCACTAAACAAGTGATTGTAAATTGAAGATTATTTGTATTACATAATTTTATTTGAATTTCATTTTCTGATCTTTTTCAGAAGCAAAAGCTACTACTTTATTCATGTGTTCATCAAATGCAAGCTGCTTTCCAGGTTAACTTGCTTAATCCCCCACACCGCTTTCCTGCCTCAGCTTCCATCATCTATAGAAGAGAATATATGTCCTCTGACATATCCCGCAGAGAGCACCAAGGATTCCTCAGACTCTGATGTGCAGCCATTCACCACAGTGCAACATCTGTAAGGGAAACTTGTATCTTGGAAGCTGACACCACTTCCTCTTCTTCAGGGGTGAAATTCAGCAGGTTCTGACAGGTTCCAGAGAACCGGTAGCAGAAATTTTAAGTAGTTCAGAGAATTGGCAAATACCATATCTGACTGACCCCAGAGGGGGGGGGGAATCGGAATTTTGTAGTATCCTTCCACGCCCATTAAGCCATGCCTACAGAACTGGTAGAGGAAAAAATTGAATTTCACCCTGCTCTTCTTCCTCCCTCTTCTGAAAAATGCCTGCCACTTTGTTATAGATTTCAGGATGTTCAGTCACAATTTTCCTCCTGGGTCGGATAATTTAATTTGGATCAATTGGTGCTGCTTTTTCATCACATATGAGGATGGACATGCTAATGTGAAGTTAGGTAACTGTGTCCCTAAAGTTATAGACGAACTGCAGCTCCTTGGTGTCTCAGTTAGGTGGCCAGTAGTAATGACAGTGGGAGATGTGGTTCAGCTATACCTAAGGTCCAAAGAATGCTATATTGTTGCAGCAGATTGAAGGTTTGGTTTTGCAATCTACTTACGAAAGACCATGACTCGATACCACAAAGGTTCCAAGAGAAGACAGGTTTATTGGACGCGCCCAGATTTCAGTGTGATTGACACCAAGACTGAACTGCCGGGGTTATCCCCTGGCAGTGATTTTATACTTTTTAATCAAACATTACAAATCAGGAGGCGTTACAATAGGCGGATACATTTTGGGGTCAAGACCCCTGCTGAGGTCAGTAAAATGCATTTCTGGGAAAATTACAAATGTGAGGTTCCCAGAAAGTTCCGGGTTACAATAGGGAAGTGAATCTGGTTACTCATGAAGCAGACAGGATATATTGCTAAAATATTGCTAAAATATTGCTAAAATATTGCTGATAGAAGGCTAAAATATTGCTGATAAAAGGCACACAATATGCTGTCATGGTTATTTTTGGTTTTTGCTTACACCCATAATACTTCCTGTTCCACTCTTGTGCAAAGCTTGCTCTATGTTCCATAATATTTGCAATAGGAAAAAAGAGGAAGTTTTAGGCAAGTAACCCAAAAGTGAGCTTTGATTTAGTATTAAGCATATTAGAGGTTATAATATTTAGCATGTTAGAATCACCTAACCTGGTCAACCACTGGTGGGTTTACCTGTGCACCCCCTCCTGCATCAATATCATAATACTGCAACCCTGAAAACTAGTAAATATAGTAGTTAAAATCTCAAACAAGAAGATTTTATTTCCTCACTTGACACCTGTACAAACTCATTTGATGATCAATAGCTTCTGTCTTTTCAGCCTGATCTGTCTTAGTTTTTGTTGATTTTGACTTACCTCAGTGTAAACAAATGCAATTTATGGCTGATAAATAATAGTTTGTGACTTAGCATATTTTATCAACCCAGTTAATTAGTTTATTCAATAAATCATGGTTAAACAATCTGTCTCAGTAGATGACAGAACCCAGCCAACTTGGTTTTTTAGTTTTGGTTTTATTTGTATTTGTAGGCCGCCCTTTTCCCTGAGGGGACTCAGGGCGGCTCACAGAAAACCAAGGGAGGGGGGAATACAACATTGAGATTACAACACATAGTAAAATAGCAAACAACATGCATACTACATTCGGGCGGGGTAACAGTCCTTATCCCCAGGCCTGACGGGCGAGCCAGTTCTTCAAGGCTATGCGGAAGGCCTGGGCGGTGGAGAGAGTACGAATCTCTACGGGGAGCTCGTTCCAAAGGGTCGGGGCCACTGCTGAGAAGGCCCTCCTCCTTGTGGTTGCCAGCCGACACTGGCTGGCCGATGGAATACGGAGGAGGCCTAATCTATGAGATCTTATAGGTCGTAGGGAGGTAATTGGCAGAAGGCGGTCTCTCAAGTATCCAGATCCACTGCCATGTAGGGCTTTATGGGTGATCAATAGCACCTTGAAGCGCATCCGGAGATCGACAGGTAGCCAGCGCAGCTCGCGGAGGATAGGTGTAATGCGGGTGAATCGAGGTACACCTGCAATCACTCGCGCGACTGCGTTCTGCACTAACTGAAGTCGCCGGATGCTCCTCAAGGGCAGCCCCATGTAGAGCACGTTGCAGTATTCCAGCCTAGAGGTCACAAGGGCCCGAGTGACTGTTGTGAGGGCCTCCCGATTCAGGTAGGGTCGCAACTGGCGCACCAGGCGTACCTGGGCGAATGCCCCCCTGGTCACAGCCGCTATATGGTGGTCGAATGACAGCTGTGGATCCAGGAGGACTCCCAAGTTGCGAACCCTCTCTGAGGGGTGTAAAATTTGACCCCCCAGCCTGAGTGTTGGATTATTGGTCAGATCTTTGGGAGGAAAACACAACAGCCACTCGGTCTTTTCCGGGTTGAGCACAAGCTTGTTAATCCTCATCCAGTCCATAACGGCTTCAAGCCCCCGGTCCATCACGTCCACCGCTTCATTGATTTGGCACGGGGCGGACAGATACAATTGAGTATCGTCCGCATATTGATGGTATCTGATCCCGTGCCTGCGGATGATCTCCCCCAGCGGTTTCATGTAGATGTTGAATAGTAGGGGGGATAAGACCGAACCCTGCGGCACCCCATATTTTAGGGGCCTTGGGGACGATCTCTGCCCTCCCACTAACACCGACTGCGACCTGTCCGAGAGGTAGGAGGAGAACCACCGTAATACGGTGCCTCCCACTCCCACCTCCCGCAGTCGTCGCAGAAGGATACCATGGTCGATGGTATCGAAAGCCGCTGAGAGGTCAAGGAGGACCAGGATGGAGGGATGTCCTTCATCTCTGGCCCTCCAAAGATCATCCATCAATGCGACCAAAGCGGTTTCTGTGCTGTAACCGGGTCTGAAGCCTGACTGGAAGGGGTCTAGATAGTCTAGAACTTGTTTTGGCTTAGAGCTAACCAGGTTCTTGGATAGAAACAGCAGGAATATCAGTGTGTAACAACCAACTACAGTAGTAAACAACTCTGAAAAAAGCCAAGCCAAGCCACTTTTTATTGTCACCAATAAACAGTGTCAGGAAATCACCAGCAATAGAACTTGATTTGAAGGAGACTTCATTCCCTTTTGAACAATCCATATCTTAGTGTCTTTGCAAACCAGATTTTATTCATCCATTAATTTAACATCCCAGACTAAAGTGTTTCTACCCCCTCCCTCTAGAATGTGCTTAGAAATATAATTAATCCAACTCTGAGAGCTATTAAATATATACAAATAAATTATTTCTTCCTAGCTGAGATTATTTTTGTCAAAGCCCTCTTTCCTTTTATAACTGTCTCTTTCATGATATGTTGTAAGCTGCCCAGAGCATGTGGGATAGGCTGCCACATAAATTTGATAAATTAATTAATCAATAAAGCAATATGAACATTTCTCTTTTTAAAAATATTTGTGGAACATATTCAGAGAAAAACAGGATGGGAAAGCCTAGCAAATACATGTTAAAAATAAGCAGTGCATTAAATGAAATCATTGGAGAACTCTCCCAAAATTATACTATTAAGATCTGACAGGCACAAACAGGATCTTAGATGCAAACAATTCAATGATATCAATCTGGGCTTAACCTGTATCTCAAGAAACCAGAAAGAGTGGGGCTCCACGCTGTTTGAAGTACTTGTAAGAAATATTCTTTTTGTTAATCTGATTTATCTCTAAACAATAATAAATGATTTAACTAGTACTTGGAACACTTCAGAGTGTTCCAAGCACTTCATGGATTTTAGCTGAATTACTATTTTTGAAAAGGTAAAGTAGACCATGAAGATTTTCTCCTAGCTGTAAGTAAATTGAGGTGTAGCAATATGGACCCATACAGGGAAGATAGTAACAAGGATTAAAGCCATGACTGAGTGACTCACAATTGGTATATTTGATATCCACAAAACCTGTGACTGATTACTACAGTAGACACTGCCCATTTCAGAGCAGAACTAATGGGTATGAAATTCTCTCTCTCTCTCTCTCTCTCTCTCTCTCTCTCTCTCTCTCTCTCTCTCTCTCTCTCTCTCTCTCTCTCTCTCTCTCTCTCTCTCTCTCTCTCTCTCTCTCTCACACACACACACACACACACACACACACACACACACACACACATCATGTGCTGGCCACACCCGTGTCCGGTTTAGCAAAGGGGAAAAAAATCACAATATGTCATGTGATGATGCCATGACAACGCAAGTTTGACACCCCTGTCCTAACTGGATTCCTTTTCAAATGGTTTAACTTTATTTTCTATTAACTAATATCCAGTAAGAAAAATAGCTTAAGTTGGGTAAAAAATAAAGCTAGGAATGTTAAAAAGGGGAAGAAATTAGCATCCTTTCTTGTTTACTACCTTTATCTACAAAATGCTCTGCTGCAATTTCACTATATAGCAGGTCTAACATTTCTGAAAAAAATAGATTGTATATTGTTAGTTACCCTACTTATCTCTAAATAGCACCAACTAAACTCCTTACAAAGGGATGGCTAATATATAATTCTCCAGATGTTACTTAATTACAGCTTTCAGGATTGTTCACTACTGACTTTGCTTAATATGGTCGCTGGCGTTGAAATTCAACAAAACTGGGAGAGGTTATCTAATCTTGCCTTAGCAAATAAGATCTGAAAACTCCTGTGTGACAGCTAAATAGTCAACACATTCCAGCTGCTGGACCGCACAAGGGTCTCCAAGTAAGCAGCATGAGTATTGACAATAAAAACAACGGTTAATGCTGTATTCTGTTATGGCATACAAAATAAGCGAATAAATAATTCCTGCACAGATAGTGTTGTCACCTTTAAGCATGACTATGAAAGTGAGATTCTTTGGTAATAATTTCAGTTGTTTATAAATTAGGATTCATGTAACTTCCATGCAGAGTTCTTAATATAGATCTTTTGCGTTTTTTTAAGGCCAAAAAAGAAAGGCAGGACCCGGAATCTTCAGGATTCAGTATATAATTAACTTAATCAAGTTCTAACTACTAACTTAGTCCACCTAAAAATACTGTTCCATTTTTCCACAGATTGCAACCCAGAAATTAATGGTTTATTCCATCAGTCCTATTTTGAGATGTAAAAGCATCTATCCTAAAATGCTGATGCCTTCTCATGTTCTGAAATGAGAGTCCAAATGACCACCAATAGGATCAAAGAAGTGAGCAGAATCACTGTTCTGCAGTGGTATCCATCCCCCTCCCTTAAGGGGCAAGACAAGTTAGGTTTCTTCCATTTTTTATAACAGCAATAAAACATTTTTATAAATCCCAGAGGGACATTTGGAGATGGTTGAAAACATATTGGATTTCCTCTGATTGCTGGTTGCTAGTTAATATTATTATTAGGATAATGCTGACTTTATCTGTTTTCTCTTATAATTTCTATGATTGGATCCATTGCTTTATTTTCAGATGCTTTTAATTCTACATATTTTTAAGATTTGAATTGTGAGCTGCCTTGAACAACCCCAGTAAAGAAAAAAAGATGATCCAAAAATGGAATTAATAGACTTATAAAACAATGCATCTTTAACAGGGTATATGGCTAAAATATATATTCTGGGCAACATGTGGCTTTAGCACAAACCAATCCAACAGATAACAACAGCTTTGGGGAAATGAAGATTACAATTATTAAGGATGAATGCAAGATTGGTTGGGATTTATTATTTGAATGAATAGAAAATTTACTAATATTCTGTGTTGCACATCTTCCTTTTTTATTTCACAATGGTGGTATTTCATTAACAAGGCAAAGCATATGAAGGCCAGACATGGAATATTGGATGGAAACCGATCAAGGAGAGATTCAACCTAGAAATGAGAAGAAATTTTCTGACAGTGGGAACAATCAACCAATGGAACAGCTTGCCTTCAGACGTTGCGGGAGCTTCATCACTGGAAACTTTCAAGAAGAGCACTTCCGGTTGACGTTGTAGCGCTAACAGCTGGAAAATATGGAGCTTCGCTTGGCTCCATGAAATGCAACCAGCAACTGCTTGCCGGGAGACCCTATGGGGTCAAGCAGCCCTGGAGGGGTGTGAAGAAAGGAGAGATTCTTTGTTGATTACGAGGAAACCACAATTTTCTCATTGATTGGAAGAAAGCTCTCCGAAACAGCAACAGGGATGATGGCCATTTTGATCTGTCACAAGCTGAAACAACCAGGACACTAAGATTTTGTGCTAGAGTAGTTGGTGGACAGAGCAGTGAAACTGAGAGAGATAACTTTT
Organism: Thamnophis sirtalis; assembly: GCF_051295495.1. Lineage (NCBI taxonomy): Eukaryota > Metazoa > Chordata > Lepidosauria > Squamata > Natricidae > Thamnophis > Thamnophis sirtalis. The sequence goes on along the minus strand of NW_028261384.1, from coordinate 106,184,616 downwards.
ACCTTAGAGATTGAACCCAAGTAAAAAATTCCAAAAATAATCTCCAAACATTAAGAAAGCAGCAATTGGATTTATGAAGAAGGACTAAATATCAAAGATAAATACTGAAGATTAAAGACTCAGACATAAAGAAAATTTTAAACAATGTTTTAAACCATAGAAAGCCTGGAAAAAGTCAAATAACATTGTGAAAAGTTATTATTGGGAGAAATTGCCTTTCTAAACTCCATTTTAACCCACCCACCCCTGAATGGCTGACAATTAGCTATTTTTGACTATTACACTCTGTTGAATACTGGAATTGGGAGCAGGGGATCCATCTACTGGAGGAGGAAGATCACTGCAATGTGTGAAATCTGAGTGAAAGTGATGAAAGGAGAGAAAGCAAACAACACCTGGATGGCTATTTGAACTTGAATTGATCTTAGAAGGTAGTTTGAAGACTTGGAAGTATCTACTGAGCTGATATTTAAAGTAAACTGAACTATAAATATCAAAACCTTATTGAACTGTTCATTCAAAGGTGGATTTGACAGATTTGAGGAAACCTGGTGGGCCAAGCTGGATTTGATTCACTAACATTATTTGCTAAATCATTCTATAAGGAAAAAAAGAAAAGAGAAAGGGGGGGGGGAGAAAAAAGAAAGAGAAAAAGAAGACATATAAGACTTTAAAATGTGGACAATTGAGAAGGTATGAACTGGAAAAACTATAAAGTATAAATTTATAGCTTTTAGGGACTAAAAAGCTAGGGGACTTGGAGAATAATTCTAGGATTGATAAATTGTATTAATAATTGAATTTTTTGGAGTTTTTAGATATTGGGATACTGGAATATTAGAGGCACATTGAATAATTTTAATATATTAATTTGGTACAAAATGACCCAGAAGTTTTATGAAGAAATGTTAATGGTGGCTAAACATTTTTATGAAAGTGTGACTAAGAATTATAAGGAGATGATGGAGTTATCCAAAGGAAAAGAAGTGAGTGTAGAAGGCTCTAAACAAATGGTGGGAAAAGATGAACAAAATATTCAGAAGACAAATGAGAAACCAGAAGGAGTGGTGTAGGAGACAAACCAAAATAAGCTACAAGAAAACAAAACAATGAAAAGGCAATAATAATAAATACTAAGAATTGAATAGATAATTCCTTAAGAGCTGACAATAGTACAGAAAAAAAGGAAGACTTCCAAAAAACAATGAAAGGGTTATGGATGGGCATTCAAATGATGCAGTAGAAGGAGATAAGGGGTAAGGCAGAGGGAGCATTCACTCTATGTAAAAATGTTAGAAAGAAATACAGGATCCCAAGAGAGAATAAATGATGAAATTCTAAAAAGACTGAGAGATGACAGAGAGAGTCATAATGTTTTGTAATACTATGATTGTATTAAAAACTAATAGACACAAATAAAAAGTATAAATGGGGAAAATAGTGATAGGTAGATATAATTACAAATATACTAAGGTTAGGAGGTGGAAGACTGTGATTAGGCATATCTAAATGTATTATTATGATTAACAGTGTGCAATAAATATTGGAATCTATAGCTTTAAGGTTTACAAATTCAGGGGATTTAGATCTCTAATCCCAGGACCGATTAAATTTTATTAACTATTGGTTTTATTGGTGTTTATAGAAAATGGAGATATTGGAAATATGGTAGAACTTGAGTAATATTTAAAATATTAAAATATTGGTGATTTAACACGGGTCAACAAACCATTGTATGAAGAAATCTAATTGATGATATTTTGGGAGAAAGTGATAAAGTATGATAAAGAGGGAATAGTACTGTTTAAAGAGAAAGAGATGAATATGGAAGAACTCCAACAAGTTGTGGGGAGGGGATAAGTACAAATTGGGAAAATAATATCATATATATATATTGATACATAAAAGAATATATTATAATTGTAATGAGCATATTAATTGTAATGAGCATATCAGAAGTTGGAAGATAAAAACTATGTATATGTAATTGCATTATTATTGTTGTTAGCTTTGTGTAAAAAATGTATTGACCCAGTCATTACATTGTCCACAAAATATGCTGGTTATTAAAGGAAAACTGCAAATAAAACATATACAAAAAGAAGGAGGAGGAGGAGGAGGAGGAGGAGGAGGAGGAGGAGGAGGAGGAGGAGGAGGAGGAGGAGGAGGAGGAGGAGGAGGAGGAGGAGGAGGAGGAGGAGGAGACTGGACAATCATGTGTCTTGCTTAGTTAGAGGGTTGAACTAGAAGACCTACAAGGTCCCTTCCAACTCTGTTAATCTGTTAAGGGCAGTTAGGAAGTTGGCTTGCTACCCAGTCCTGCAGCAATTGGTAGAGGATAAAAATAATTTGACAAAGTTTATCTCATTGTCTACTTGTTAGAATTGCAAATATCTCCAAGCAAAACCACAATGAAGCAGCAAGAAATATTTATTCCATAAAACTCTCCCAAGATTGTTTTCCTCGCTTTAGTTCCTTCTGCAAAGTTACATGTCTGCACTAAGAAAAGAAAAATCTAATTCCAAAAAATAGTCTTGAATAGTTTTGAAAAGTTGATTTTTATGATTTATCAATAATCATTTGTTTGTTTGCCCTATTTGCACATGTATCAGACTGGAGATATGTATTTTTATAATTATCCTATGATTAACATATAATTTACAAAAATGCTTTGCCATTACTGAGGCAGTGTTTCTCAACCTTAGAAGCTTTAACATGTGTGGACTTCAATTCCCAGAATGCTACAGCCAGCTAGTACTTTGGGTGGGGGTGGGGGTCAGTAGTGAAATTCAAAAAAAAAATTACTACCGGTTCTGTGGGTATGGCTTGGTGGGCATGGTAGGGGAAGAATACTGCAAAATCTCCACTCCACTCCACTCTGGGGCCAGTCAGGAGGTATTTGCTGGTTCTCTGAACTACTCAAAATTTCCACTACCGGTTCTCCAGAACCTGTCAGAACCTGCTGAATTTCATCCCTGGTGGGGGTGTAAGGGCTATTGGCCTTTCAATGGTATGACAGAATATCACCCAATAAATTATCCAATTCAGTCCCACCCACCCCCAAAAAATGAATGGGACTGGGATAAAAACAAAAAATGAATTCAGTTAATTCCACATTCAATTCAGCAGAGTTAATATAATATCTTCTCGTGTATTTAACAGGTTTTTTTTGTCACATGAAAAATTAGCATTTAATAGTACCTCTTGGAATGGCTCTGGGGAGCCAAGTGAACAGCCATAGTTCTTTAGGCTGTGGTTCCTAACCAAGGGACCATTTATTCTATCCGAATGCAAATTATTACACATCTAACTGCACTCTGCCCCTGGCGAAGGAAGTAAAAACTATGACTGGAGATGAAAGGACTGCAGTGACAAATACAGTACTTAATCTGGTAAATCAGTCCTGCATTTAAAACAAATGCACACACACCCACACACGTTTCTTGTAAGATTGAGCATCACTGCCAGGCTTACAACATAACTAGGCAAACTCAAATCAAATAAAAAATCCAATGTCTTGTTCACCAACCCATCAAGGCAGCAGCAACAGTTAAATAGCAGGTATAATTCTGGTGGTCAGACAAGTGCAGAAAGCCAGAGGTCTAGCATTTATATCAGACTTGCCAATTCAGTAATTCCATATGGCCAGCCAAACACAAGGATTGATGCTGCTTATTCTCAAAAGATTGACTATCAGGTAGTATATGATAGAGCATGGTATTATGCAAAATGTGCCTTCTAAACCCATTCCCGCTATTCATGGTGGCATGACTGCTGCCTCATGCAGTATTAACATGAGGCAGTAGACATGTAGTTAATGTATTTCATTAGGCGTTCATTTATTGATCTACTTCTCTTCAGTGGGAATTTTCACAATGGTTACTACTCAGGGGTGGGTTCTGGCTGCTGCTACTGCTGATTTGCTCAGGGACGTGCTGTGCATGTGTGTGTGTGCTTTGCACATGTGCACGCTTGATTCTCGCTACGCGTGCATGTGCAGTACTAAAAAAATTGATTAAAAACAAGATGGCGGGGCTGATGGCGGCACCAAGAGAATCAGTTCGTGGGCGTGGCAGGCCGAGTTATTACCTACTCGGCTGAGCCTGTCTGAACCGATAGGAACCCATCTCTGTTGCTACTGAACAATACAAAAGAATAAGCAAAAGCACCACATAAAACACTGAATCAGGATCACAACTTGCACAGCAAACCTCTACGTCCACCCAATTGATGGCAGATATCAGCTGGTAGGAGACACAGACAGTAGATACATGCATATCATGGAACATAATTAGCAGGTGCAGTTCCCCACGACACATTCACTGGATGAGGGATTTGCCTGGCTGTTCCTTAGCTAGCTAACAGGGGATTAGAGCTTGCACTGAGAGGATCAAAGGGAGGAGAATCTATCTCTCTTATATATGCATCCTCATTTGAGAGCGCTTAGAGTTAAAAAGCATTTGGGGGCAAGATCTCTTCACTCAGTGAACCTGAAAATATGCTTCCAGGGTGAAACTCAGATATGTAATCCTCTTACCATCCTGACAACTGCCCTGAGTTCTCCTGAATCCTTCACAATACATAATGAGTGTTGTGATGAAATGGTAATTTGATGACACAGACAAAATACAAGAATAGGTTTATGCTATGCTTGCCAATTGTTTTGATTTTCTGATCCTCCCCTCACCCCAAAGGGGAAAGAGAGAGGGAAGGAAGCTGACAGCTATAGTAAAAACCCTGACTTTTAATGATTCATTAGAAAGTCTTTGCCCAATCTCAACAAAAAGTCAAGAAAGTGTCTGGAATTATCTTGCAAAAACTACACAAAAGAAAGAGAGACGGGGTGGGGGGAGGTGGTAGAATGCAACGCTATGGGGTTTATTGAGAAGAATGGCAGGTTGCCAATTGTGGCAAAAACCCCAGTTACATGCAATGTTAAACTTCCCTTTAATGCCTCAAGGAAATGTTACTCCATGTAAATATAAAATGATGGGCAGCTTGGATCAGCAATGAAATTAAGCCCAGGACTAGTGGGCATCAGCAGCAGCCAAAATAGAGAGCAGTTGATACTTTCTTCTCTGATTAGCACCAAGAGTAGATATTATATTTTATGGCACTGAATACACCTACAATTTAGCTTATCCCAGCCTGGATGCTCTCCTGAAGTTTAGACTTCAACTCTCAGAATTCACCAATCAATGTGGTCATTGCAGAGATTTCTCAGAACTGAAGTTGACCATCAGAAAGATGCCTAAAGTGGAAAGGTTGTTTTCAGTAATCACAAAATCCCTGATATGAGACCCTCAGTGGCTTATTCTACACCAGGTTATGACTTAACAAATCTAGTAATGACTAAAGCAAGGATTTTTTTTTAATCTCTATTCTCAATTGTGATTACCTGCAGTCTGAAATATAAAAACAAAGTGGGGTCTGTGCTCAAAAGTGAAGAACCAAAATAGTAAAAGTGCACATAGTGTGGAATGGATGAAAAAGCTGGATATTTTTAACCTGAGGAGATGACTTCAGGGAAGAGAGAAGATCTGTTTGGTGTTTTCACGATCTAAATGGTTGTTGCGACCTAGAATATGAAACATGGCTGGGTCTCAGGCTGGGTGGTTAGCATGTTAGGTAGAAAATAGAATGACATGGATGTTTGGCTACATGTTTGAAGAGCTGTTCTAAATCTATGAGTTCTTTGACAGTGGAAGTGGCCATCTTGAGAGCCAATAGCTTTCCCTTCCTTAAAAAGGTTTAATCAGAAACAGAATGATTGCCTATCAACATACCTGACACTGATTCCTCCATTCAGCAAAGGATTGGACTAAAAACCTGTCTAGTACCCTCCAACTCTATAATTCTACCTACATTTATATCCCTTATTCTAGCTGTCTCTTAAAAGTATTTATTACTTACTCTACATCAATAGATTTCAGGATGAGATTCAATCAATAAAAAGAATAACATGATAAAATGAAAAGATAAATGCAATCACATCAACCTTGATACTAAGAACAATAAACAGAGCTACTATTGCTACAGTCAAAATGTTTAGCAAATTCCTAGATCTTTACTTGGTGTTGGAATGAAATTGGCACTGGGGTTAGTCTAATGTAATGTACAGGGAAAGAAATTTTACTATCAAAAAGGCCTTATTTTGCACCACCAAATAATTTATTGCTTACAATGAAAGGATGCCAAAGAGTCTCCCCTTCACAAATCAAAATCCTTGGGCAGACGTATAGTCCTAAGTTGCTGTGGCCATTCCAGTGGAAAAAAGCGAATGTAGAAACAGCAACAGGGACATCAATCTGAGACTTGGCATCCCTACTAAATTTCTTTTAGTCCTTTCTGATATAACATGCCTCTCTCAACTGCATTTGTTTCTCCCATTTGGGGAACAGATGTAGCTGGATAATCCGATATAACAGAAGGTAAAACTCCTCTGCCTTTAACTAGCAGTATTGCCTGCTGCCCATATTATCCTCCAAAGAGGATTGTTCCTCACTTTCTCAAAAAATATCCAGCCATCTACAATGGCAATTGCAAAAGAGTAGAAAGTCTTGGAAAGTCCCATAATCAATCTAGTTTCTTCTCCAAATACCCATTTACTTACATACACATTCACTTTATTTTTCCCACAACTGTCTGTAAGCAGCAGACAGAAACTGACCAGGTTACACAACTAAAACTTTACCTAGATATTCAGAACTAGGGCTGTCTAAAACCCATGCCTGGTGTTGTGTGTCTGTCTGTGTGTGTGTGTGTGTGTGTGTGTGTGTGTATTACACTACATACTACATACTACATACTACATACTAGATTTTACATTTACATTTACATCTATTTAGATTTTTCTAATATGTAATATAGCCCAGGTTCAAATCCCAGTAAGTGTATGGCTAGCTGATGAGAGCTAAATAGCTTGAAATAGATCTATACTAGTCTTCCTTTATTTATTTATCAGCACAAATACAACAAATGTAACAAAAAGGCAACAGTAAAAATATTGGGTTTCTGCCTGGATGGTCTCTTGTGACGAGCCGAAGGACAGAGAATGGAAGTAGTGATCTTCCTCCCATATTTTGGCATACGGGGGTTGTAAAATCTAATAGATATATACTATATACTATATACTATATACTATATACTATATACTATATACTATATACTATATACTATATACTATATACTATATACTATATACTATATACTATATACTATATACTATATACTATATACTATATACTATATACATATACATATACATATACATATACATATACATATACATATACATATACATATACATATACATATACATATACATATACATATACATATACATATACATATACATATATATATATATATATATATATATATATATATATATATAATAGTATACTATATCTTACTTTCTCATAATCAGAAGCATTTGGAGAGTAGGTGTGGGGAATGACTGGAATCCTAAAATAAATAAATAAATTTAAAAGATTATTATAAAAGGAAGACATGGGAAAAGTTTCCCATGAAAATAATCACATTGATCTATGAGGAATAAATATACAAAAGCCACAGGAAAGCAATACCTTTGTTAGGACTAACTGGAATGCTACACAGCATTCCATGCACATTTTCCATTTTTCTAGAATGCTTCATTAGATAAGAGAAAAAGACAAAGGATGTGGAATGGGGAGCTCCTCAACATTGAGTATACTTCAATATGATGTTGGGAGTTGTAGTTATGCAATCTTTGGAGGACCATAGTTTCCTTATCCATGCCTTTCTCTATGGTAGATGTTGTTGCTATCAAGCTAGAGATGCTTATCCTAGGAATTCCAACAGATATAGAGCCGAGGTGGCACAGTGGTTAGAGTGCAGTACTGCAGGCTACTTCAGCTGGCTGCTAGCTGCAGTTCGGCAGTTCAAATGTCACCAGGCTCAAGGTTGACTCAGCCCTCCATCCTTCCGAGGTGGGTAAAATGAGGACCCTGATTGTTGGGGGCAATATGCTGACTCTGTAAAACCACTTAGAGAGGGCCATAAAGCAGTATATAAGTCTAAGTACTATTGCTAGTGCTATTGCTATCCCCAACAGGTCTGCATAACCTTACCTCATCTCACTGGCAGGATGGCCATTTGTTGGCATATGCAGAAGCAGTGCTCTATGTTAAGGACCGAGAACTTTTGTTTTCACTGAAACATAAACCAGAGAAGGAGAGCTGGACAGACACAAACAGCATTTGGAGAATTGACCAAGCAAGGACTCTGTACCTGGCTAAGCTTCCTGCCTTGGTGAGATATCTCATGCTAAATCTAATCTATTAGTCATTTTTTTCTAAATGCACATCTCTGAATATTAGTTGGCACATATTTATGCAAATCTGCACTATTAGGATTTAGGCTAATTAGCATCTTTCATCTTTTTCTAGACGATGTCTCCAAGTGTCCAGAGGGATTTATTTGATGCAGGCCTGGAGAAGGAAACCCCTCTTTTAAATTAACCTTTCTTAAGATCCAATCTATAAATTTAGGAATATGCCTTATGCTACTCCAGACTGGCATATATGTTTCATAAAGGTTCAACCTTTCCCCCATCTGGTACATTCAAAAAGTCTTGGGACTACAATTCCCATTACTTACAGGGAAGGCTAAATTAGTACCTATTTTACTGTTCAGATTGGCACTGATCTGTGAGCTGCCGAGTTCTGTTCACCGATGCTGGGAACCTGGGATTATCTGCATGCAAAGCATGTAATTTACAATACACATTTGGAATATAAGACTCCATTTTTTGCTTTCCGCCTTGGTGTTTTCAGATTATGATCAGATCCAGGGTTTTTTTGTGTGTTTTTTTTTGCCCTGCAGGCATGCTGATTTGATAGTTTCTTTCTTTTGAGGTAAGAAAATAAGTGTAACTCAAAAGACAGAATTTGGTTTAAAAAAGAAACTTGAAAATGGGATAAAAACAGTGAGTGGTGCAATGATGAGTATGATGCTTCTTAGGTACTCAGTTTATAGCAGCAAAGTTCCTCCCACAACTCTCTTCTGTACCTAAAACATTTTGCTGGAACAATCAGTGTACGCAATTATCTCCATATGAGAAACATCTAAAGGAAAATGGGAGCTGGTTTCGATATAAGCAGCAGATTTTGTGATGCTATTCCTCTTCTTCTGTTTTGTAGTCAGTTTGCAAGCACAGGTGCATAAAAGCCACTTCATGCACAAGTGTTTAAATCTTCACTGAGGAAAATGCACCAAGGCAAGAGACCCAGAGGGTACATTTTTAGTGATTATTATTAATTTCAGTACTTAAACAGGAACATTTTTGGAGGATATCTGAATACCAGATGAGCCAATGAAGCATAGTACTTAAGGTGTTGGACTAGGAAAACTCTTGTTCTAGTTCACCCTTATCTATATAGCTTCACTGGGTGTTTGGGCCAGGCATTCTTTCTCAGTCCAATCTATTCCACAAGGTTGCTTTTGGGGGGCGGGCAATGTAGGCAGAGACAGAATCATACACACCATCCAGAGGTGGTATTCAGCCAGTTCTGACAGGTTCTGGAGAACCGGTAGCGAAAATTTTGAGTAGTTCGGAGAATGGGCAAATAGGCTGGCTCCCCCTCCCCCTCACTGCCTCCCAGCTGATCTCCTTTTGTTGCCCTGAACAGGAGAATGGAGCTGAAAAACAGGTTAGTGGGGTGGGGAGGAAATGGGGATGTTGCAGTATCCTTTCCTGCCACACCCACAAAGCCATGCCCACAAAGCTATGCCTACAGAATTGATAGTAAAAAAAATTGAATCCCACCACTGATGCCACCTTGAGTTAAAGGAAAGACAGGAAAGAAATCCAGTAAAGAATTAATGAAGAGGAAAGGGAAGAAAGTTGATAGTCCCTTTTGTACCCTGCCTGAAAACTTCTCAAGAAATGGTTCTCAACTTCAGTCATGTCACTTAAGAAGAGATATTGTTGAACTCTATGTTGCGTCATCTCCAATCAGCACTAACAACAATTAGCAATGATTAAATTTATTGTTCAATAGCATATGCAGGCCCTGAGTTAGAAAACACTGGAGTAAAGCAGTCTATGTTGACTTAAGTCAACCCAGTCTCCAACTTACCACAAACTTTGGCCCTCCCAGTAAGGCTAACATTCCTTAATTTCAACAGGCTAGCTGGATATTAAGGAAACTGAATCCAACACATCTGGTAGGGGAAATCCTATTCACCTATCTTCATTCACCAGAATGTTTGTGCTAATAGAAAAGGACAAGAATTATCAAAAATGTCTTGAAGAAACAAGGGAAACTTCTCAAAGAAACAAGCTCCAGAACTGCTTTCCTCATGAATCTGGCCAGCCTCTATTTATTCAGGGCAGAAATTAGGGTTGATGTTATAATGAATGTTTCCATTATATTTTACTAGTCTCAATGTGGCCTTTGCAAACATTGCTTAAAACTAGTCAGATACTTCTCTCCTGAAAGAAAAATAATTAGGGGAGAATCTGTGTTCCTTACAGTGCTGCTTCATTCAAATTTTTATTAGTCCAGAACAGAACTGCCATTATTCAGTCCAGTATTGCCGAACCTTTTTGGCACTGAGTGCCAAAACGTGAGCCTACACAAGCGCATAGGGGAGCACCAGAAACCAGAAGAGCAGCTCCCTGGTGGCATGCACACACACAGAGAGAAGTGCCAGAAACTGGTAGAGCAGTTTCCCAGTGTACATGCGCACACCAGGAAGCTGAGCTTCCAGTTTCCGGTGTGAGCATGCACACTGGTCATCTGGCCTTCTGGTTTTTGGTGCCCATGCATGCGTGAAGACCAGCTTCCTGGCATGCACATTCATACCAGGGTTTGCTCTTCTGGTTTCCCATGCTCCTGTGCACGCGAAGCCTAGGTGGCCATTGCACACCTGCATGCTGGAACCTGGAAGATCAATGAGCGATGGCTGGCATGCTCAGAGAGATGGCTTTGCATGCTACGTCTGGCACACATGCCATAGGTTCGCCATCACGGGAATAGTCTCTTACAATGCAATACAAGTGTTGCTATAGAACCATCTGATCCTTAGGCTGCAGAAAAATGCATGACAATTTAGATCAATTCTAGAACAGACTGTCTAGGACACTGTAAATGCATCAAGAGATCACCAAATGCTAAACAATGTTTCAGACAGGGATGGATCTAATATTCAAATGATGACTTGGAGCAGAGCCTGTTAATTCTTATGTCCCATAAACTGGAGTAGTTTCCATATACAAGTGCAAAATGTTGAATTATTTGGGATCAGGAATTCTACCAAAAAGTCATTCATAAATAATGAGGCATAAAAGCAAATGAAATATACACTTTTAAAGATGAGTACTGCAACAATAAAGCAGCAAAAGTAATAATTGCCCAAAAAAAATAGCCATACTAATAATTCAATTTTCAGACTTCAAGATTAAGTGAGACCCACTGTAATGTAATTATTAAACTGTTGATGTAAGATCTGGGAAAGCCAATCTCTTATTCAACCTCAGTCATGGCAACTGCCCAGATGACTTGGGGCCAGTCTCTCCCTTACTATCCAGTCTACTTCATCTCAGGGGGTTCCTGCTGGTAGGTGTGGGATAGAGGAGGAGCTATTATATTCATCACCTGGAGGTCTTGAGAGAAAGGTAAATTATACTGTAATCCAAGAAACACATCTTTCTTAATCAGAAACCTTTATGGAATCACATATTAATGTAATATTTTCTGTATGCCTTCTACCCACCTTAGACTGACTCACTAAGACAACTCTTATGTGTTTAAATTATAGTGTAAATTGCCATGTCTCAGTATTTTGCTAAGAAACGGACTATTTTAAATCTGTGTGCCACCCCAAAATGATTCAATGTATTAAGCCCTCAAGTAGCCATCCTTGAGTACCAACCATAAGGTGAGAAATGCCCCTGATTTCCTAGAAGACTTGCCAGCAAAGGCATTGGGCAATTTATCTAACAGAATGTATGAAAGGCTGCTCCAGATTTGATTTAAGAGTTTCAAAGCAGCTCAGTAACCCAGTAGTCCCTGGCTTAGCTGGAGGGGGTGAGAGAGGCTATACACAAACAATAGATCCTTTTTTATATATAGTTCCTGAACTATCTCCAGCTGCAACTGCTGAAATTCAGCAGCATAGTTTTCCAGAGGAAAAAATAAAAAATCCTCATTCTGATATACAAGACAGCTCTACCAACTTTATGTCATCATCATCCTGGTCTCTGTGTCCTTCCAGTATTTAAAAGTAAACCATTTTTGCTCTCTATGCAAGCAAAACTATTGCATATTCCCTCATATTCATTCTACATTTCTTGTGTTTTTCTTCAGGGATGATTTTTACATTGTATGCTGCTCTGGGCCGAGATCCATTCATTTGCACTTGGCCAAACTCTACTCATATCAATGGGTTGCATAAATAAATACCACTGCACACAATTGGTTAATTATGCTGACAAAAAACTTTCAAAGGCACAAGTCCTTTCTGGAACCATACTGTATTTTCAAAATCCTGATAAGGAAGGACATTTTCTAGCAGGATGTGAATGAGTAGATGGGTTAAAGAAAAAGACTACTGATTAGGAAAACAGAGACAAAAGGAGACAAAAGACAGACAGCATATCACCCTCCAAAAAATATGACCTGAAGAAGAATTGGAAAAGAAATTGGTTTAATTTACATTTGAATGCAAAGTGATCTAATTTTATATTTCAAACCAGCATATAGACCAAAAGGTTATGATCTGAAATGAAAATTTTTACAATGCAGTGTGCCAATTAAAAAATGTATATTAGGGGAAAATAATACAAAACGCATATGTTTATAATGACAATGTAAACAAATATGCGGTACTGCAGGAAATGTAAGTTCATTAGATGAAATTGGATGCAAAAATGCTTATGTTGGAATTAAAATACATACTCAGTTTTGTCCAAATATTTTTGAAAAATCTGAGGTATGATAAACTCAATTTGACAGGTTCATACGAATGAAACACCAAGAGAAACCAACAATGATAGATTGGCACATCAATAACCTGAACCATCTTCTGAACTGGCAGTGGACCAATGTACAACTGAGGCAAGGCATATAAACAGGAAAGAAGCAGAGGGCAATGGGAATATCAATATCTGCACAAATTGTCTAGAGTGTGGAATTCAGCATCACTATCTTCCACACTTTGCCATTTTGCAGCTGCTTCCTATGATGTCAGAGCAATGAACATAGAAATAGGTTTGTTCAAATTCTCCCTACCCAAATATAGCTTGTGAAACAGTAACTTAGTTGGACAGTGGAAGCAGATAGAGAACAATTACATAGAACCAGCAAACTTAAAGCTCTAAATATTAAATGTTGCAGCAAAAGGGCTGAAATATCCTTCCCAGGCTATTGTGAGCAGACCTACATGCAACCACAGATGACTGGGGGGTGGGTAGAGACTTTCATTGTAAAGTGAGTTAATTAAGCAGCAAATTAATTATCCAGCCAATCAGTTCTGTTGAGAGCTAAATAGGTGGAAGGGGGGAATCAGCTGGTTGATATGATCAATAATGAGGAAAGAGCTGGATGGAAAGCAGTCAAGAGGCACACAAAGAGAAAAGGGCATGTGCTTCTGGGTGGGGATGTGCCACCCTACCTGTGGACAACATGGCATTCAGTGGCTGTATTCATGCAACACAATTAATCTACTCATTTATAAACTCAGTAGATAGATTCACGCAAGATGCTGCACTTGGTTAGTTTTAATCTTTCCTAATCTGTTTTAATCTTTAGCAGACTGGTTTCGCCTGCTGTGCAAATCTAGCCTATTTGGTTAGTTAATGATTCAATGCAGTTTGTGAACCCCACAAAATGGATTAATTGGTTAACTACAGTATGTTGCATGAATAGAGGAGATCTAAGCACCTGGTTAAACTTATAGATAAGTATTCTGTGCTTAATTGATGGATAGACTCATCCATCCATTGGCCTATCCCACCACTATTGCTATCCTTCCCTATGACTTCCCCACAGTATTTCTCAGTCTTGGCAATGTGTGGGCTTCAATGTCCAGAATTACCAAACCATCATGCATGAAAGTCCATACATCTTAAAGTTGTCAAAGTTAAGAAATACTGCTCAATAACAATTCAATAACAATTCATACATTTGAGAGAAGGATATAATTTCCCACTTGAACTAGCCACTACAGGATGTCTGGCAACTTCAATAGATTCATTAACGGAGGAATGTAATCATTCCCACAGAAGACCAAACCAGCATGGTTTGTGGAACAGGAGTTCCACAGCCATGCACATAATGCATTGGTTCCATTTATTTATTTATTTTATTTGTCAATAAGTACAATGAAACAAATATGAAAACACATGAAAAAATGGCACAAATAAATGGATATAAATAAGCAAAACAGCCATAAACACATAAAATGAGTACATATAAATGGGGACAGTAGGACAGGAAGGCATGCTGGTGCACTTATGCATGCCCCCTTAGGGACCTCTTAATAAATGCATAAGGTCCATGGTAGACAGTTTAAGGTAAAAGATATGGGAATTAGAGGAACTAACAACAGGATCAGGTACTACTCTATTGCAGAAATCATTTTTCCTGCAATCAAGATTAGAATGGATTACATTTAGGTTGTATCTATTGGTAGCCATTGTGTTATTGCAGTTGAAGTAAAAGTATTCATTAACAGGTAGGACGTTATAGCAGATTATCTTGTGCACTAAACTCAGGTTAGAATGTAGACAGCATAGTTCAAGGTTATCTAGGCCTAAACTTTCAAGCCTGGTGGTAGATTTTGATTAGGAGATATTTTATTAATTTATTCAATATATAATTTTATCAGAGTTCTTCAACATATGCTATTTAGAACTACAAAAAACATACAGTAATCTTAACCAGAAACAACAACTAAACCACCTCAAAATAAAGCACATTAATGAAACTCCAAAAATGTTTAGAAGGGAAACCTCGTAGCTTGATATTGAAAACATCAATATGAGCATAAGATATGTTTTTCCCAGCATTGCTTTTCACGAGAAATCCTACCATCAAGAAGACAATTAAGTCACATGTTGGTAGTAATGAGACACCAATATTTCATTTCTAAAGATTTTCTGTGCTGTTCCTGCCCTGTTGTGGTGTTATTATGGACCCTTCAAAAATGGGGTGGTGGAAAATGGAGGGGAGAAATTTAAAAATAGGATAATTCCAGTAAAACAAATTCACACACAGATTTTTTAAAGACTGTTTTCCAGATAAATCTTCCATGTACAATAATATGTAGTGGGAACATATCCTAACCTTTAGATCAGGGGTGACAAATTCACAATATCACATTGTCTTCATATGATATATTGCGACTTTCTTTCACTTCACTAAACTGGGGGTGGGAATGGCCAGCTCATGACACATCCAGCCCGCAGGTCACGAGTTTGACACCCCTGCTTTAGATGTAGTATCCTAACAGCTATGCAATCAAAAATAGGCAAATCCTAAGAAATAAACAATGTGGCCAAGAAAACATTGGTTAATTTAATGGAAAGTTAGATTTAATTAAAATAGCATTTTAAATAGTGGTATCATTTTTATCGTTCCTAGGACATTAAACATTGCAATATGGTTCGTAAGGTGGGGAGAAGCTCTGTGCAAGGATATTGACACTTCAGTTGTATGCTGTGGTCAATCAATTCAGGTTAGAATGCCCTTGCATAGAAGCATTTGAACATCCAATAGTGAAATAAGAAATGAAGCAAAAAAGACCTTCATTTTCACAGCCTAAAGCATTCAAATATTATTTTGTCCAGCTCTTCATGTCTATTCATTTTCCCCCCAGATTGGATTGAAATTATTAACTCTAATTTTAATATGTTAAATTATACTTATTGTAAGTTTCAAATAATTTTAATACGTTCATCCCGGAATTGTTGATCCCAAAATATTTCAAAAACTAACAAACAAAAAAATTAATTCAGGTTTCCTTGGCTTACAACCATTCATTTAGTAATTCTTCAAAGTTACAATGGCAGTGAAAATAGTGATTTGTGTGCAGTACTTGTACTTACGACAGCAGCCTCATACTCATGCAATTAAAATTCAGGTGCTTGGCAATCAGTAGGTATTTTTGACAGCTGTAGTATCCCAGGATGATGTGATTGCCATTTGCAGCCTTCCCAGATGGCTTCCAACAAATAAAGTCAATGGGGAAAGCTGGATTCACTTAATGGCCATGTGATTCACTTAACAACTGCAGTGATTCACTTAACAACAATGGCGAAAAAGGCCATAAAATTTGTTGTGATTCATTTAATGACTGCCTCACTTAGCAATGGAAACTCTGGTCCCAATTGTGGTCATAAGTGAAGGACTATTGTGTTGCAGATAAAATAGTCCCTCATCTTGTTCCTCAATTATACAATTTGTTATTGTAAGGGAAGGGCTGCATTAAGGACTAATCCGAAGAAGATGCCATTGCTTGGGTGCTTGCAACAGCACAAGAAAAAACATGGTTGCATCTTTTTTTTTTTTTTGCTGGGTTCCTCTTCATATTATTCCCAACCAATGCGTGAAACAGACTTCTTGTTAGATTTTCTCCCAATCCCCATTTCCAATTCTGATATTTTTCAAAGACAATCTCACTTTTAGTCATCATTACCTTAGATGGCATTCAAAAGCCAACAGTGTCTTGAGACCAAAGGAATAAAATAGAATAGAATAGAATAGAATAGAATAGAATAGAATAGAATAGAATAGAATAGAATAGAATAGAATAGAATAGAATAGAATAGAATTCTTTATTGGCCAAGTGTGATTGGAAACACAAGGAATTTGTCTTGGTGTGTATGTTCTCAGTGTACATAAAAAGAAAAGATACATAATAGATAATAGAAAATTTGGCCATGTGTGTCTCAAAATCCATGCTGGAATGTTTTTGGGTGACTTGAAGATGGGTGAATACCACTTCCAGCTCAGCAACAGGAAAGGTCCATAAAAGATTAGTATGCTGGGAAGAAAGCTAGCCTTGAATCTTTTTCTGTCACAACTAATATTATTTGGTGCTATTAGAGGTTTCCTTTTAATTTCACAGAGAAGTCTTCAATCTCTTTTCCTCCCACTCCCCATCTGCTCTACAAACAGTTGCCATATGAGAAGCCATTTGTTTAGGCTACCTTGCTGTTGGAATTTTGCAATTACCATAGGATTCCCTTAACTATTGATACATCTGCTCAGTCCCACATGATTCTGCCCTCTAGAGCCTGCCCAGGTCTACCTATCTGAACCATCTCTCAGGTCAAATGTGGCTTCCCTGTCAATGACAATTGACAAATCCCACAATAATATATGATCTGCTCCAAGCCAACAGAGGAGGGAGGGTGGGAAGGTCTATATGGGTGAGTGGGTGGGCACATGTGCACCTGTATAAAAGAAAGAATGAAGAAAAAGAAAAGGGAGAAGAAAGGGATAGAGGGAGACAGGATGCTGAAGCACTAGCCAAAATAAAATGGGGCTTCAAGGACAGACAATACCGGTAAGGATCAGACTGGGTTCTATAAACAGAAAAATAATAAAAAGCCACAATACAGTTTAGAGAACAACATCTAAAAGGTTGAAGGAATACAGCAGATGAAAAATATTTTTTTTAAAAAGCTTTTGATATTTTCATTACAAACTGTCTTTCCAATTGTGGGTGGTACCTGCTGTTTGTGATTTGTTACAATTAGTATTATCTGAGTTTTAAATTTTGGGTGATATTAAAAGACAAAGTGGTAGCATCTTTGCCCTGAGTGGGTTACAAAAAGCCCTCTGGCTTTTGCAGACTTGAGGCAACTCTCTATAAATACCTGCAGAAATCCAGGCTTTTACTGTAAATACATTTTTAGTCCTTTGTTGCATAAATAAGCTTGAAGTGTGGTTGAACCTGCTTTTGTCTTATATCTAAGAGAGTGATGAGAAGAAACATATAGTTTTATATGTCTTCATGATCTTAGAGACAGACCAATTTCCCTTCTTTTTCTATTTTGGGAGATTAAACAAAAACAAACCAAATCAACTGCAGCTTAACATATGCTTAAATATCATGCCCACTCATGAAACTGAGCAAATATGTCTTATAGCCACTTGTCTTGCACTGCTATATTTGTAGCAGCATAGACTTGCTTTCAACAGTGAGATGGGTGGCATATAAATTCAGTAATAACAGCACTATTTGGACACTGCTATATGTCAAGAGGAGAAAAAGCTCTTGGCTTAATGGCTCCTTGACCATGCTTGGAATCAAAGAATCTGCAAAATAATCTGGTAATATAATTTACAAATATTATCAAAATGCAACAACAAGTGCTTAACCTTTAAATAGGTTAAGATAGGTAATTTTTTTCTGAATGGAGAGCATGTTTTGAGTGTTCTCTCCAAATGTCTGGCACAGACTTGTCTGCTCATAAAGTGAATGTCATGATGGACATAGCGAGACCTACAGTACCTCAAAGCTCTCCACTAACCACTTAGCCCCACAAGATACTCATTGCCATCTCACTTTGTCTTTTGAAGGACTGCTAAGCTCACTCCAAAGTAAGGGGCTAAAATGCATTCCGCAATTATGTTTATTTTCCAATCATGAAGCTAGAGGTTGGAGCTTTGTTTTGCAACATGTTAGATTTCAGGTTATTTCTTTAAAAAAAAAAAGAATCCAAATGAAGAAAAAGAGCCTGCCAGGCAGATTGATGTCCATTAGTGTCATGCTGACCTAAGGAAGGAAGAAATCACTCTTTAACTAGAATTAAGATTCTCCCTCCAGAGTCTTCAAACATTCAAGACTATCATTGTTATCAAATTGCCCCCCCCCCCCCAAAAAAAGGAGCTCAAGTATAATTTGCTCAATTTGCCTTCCCACTCTTTTGGCTTGGTCAAAGTTCTGGAGAAACTCCATGATAGCAAGCTGGTTGCTCAA
Organism: Thamnophis sirtalis; assembly: GCF_051295495.1. NCBI lineage: Eukaryota > Metazoa > Chordata > Lepidosauria > Squamata > Natricidae > Thamnophis > Thamnophis sirtalis. Next base: position 106,165,638 of record NW_028261384.1, on the reverse strand, counting down.
GCATGATTTATAATGCCATAATCCAAATCCCAAATCATGCCAGCTGCATCATTTTCTCCAACTGAATACCATCTGTACAGCAATTTCATTAGGCAGCATCAAAGGGAAGCCATCTTCAGTAGCAACTGCATTAAATGGGCAGTCCCAGAGTTTTTATAGCAAGTCATGGGGACCAAGAGAACATTGTGTTGGTTTTGATAACATTAGAGCTAGCTATGGTCTCATCCTTATTTTTCTTGCTCTACAGATATGGGGAAGCAGTATTTAAGGGAACAACATTTTGTGCACTATAGCCAAGCAGGACAGGCTACGATTGTGCAAGATATAATTTATGGATTACTGGAACCCCAAGATTTACTAACCTGATGTATTGCCAACAGACATTCCCAGAATGAAAGAATTTTGAAGCCATTCATTGGATCTAAATATCAGAATGGAATGGTACTCACATGACTTCTTTGTGAAAAAATTCATTCCCTGGTATCCGTGTACAGGTCATCCTTGACTTTTGACCACAATTGAAACCAACATTTCTGTTGTTAAGTGAGACATTTGTTAAGTGAGTTTTGCCCCATTTTTATGACATTTTTGCCACATTTAAGTGAAGTTATTTCAATGACTCACTGCAGTTGTTAAGCTAGTAACCCAATTGTTAAGTGAATCTGGCTCCCCCATTGACTTTGATTGCCACAAGATACATGATCCTGGGACACAGCAACCATCATTAATGTGAACTAATTGGCAAGCATCCAAATATTTGATCATGTGAACCATGAGGATGCTGCAAAGGTCATAACTGTGAAAAATGGCCATAAGTCACTTTCTCACCGCCATTGTAACATTGAACAGTTACTAAATGAACTGTTGGAAGTCAAAGATTACATGCATTAAATTTCAGCAATATCTCTTAGGTTAGGGGTAAACAATTTTTTTTCTTGATTACTCTCATTAGGTTGCACACTAACGGTTGGGGGCAGCTGAAGCAAAACATTGAGTGAGACTTTTGCTTTTTCCCCTCTCTGATCCTTTCATCTGTTCCTTTCTTCCTTTCTCTAACTTATCCCTTTCCTTTTTTAATTCTTTTTCTTTCTGACAGCCTCTTTCTTCTTCCAAGTAGCAGGCTTTTAGGGGGGGGAAACAGATCACAACTACCAGAAATCAGAACCAGTTGCTTTCTGGAGACATTTGAAATTAAATTAAGGGCAGAGGTGGAACATGGGTAGTAAGCTGCCGACAAGAGCTTTAGGCAGCATAGCCTTGGTACTATTGTTTAAATCCCTGGAAATCAAGAGCAGCAATCACTGACTCTGACTTTAGCCCACTTCTGACAATAGTAAACTGAGCTGATTGCAAACATTTATCTGGGTTAATGGGTGGTGGCATTTTGAAGAAGCCGGGAGGAAGTAAATCGGAGAGATTGTGGAGTGAGAGAGACAGGCAAAGGAAGAATTACATATAGGCATGTGCATTTGCTGATTTATGCCCCACTGTCAGATCAGCATTTTATCTTCATTCCATTTGACTATCAATAAATGATAAGCTAAGTGTCCCCAAGTATGAAGGCCAGGCACAAATGGCAAAAAGGGATCAAGCCCTGGTGCAACATCACAAGGTAGGGTGTTGCGTCAACCCCACAATTCGTGACATTGCCATTGCATTGAGTCCACCAATTTATGAGAACTGGAAAATGATATTTGGAGTTTGAGTTTTGCCCTTGCTACTTGGACCTTGGGGAGGGGAAAGGGAAATCAAGATAAATTATGTACACTGACATTCTTTTTTTAAAAAAAAAATGTTGGTTTTTACGTAGCTAAATAATAACAGAACAGAATATACTTCCCTTCCTCAAGAAGCTTTGCAGGGAAATATAAAATGTTAAGTGGCTACAGAAGAGAGCATTGAGACCACGCTGACCTGCTGGCTTCCTGTATTGAGTCATATTGCCCCACCAGCCTTATAATGACAAGTTGCACTTCTCAGAATGTATAAAAACATGTCAGGAATCCAGAACTGCTGGTGCACTATAATATGCCATACTTGTCAACTGGATGAATTAAATTCAGAAAATAGAGAGGGGGGAAGGAGGGAGGGGAGAGAGAGGGAGAGAGGGGGAAGGGAGGGAGAGGGAGAGATTGATTGGCACTGCAGCTTCATAGCACTAACCTAATGCTGGGAAAGACTGAGGTCAAAAGAAAAAAGGGACCACAGAGAATGAGATGGCTGGATGGAGTCACCAAAGCAGTAGGTGTGAGCTTAAATGGACTCCAGAGGGTGGTAGATGAGAGGAAGGCCTGGAGGAATATTGTCCATGGAGTTGCGATGGGTCAGACACGACTTCGCAACAACAACAGAAGTCCCAGTGGAAAGTAAACTGGACTATTGAATGTTCAGATTCCATAAAACAGCTGGAAAACTGAATAGGATCCACATCTGGGGCCAAGTACCTTCCCCTGAATGTGATAGAGGTGCTCCTCGTTAGACAGTGGATCACATAATGACTAGTAGCCATATGAGTGTTATACAGGAGAAAAAGCAGACTTTCTCCAACTAGGAGAAAGCACTGTGCTTAATTAGATAAATGGCCTAGATATTCGTATATAGAACACTTATTCTATTCTTATGAACCAACATATTTCAAAATGCAATCTGTAACTAATATATAATTTTTTGAATTTGTCAAACCTTACAAAATTTACTGCAAATTTCTGTTAATTGTGTACCATAGTATTATGTGGTCTTTCTATATAATTTTATTGCTTTTGTTCATGTGCTCTAACCATACCATAAATAAATAGAAGGGGGCATATGAAGGAAAGATATGGAGGAAGGGGCTTTAAACACCCATCTGCGACCTTTTTTTACATGAACAGTCTTCAATCCTACAGTTCAGCCACTATACTGACACCTGCCTCCCTAGTGAATACATGGTATGGAGTATCCTGGAAAAGGGCATTCCTAGATCTAGAATTTTTTGCAGCACAAAACAGCACACCACACAATTTATCCAGCATGCTGAACTGGGTTTTAAATATTTGCATTCATTCCTAAAATTATTTTCTAAACTAATCCATTAAGATTGGCATACAGTAGATCTCTGGATGTAAGCAAATGGCAACAGAAGACTGGACTACAATCCCCTTCTTGAAGATTTGAGGAGGTTGAGTGTTGCTTCTTGTCTCACTGTGGCTTAGAGCACCCAGCAAATTAGATTTAGCAAAATGTGATTAACTGGTGTGCAAAGAGATAGTTTGGCTTTATATTTTAAACAACTTGAAGAAGAACTGATCCCAACACTTCTGGTCGGATCTAAAATGTCATCAACAGAGCACTGGCCTTAAAATAATCCAGAACAGCAGTTGTCTAAAATATCCTACTGAGATGTGTCTCACTGCCTCCCCCACTCTATTCTTACATTGTCCAAATTTGCACAGTATACTTAACTTCGCTACCAAGATGTTCATGGAAGGAGTTGAATCATAAGTGAAGCAAATAGGCTGGGTTCTTCCAATGTGCTAAGTCATGTAAAATTAAACAAAGATTAATGCTAATGAAGCTTACCATGTTTTGCAAATTCAGTTGCACCATTTTTATTGACTTAGTTTCAGTATGTTGTTTGAACCCAACCTCAATGATGTACTTGCTTGAAGTCAGATATTATGCTTCAAATGGCCATGGAGACTGAAATTTATTCCTTTGATCCCTGAGAATCAAGGGATCTGGGGCTGAAGATACTCTGAAGAATATATTGGTAGCATAACTGAAAATATTACGCAAGACATACACTCCATAAAAACAAATAAATGCCTCCACACCTTCCAGGGATTCGTGTAAATCATGTAATATTCCATGCATGGGAACATGAAATAAAAATAATATTTATATATCTCTTCTCTGCAAGCTGAAAGGGAAGAACATTAATTGCACTGCTGTTGTTGGCACTTTCCCTATCCTTCCCTGCCCTTACTTAATATTGCAAGCCAAGTTTAGAAAATAGGGAGTCCAGTGTTTTCTCTTCCATCCATTAGGAAAACAATCACTTGTGACTCTAATGTGGGATAGGGTAGGTTGAAGTAGGTAGAAATCGATGCTTAGAGTGAAGGAGGAGTATAGGTTGCCTATTGAGGGCAAGAACTAAGAGACAGTGCAGGGCGAAGACAAAGGGGGCTCTTTGTCATCAACAGAACACTGGCCTTAAAATAATCCAGAACAGCAGTTGTCTAAAATATCCTACTGAGATGACAAAGGGGACCCACACTCTTGCTCAAAGCAACATTTCTGCACCTCTACATTTGTCAATAAGTAGAGTGCTCTTCTAAAAGAGTGCTAAACCCAAATTCAAAAATAGCATAGCTGACGGCTTAAGGGCACAGAAGAGAGTGCAGGTTAAAGTGGGAGGAATGATTGATAATAAACAAAATCCATTTCAAGCTATGTTTCAAAGAGGTGGTGGTTCTGGCAGTAAGTTTACCAAGAATCCAGTTCTGATTTTAGGTCTGGAAATATCCATATATGTAGCCAGCACCCATCAAATTAGTTTATACTGTAATTTATTTTGTACTTCTACCATAGATACTTTATGATATGGTTACTGTATTTGTTGTGAACGGCAGTTGATCTCCGTGGGCACAATTTGAATAAAAATGTATGCCAGTGCTGATTTCCAGAGTTGCACAATTGTGATTGGCTCCTGCATAATAAGAGTCATCACCATGACATGTAGCATTTCTAAAGCCCCCACAGATTAGGCAAAATGACACCTGTCCCTGCACTAGAAGCAGCAATATGAGTAATCATGGGGTACTGAATAAGGAGCCACGGGAACTGCAGCTGTGTGAGACTGGCCCTGTTGGTCTGTCAATGTTGGTCTGTCAGGGTGATGAGGATAGTATAATCCTAAACTATAATAAAAATAGTTTTAAAAAATACAATTAAAAATTGGGGGGGGGGGTTTGACAAAAATCCTATTGCCAATAGAAACAGCAGAAAACCTGCATGATACACAACGATGACATAAACTTGGAACTAATCGGATCTCTATCTTTTATAACTAGCCTGGATAAGACCTGTCAAGTGCTACAGAAAGCCCTAATCACTTGGGCAAATGCCTTTGTAAAAAACAGGTGTATCTCTTTCCAACATACCAAGCCTAAATGTCCCTAGAGAACAATGCCCAGAAGCAGAATAAATGGACAGGTTTGCAGTAGCTAAAGTATCTAGTAATCTAATCCAGTGGTTCCCAAACTTGGCAACTTTAAGACTTGTGGACTTCAACTCCCAGAATTCTCCAGCCAGCTCTGCAGAATTCTGGGAGTTGAAGTCCACAAGTCTTAAAGTTGCCAAGTTTGGGAACCACTGATCTAATCCTTAACCTCACTAGCATCAAGATGGTCAGGGAGGCATGCCAAATTGTAATCATGGTGTGATATTGTGGTTAAAACCCAGGTTATGGTCCTTCCTCAGTCATGGAAGCCTATTATAAAAGTAAGCAGATAACTAGCCATGAGATTTTGCTCTGGAGATAATTTGACAAGATTCACCAACTATTCAGATGCATCATAGTTAGGGTAAGGCCAGCCTGGCATTTATTGGCTACTTTAAGCTGAATTAGGCACCTCCTCCTTCTAGTCCCAAGACACATTTTTCTTGGGCAATTATGCTTTGACAATGGAGTCTCTGAGCTGATCTCCGGCTTTGACAATTAGACAATTAGCCTCTGGTGAAGTGGGAGATGAATTTATCTCTGTTATTTCAGAGCATACCATGTTTGGGTTCCTTTAAAGATGGGTTAGCAATAAGCCCTGTGCCCAAAAGGAAGCTGACTATCAGGTGGTAATGAGCCAGGGTGGTGCAGTGGTTAGAGTGCAGTACTGCAGGCTACTTCTACTGACTGTCAGATGCCTGCAATTTGGCAGCTCAAATCTCACCAGGGTCAAGGTTGACTCAGCCTCCCATCCTTCCAAGGTGGGTAAAATGAGGACCCAAATTGTTGGGGAAAATATGCTGACTCTGTAAACCGCTTAGAGAAGGCTGGAAAGCACTGTAAAGCAGTATATAAGTCTAAGTGCTATTGCTATTACTAATCAAATTATCTTTAAATGCATGCACACAAAATATTCTGAAAAAATCAAAACAAGATTTCTGAGATGGCTAAATCCAATGGTCTAGAGATCGGTGAAAACTGGTCTTCCTAGCTTTTGCCCCACCTCACATTAAAATATCTCTGTAGGTGATTAGGAGCATTTGGTAGGATATAAGGGAAACAAAACTAAAACAAATTCCACAAATCACTATTTTTAACATGCCCTGTATACCATGTGCCAGCACCGTAACTCTGGAAAGACAGGATCAAAAGTTTTTGAGATCATAGAATTTTTGTCTATATGTTTTTCTGATGGAAAGAGGACTGGTGTGAGCATGGCTATAGTGTATTTTTTAATGTAACATTTACTGAACTTGGGAAACAACTATGTAGCTTTCTAGATCAACCAACTGTCCCAAGGCCTTGCTCTGAGAATTATTGAAAATTAGTTCCTGGAAAGCATTATGAAAATGTGTGGTCCTAAGTACAGTGATATTTGTGAGACATCAATTCCACCCACCAGCAGAACAAGTCCTATGCACTGATGAAGAGAGAAGGGCATCATCCTATCCCCAAGTTAAGACTTCACCTTGGCCAAAGAGATCTTGTGGAGACTTTAGAGAAAGCAAGATGGATCATGAATGTAAAATTAACTGCACAATATTTCATTAGATCCTGTCCCAGGATGTCACACAGTGGCAAAACATTGATTTGACATGGAAATGGATGATCAACAGGTAGAAACATGGCAAGTTAAAGATAACTCTCCACTAGCATTTGCTTTATTCAAAGCAACATTGCAACTTTTGCAACTAACTGTAATATTTCAATTCTATTTTATTCTTTTAAAGTTTCTCAGGAAGCCATGGACAAAAAAAATTGCCTTCCCCAACTACAGGTTTATGAGACTCTTGGTATTTCTTTTCTTTGCTGCTGGCTCCTACTCTTCCTCAGTGTTACAACTATTCAACTCTTTGTGGAAAATAACCTGGCTTTAGAAAATATTGGGTCAAAGGCAAAATAGAATTTAGAAGTCATTATTCAAAATGACTTTGAGCAAGAAATAGCTATTTGTAACTCAAAACAGCCATGGGGTTTTTCTGGACCCTCCATCAGCCAATAATGATATGCAAACAAGCAACAGATTCAACCATGCAACAGTTGCCCAGTCAGTCCTTCAAGGAAATGAGATATGAGACAGCAGTGCAGAGCAGGAAGAGTTCAAAGCATTCTCTACAGACCTTTCTGCCAAAGTCTAGCGGCACAGAACTTGTCTTCCAATGATGACTGACTATAAAGACTAAGCCATGCCCATTCCAGAGACCATGGCAAATGTGAACAATGGGACCATTGACCTAATGAAGACTTGCCAATACTCCCATTGCATAAAAACACAAAGACATGGAAGACTTTGTACTCCCCAAAATAGCAGACCTTGGAGCCATCTTTGAATTAATGATGACTGGGTTATGTTGTATGAATTGGAACAAAGAATTGGCTAGTAACCTCAAGCTTGTACCTGCTGTTGTTTCAAAGGATCAGGCAAGAGAGCAGCCTAATAAGAGGCAGCAAAATGAGAAGGCAAAGCTCCTTCCTTAGGGCTTTGGGTTGGTTTCTGAAAATACAGACTATTATGGTGGTCCTTTTCCTCTTCATTTCTTCTCCGGTCTCAACTTTTTGGCTTTATTTTCTGCATGCTATATCCAGGATCATGCTAATTAGAACAGGCAGAGGGATGAGGAGAGAGTTGAATTTTCTAGAGAAGCTCTGATCCCTTCATTCTATTATGTGGGGGGGGGGGTGTCATATAACAGAGATCTCTGGATTGTTCTTTTTTTTAATGTCTTGGCACGGCATGCTGGTAAGAATCTGAACTACAAACTCTCCGGATTTGAATTTTGCTTCTGTCATGATCTTCCCAGATGGTTTTATTTGGCTATTTCTGAGCCTCAGACTCCCACTTACAGTATGCGGGCTAATAATGATGATTGACCTTTCAAAGGTTGTTGTAAGAAATACAGTGAGAACCTGAGAAAGTAGGATTATGCAAAACTATATATATATAGTTTTAACATTGTATGAAGACAATCCTAATTGAATCACCTTTTCAGATAGTATTGTCTATCTGTATTGAATTGATTGTTTTTGAATTAATCTAACAATCCTGTAACTTTTGTGGATCTGTAGAAAGCTTTTTGAGCCAATCAGCTTGCCAATTTGAATCAATTAGATTTAAATGATTAATATGTGCAACCTGAACCAATTTGGAATTTCAATTCAGTCATTCAGGTTGGATCTAACCTTATCCACATATCCATACTAAAAGGCCGTAAACTTTCCTAATACAAAATCGTAGACTAAACTTACATGTGAGAGTACATAGTGGGTATATCAGAATTGTTGCCAAGGGAAATTAGTTTGCTCACCAAATGAAATCAATGCCCATCAAAAACAATCCTGTTATGAAGCTAAAAGGCACTGATGCAAATAAGTTGAATGCAATACTACAGGCTGCAGCTATGTATTGATTTTTCCTTTAATGAAGATTATTTAAATAAAGTGATGGCAGTGATGCCTAGTGAAAACATAAAATGATAGCAAAACATTCATTGGTTCCCATGAACACCACTACCTACCTCTGTCTGGAACAGGTGTCCGCTATTGTTAACAAAACTGGCATTGTTAGTCATTAGAGCAAATTAAGTTGGATTCTCTATTAAGAATAGGAACATTATTTTGCACATTGTCAGTCTGTCTTCAAAGAATATACACCAACACAAAGTTCATTTCTTACATTACAAAGGTTTTTTTTGATAGCTTAAACTAGATTTAAGCTAAGCATTAAGTGCAAAAACCAGTATGAGACACTGGAAGTAGATCAATCTTTGCAGAAGTATTAGCTCAGGCATCCACTAGCATAAGAGCAAATGGAAAGAGGAGACAAGGTATGGCCCTTAGCATTTATAAGAGTTGTGGTGGTTTGGCAGATACTTTTCAGGTTGAAACTGTTCAAAGTAATACAGGTGCCTTCCTCCCCCTTGCCTGCTGACTTCCTATTTTCTAGGCCATTTGGACAAAATCAGGTTAAATTGTACCTGATTTCATAAATATGTGTGCTGTGAAAAATGTTAATTACAGAAACCCACAAACTACAGTCACACTCTCAAAAATAAGCCTTTGGCACCTCAATCTCAGTGGCAACCGGCCAGAATTTGCCTGCAAGTGTTCTGCCCACCTCAAATGGTTAAAAATATAAGTGGCCATGGAAGATGAAGTCCTTTCTCCCCTCTGTCATCCTGCAAAGTATATATGCATTAAGTGGGGGACATGCTTTGTGCTTGCTTGAATTCACCGCGAAATTGAAGAACCTGCCATCTGCTTTGGACTCTGGCATGCTAATAACCACAGCTGTATTTTTTTTAAGGAAAGGGGGTTAGAATTTACAGTTGCTGGAAAGATGGCCATTATCTGCAATGCTTAAATTCATTTGCAGAGCTTTACTGCAATTCATCTTTCCGTGACTAAATTATTTGGGAGAATAAGTACCAAAGAATATATTTGCCTTCTCACTGGATTAAACTAAAGTTTATCTTGTCTAACCCTCACAACAAAGAATTCTGTCCCCAGTTTCTGTGAATAAATCCACCACTATAAACTTAAGCCTCAGATATAACATTCCAAATCATAATTCATTTTAAAATAAGGTAAATTCGGTGATCCCAATATGTTCCATATGATTCCTGAAATCTCCGTTTTCTGAGTTTGCACAATACTCACCAACTTCCAAAGTGTGGGGGGGGCAATGATAAAAGCAGATTTGTGTTTCTATCAGACACACAAGACTGATTCTTTTCCCACCTGTTTCATGGCACCACAAACTTATTCCAAAGAAATGCTGCCTGTGGCACAATGCTGTTTCTGTCACAATAATGGAAATAGTGAGGTCCCTGGATGCTGCTGACAAGATCTTGAAGGGTACACTAATGAAAAAAATAGGTTGGGTTCACATAGCACATTATGCCACAAAAATCTGATAAAGGTTAATCCTGCACTTAACATTGTGTTAAGTGGATAGAGGTAGAAAGCAAGCAAGTGTCAGAAGGCAAATGCTGGACACACCCACAGTGCAGGAGATTGATTTAGTCATACATACTCCTTTCAGCTCTCAGGGAGAGGGCTTTAAAACAAATGCGCCACACTTAATATATTATATGAATGCAGACTCTGGGCATAGCTCAGAGTATGCTGGGAGCACAACATCAGTGTTATCCCCTTTTCTTTTTAAATAAGACTGCTAAGCATCTGATTACTGTCAATCAAGCAGGAAATCAATAGATGAAGTCCTTCCCCATGTACACACACACTGTATCTATAAAATTCTCAAGACCTGCTATTTTGCGTCAACTCTCAAAGCTACATCTATCTATCAAATGATTGAGGTGACCAAAACTCCACCCCTTTTTATGTACACCAATGCATACAGCTCACATTAAAAGAAAAAGAGCAGAACTTCTCTTGTCTTGTTGCAGCAGATTTGAGGTTTGCAATCTACTTACGAAAGACCAGGACTCGAGACCACGAAGGTGCGAGAGAAACAGGTTTATTTGATGCATCGAGTTCAGCGTGTTCACACACCAAAATCTGAACTGTCTGGGCTCTGCCCAGGATGCTACTTTTATGCCGCGTTCCACACTGTGCATTCTCAAGGCATTTCCATACACGAGACAAACATGACATTTCAAAAAGGAGAAGTTCACTTTGGAATGTTACAGAGAAGTACATAGGAAAAATACAAAAAGAGAAGTTCCTATAATGTCTTAAGCTGTCAGCTGTTTTACCTCTGTTCTATCTGACACCCACGCCCGGCTTCCTGTGCCCCTCCTTTACAGGGTCTTGCCACACTGTTCAGCCCTATTTTTAATACTTATGAGGAAGTTGGAGAGAAAGTTCACTCAAGCTACAAGTCAAAGTTGGAACTCCAGGGCACTAGAATGAAAAGCCAAGCTAATATGAATTTATAAGGTCCATTCTATTAAGACCACCTAACCTGGCCAGCCACTGGTGGGTTTACCTGTGCACCCCCTCCTGCATCAGTCTGATTAGGCCCTTTTGTATTGATGTTGTTGCCCACCCTACTCCCGATGCTACTGTCCCACTGGCAAACAAGTGTGTCTAGCAGTTAATTAGAGGTGTGAGGTGGGGGAGATGACCTTGGCATGGACATAGTATCCAACGATGCTGAGATGTAAGTCTAGTGAAATTGCAAATTTATGGGGAGAACTTTATCAAATCTGCTTTTGAAAGTTCCAGTATTGGTTATATGGCAGATGTGCCAGAAGATATTTGATAAGTAGAAGCTCATCCCCACCCCACCCCACCCCCACTCTTAGATTTCTGCCCACACATTTGCAAGGTTCATTTGCAAATTTCAACTGCTACTGTCAGTGCAAGACATGTTGGGTTGTGACAATGAGGGAGGGAGGGCTTTGAGATTATTGAAAAAAAATCCTTTGGAATCTGTTGTTCAGAAGCAAAATTTTGTGAGGGTATATATTACTGAAAAGCCCAGATTCTCTCTGGGAATTTCTACAGAAAAAAGTAATTATCTAATGCCAATCTAACACGTGGCATTTCCAGACAATCACTTGAACCCAAGTCTTTGCCTGGAGCTCAGAAGGTTCCTGCTTAGTTCATTTTGATTTTTCACAAATTAACTGTAAAAGCCACTCAGCTGTCCAGTAATCGTCATTTTTGGGTAGCATCTGTTAGATTCATATTCTGCTTTCCAAAGTGTTAGCAATTTCCCTCAGCTTGGTTTCATCCACAAATTTGATGATCCCTTCAAACCCCTCAACTAAATCATTTATGATGATGTTGAAGAGCACTGTACCCAAAACTGAACTTTGAGACAGCCCACTGCATGCTTCCCTCCATGTAAATGTACTTCCACTGAAGAGCACATGCTGACTGAGGTTGGTCAGCCAACTGCAAATCCATCTGGCGGTGGTGCTAGCACTGCTATGTGCTGCAAGTCTTAATTCATTCTGAGCCTTAACCTTCTTGACTCCATCCTTGCAGATTAGGCTATTTGCTGGTACTCTGATCTAGTTATATGCAGTGGTGGGATTCAGACAGTTTGCACAGGTTCTGTAGAACTGTAGCTAACTTTTTGTGCAATTCAGCGAAATAGCTGAATAGCTTGCGTTCCCACGCCTGTTCCCATTCCGCCCTTCCCTTACCAGCCACTCTTCACCTCACTGCCCAGCCACTCACCTGGCCACCTGGCCACTCGCCCAGCTGGGTGGCATGGCCAGTAGCTGGGCGTGACAAGGAGTGGCTGGGAGAGATGAGGCATGGCCGGGCATGGTGAGGAGAGGCTGGGCGAGGTGAAATGCCCCTCGACGTGAATGATGTTGAGTTCGCCACACCCACATAGTCAAATGACCACCTAGACATGCCTAACTAGCCAGTCATTAGGGAAGAGAACCAGTGGTTAAATTATTTGAATCCCACCACTGGTTATATGTCTTGCTTCTCATTTTTTTATACCTGGCCCCTTTGTTCCTCAGTTTGTCAGAGAGCTCTTTGTGCAACCATGCTGGTCATGTCTGGGGTCTTTTTTCTTTTGCTGTGGTATTGCTTTTGTTTAGGATTTCATTATCTCATTTTTCAGAGCTTCCCAAGCATACTGAACTCTTTTTCTCCTCCAGGATTTTCATCCATGGAATCCTTCCTACTCTCCTTCTAAGTTTGTTGAAGTCAGATTTCTTAAAACACTAAAGTGATTTTCTTCAGTTACTTGTGCCAGCAACATAGTGAATTCTAATGTGATGAGTTGTGGTGGGGCAGTGGTTACAATGCAGTTCTGCAGGCTACTCCTGCTGATTGCCAGCTGATTACAGTTTGGCAGTTTGATTCTCACTGGCTCAAGGTTGACACAGCTTTCCATCCTGCTGAGGTCAGTAAAATGAGGATCCAGATTGTTGGGGTTAAACTGCTTAGAGAGGGCTTTAAAGCACTGTGAAACAGTATATAAATCTAATTGCTATTGATACATGGTCATTCTCTCCCAAAGTTCCTACAAGTTTCTCTCTCTCAACTATTTCACCCCTATTACTAAGAATTAAATTAGTATTTCTGACCTTCTAGGTCCCTCTTCCACTTTTTGGATGACAAAGTTAGCAAGTCAGAAAGTTGTTTAATCTCCCACTGGCTGCAGTGGGAGTTGATGTCTGGGTAGATAAAGCCCCCCATTACTACAGTAGTGTGTTTCCTGCATACCTCATAACTTCCAAGAAGGCTTTCATCTATGGAATTGTGTTTTTCTGTAGAGGTGTAGTAATTTTTTTTACATACAATGCAACTTCTCCTCTTTCATTGGGTCTGCTTCATTTGAACAAATTATAACCTTATAATTTGGCTATAGAGCCAAGGTGGCGCAGTGGTTAAATGCAGCACTGCAGGCTACTGCTAGATCAGCAGTTCAGCGGTTCAAATCCCACCGGCTCAGGGTTGACTCAGCCTTCCATCCTTCCGAGGTGGGTAAAATGAGGACCCAGATTGTTGGGGGCAATATGCTGACTCTCTGTAAACCGCTTAGAGAGGGCTGAAAGCCCTATGAAGCGGTATATAAGTCTACTGCTATTGCTATTGCTATAACCTTCTATTCATGTGTTCTAATCATGGTACCATCCCACCAAGATTCAATAATAGCAACATTATCATACTTCTCAATACTTCTCCCTGTTTATTCCCCATATTTTAAGCATTAGCATACACAGGCATCTGAGCACTGTATGGCTGACCCTGTATTTGCTTCCCATGGCTCCTGTTTTATATTATCTTTCCTTCTTATCTCTTCCTTTCTTATTATTTGATTGGGGCTTATGCTTTGGACTGAATCCTAAAAATGCTTTGGCCTCTTTTTCCAGATTTAATTTAAAGTCCTTTGGATGAACCAAGTCAGATGTCTTCCAGACACATTCTTTCTGGTCCTCGTGAAGTGTGGACCATCTTTTGTCAGAAGCCCATCATTTAGATAATGTAGACCATTGTCTAGAAACCCAAAATTGTCTCAATAACATCCCTTGATTCAATGGTTTATCTCTAGAATCCTCTGCTCCCTTGTTGGGTGTTGACCTTTTGTAGGAAGTACAGATGAAAATATCACCTGTGCTCCTAATTCTTTTCCTTCCTGCCTAGGTTCTCATAGTCCCTTGATATTTTCAGGCTCTTTTTTGTTGTATTGTTCATCCCAACATGAAAGAGAAGAAAAGGATAATAATCAGTTGCTGGATTATTTGGATAAGCCTCTCTGTAATATCTCTGATCTTTGCACCAGGGAGACAACATATCTCCCTCAGTATGTTATCCGGACTACAAATTGTTGATTCTGTTCCTCTGAGAAGTGAGTCACCAATCACCACCACAGGCCTATTCCTCTTTGGGGAACCCAGCAGATTTTTCTTTTCTGTGATAGTCTGAACTACTTTTTTCCCTGTCACTGGAACACCTGATGAAGACCCTTCTTCAGAATTCTCCATGACTGGCTGGGGAATTCTGAACATTGAACTCCACACATCTTAAAGTTGCCAAGGTTGAGAAATACTAGACTATAAAATTGCTCTGCCTTTTATAGACCAGTGCCATATACGATCACTGAAAATTAATATCCTTTGGGGTGTTTGAGTGTTAGTTTTCATACAGTCAGAGGAAAACAATATATCAGACCTATTATCAAAACAAGAGTTAGATGGAAATCAGGCTTGTCTCCCAAAAGAGGGAGTGCCCAGCCTATCACAGATAGTTCAAGTGGGAGAAACAGGTGCAAGAACTGGAATTATAATTTCAACAGAAATGCGACTCATATCTGAATCACCGCAGTTACTATTTTTTCATGGCTTCTTAGCTTCTGTACAATAAAGATTCTTAAAAGGTCTTGGGGTCTTTTGTGCCTAATATAATGGGTTCCAATGTAGCTTCAAAGCCAATAGTAAGCCAAATGCGGCTTACTGCCCAGGTTGAGGTTGGTAGTATTTTAGACTAACATATCAGAAGTAAGCCAGATCAAGAAAAGCTGATGGTTTATATGCTAGTATCCTAACCACTCAAATACTTCTTCAAACTTACCTACAAGGTCTTTCTTGCAAGGTCTGCAGATTTTCCTGAACTTAATCATTTCCTCTTGGTTATTACCTGATTGATCCCACCTGCAGACATTGCTGTTTCAAAGGACATCCTGTCTTTCTCAGTTGGGGAAGCAGATTGTCCTTCTCAGTTATTCTGATCTGACAGCTAATCACCCTTTGTTATTCACCAAATTTATGCATTATAGAAATTGCAGTTTGGCCAGCATTCACATCCAGCTGTCAATTCTTGTTTCTAGAAGGTGCAAGACTTAGAAGAGGAGCATAAGAATATAAGAAGATCCAGTTCAAAGAACACACTAAATAACGATGTGATTTATTCAGTTTTGACATAAAGTGCATTGTATGAACCCAGGCATTATGATTCATGGCTTAAGATGTTCTATGAACCTAGCTGAAGTTGCTTAACAATTGTGCCATGATTACATAAACCATATCTTAGTGCAGGAGGTCAAACTCGAATTCATTGAGGGCCGCATCAGGGTTGTTTGCTGTGGGGGGTCAGGATAGGTACGGCCAGCTCAACATCACTCATGTCAGGACTGCCTGTGGTGGCCTGAGCACTCTGCCAATGAAAACAGGCTCCTGAGCTCTGATTCCAGCTGCAATGGCCTCCTGAAACTCTCTGCCAGCAAAAACCGAGCTTGGGAAGGCCTCCCGAGTTTCGTTTTCACTGGCAGAGGCACCATGGGTCAACCCTTTGCTGTTTCCAGGGTGGCCCCATGGGCCAGATCTAAGCGGATCTCATCCATGGGCCTTGAGTTTGACACACACCTGTTAGGGTGTTGTGTGGACCCAATCAAATCTACTGTTTGGTCACTTTAAAATCATTCTAGTCCAATATCCTGTTTCTAGTTGCAGCCATCCAAATACCTCCAGAAAATCCATTAAAAGGCAATAATTCTGTCCGACTCTTGCAACTGATAAACTGCCTCCAAACATGCATTTTTTTTTAGCCATTATAACTAACAACTACAATATTGGTTTATCTTCCAATAATTTGTCGCACCGCCACCAGATCCCATGGAAGCAAATCTCTTACATTTTTATATGAAGAGTATTTCCATTCGCCACCCTTGACTGTTTGGAAATCAATTTCTTCTACAGATAGAAATGGAGCCTGTTTTTTACATATTAAAGCATTCTTGGTTTTGCCTAAAGCTTCTGCTTTTCCTTCATCTTGCACATTCTATGCAAGGATGTTAAATCTGTGAAAAGGATGTAATTAAATGACGAGGTCTGGACTGTACAAAAAAAAGGTATGAGTTGCTGAAAAAGTGATATTAGGAGAATTTTGTTCAGGCCATGTTATTTGAGTTGACCTGTTTAACATACTGTTAACTGAGTTAATAACTGGTAGGAATGTCTAACAAATCCTGAATTTTATTGTATTCAAACTTGTATGCGTGTGGGTATCGGTGTGTTTTGGATTTATTAAATCAGCTTTAGGATTTGGAATAGGGCAAATAAAATAAATGTCTTCCATTTGCCTGCTCACTTTTAAGGACCATTTTAGGGCCACTAGATACTTAAACAAGTTGTCATATGAGCCTTCTAGGAAGAGCTGCAGTTTTAAAGGTGTTTTTTTTAAGGGAAGGCAAATATAAGTTGTACATCCTTCCTAGAATCACTCACCTCACCATGGAGCTGCCAAAAGCACAACATCCAAAGTACATTTTATTAAAGAAAAGACACCAGATCAAAATATCCCTTCAAAAAAGGGAGATTTCTTTTCCAGCTCCTAGTTGAGATAACTAAGTGAAAAGTTCTTGGAAATGAAGAGATCACCGTTGCCTGTAGCAATTATCCCCAAGCCATCAAGCAACAATTCTGAATTTACAAATCCCTATACAGTATCTTATTACAAGTTATAGAACAATCTCAAGTAATTCAGCAATAGCGTTTGCAAAAGAAAGCAGCTTAAGGGGCTAAAAACGCACCCCATTTCAGGAGGGCTTGGAAGTTACAAATTTCAGACAGGCATGTTCAAGGTTTAATTTTCTTAAAGACCCGGATTGATTTGTAGGTTAGTAATTGGGGGGGGGGGGTGACTTGCATGGTTGAGCAAAAGGTCAACCAGATGGTTCATCAGCACTGGTTCATTAGTCCTATAAATATAAACTAAAGGTAATGCATTTCAGTCTTTGATTGCTCTGTTCTTGTTTTCAAAAGAAACTCAAAATGGAGCTAACATAAGGGATTCTATTGGTACCCCAGAGGTCTATTGAGTGGTTTTGTCCTTTACAAATGTAAGGTAGAGAAGAGAGGAATAAGAGGATTGCATCTAGACAGGCTGGGAAGCCTAGTGATTTGCATGCAGTACAAATAGACTTCATTTACAGACCACAATGATGAGCAGTAACTCTGTCATTAAGCGAAATGAATCACTAAATAAAAGATGCAACTTGCTTATGATCTTATTTCAGCTTTCTTTTGCTTTAAAGGTAAAGGTTCCCCTTGCACATATGTGCTAGTTGTTCCTGACTCTAGGGGGCAGTGCTCATCTCCGTTTCAAAGCCGAAGAGCCAGCGCTGTCCAAAGACGTCTCCATGGCCATGTGGCCAGCATGACTAAATGCCAAAGGCGCACGGAACACTTCCCACCAAAGGTAGTTCCTATTTTTCTACTTGCATTTTTTATGTGCTTTCAAACTGCTAAGTTCGAAGCTGGGACAAGTAACAGGAGTTCACTCCATTACGTGGCACCAGGCATTCGAGCCACCAAACTGCCGACCTTTCTGATCGACAAGCTCAGCGTCTGCCACTGAGCCACCACATCCCTGCCTTATAGACCTACAAAGGTAGTCATAAATGCAAAGATTTGTCCTAAAGTTACTTTTTCCATCGCTGTCATTACTGCAGAGGGTTGCTAAACAAAGTCATTAAACAGGAACTGGCTGTAGTTGCACCAGATTGAACCATAAGGTTCAACCTAGAGGCACCATTAGTCGAAGGTAATCTGCATGGCACACAGCTTGTTCTTTAAAACTTTAATGCTTTGAATAGAGATCCTTTCTGCACTGCCTGAACTTGAAAATTATTTCAAAAGTTAAGGGAAAGAGATAAAGCAGACATGTCAATGTCATTGCTTCCATGGAGGGAGAAGATGTTTGAAAAGAGTTCAAGAGAAAAATCAGGAAAACACCCTGATATGAGGAGGAGGAGGAGAAGCGCTGCCATCAATACTGGTCATAGCAAGGGGGTATATACCTGGGGCACATCCTGAATGTCTTAGCCTCAGTTTTTGCTGATGCTCCCGCCCCTCCTTTTCTCTCTAGAGAAACCCAGATACTGCAGAGGGTTGGATCAGTGGGGCAAAGTGGGGGGAACCCACCCCCCCCTCTCTCTCATATCTCTCTCATCTCTCCCAGGTAATAGATTTCAATGGGAGACAAGGAGGGCACAGGGGTGGCAGGCCATCGATAGGGGTCAGAGAGAGAAGATGAATCCAGCCCCAGGAATCAATTTCCTATTTGGCTTTCTCGTCAGCACTAATTTTGCCTGATGTGCAGCAGCATCTTTGAGGAGGGAAAGGTGGGGAGGGGAGGCTACCTTTTATTATGGATAAAGTACAAAGGTGGCATCAGCATTTGGCAATGTCATTCCTTCCTTTCCTATTAAGGTTTCTGGTCATGCCATTTTCAAAGAAGCCAGCCTTCTTGGCTCTCAAGGGCTTACCCCAAGATGGGAGCAAGCAGTTAAAAACAGGTACAGGAAATCCATGTGTAAAATATCAAGCCATCTCGGCTACTAGCAATTCATTAGACATCACTGTCCTATTATATTAATTTAAAGAACGCAAAAATCATGGCTCTGTCCAGCATGTCTGAGGTCCCCTCCTTTCTCATAAAAACCAAGCCTTACTCTCTTCCAAGACTTGGGGCAAATGTCCAGGATCCCAAACAATGTGCACCCATTCACCTGACCTTATTATCTAAGAGGACCCTCCTTCCCCAATTCCTGTCTATGCCATTATTCTTTTTGACCTCCACCACATCACTCTATGCCCATGATGGCGAACCTATGGCATGCGTGCCACAGGTGGCACATGGAGGCCTCTCTGCCAACATGCGAGTCATCGCCCCAGCTGAGCTCCAAGCATGTGCCTCCCAATGGCCAGCTGATTTTCAGGTCTCTGCAAAATAATATATAAGCCATCCATATACATCCAACAGGAATAGAAAGTGACTCATAGGAGCAGATAGAGGTAAATCCTAGAGAGGCAGGAAATGCATCACTGAACAATGGAGATGAATGCTAGCGAAGATTAAAGCTGCATACAAGGCAGACATAATACCTGTAATAGCATAGGCATGCATGGGGGGGAGCATGGGCAGGGATGTGACACCCCCACCCATCCACCCCGCCCCATTTTTGGTCCCAGAAGGCTTCAGGGAGGCCTGCTAGGTCCAAAACAGGGCACACAGGTGGATCGTGGGTTTATGTGCTGGGGGCGGGTTAAACGTGTTTTGTATTATGGCTGTAGACACACACACACACACACACACACACATACTATCATGTGCATGAGTACGCTTTTGGCACGCGAGGATAAAAAGGTTAGCCGTTGCTGCTCTATGCCATCCATGGGAAGCCTCTTGTCACTCTAAGAATCCTGTCATAGTCTTATTGTGCAATCACTCTGCACCACTGCAAGGATTTAGATGATTTTTCACTTGGAATCATTCCATGTTTTCTCCCTGTTGTATCTTCTTCTCCTTCACAAATAATCCATAAGGAAAGAAAGATAAATTGTTCTATAATGCATTCTCATTGTTAATTTTTGGAGCTCTCCATCTACAAGCACATAGGAGCTTTTTCTTTCAGAAAGACCCATCTTGCTGTCCCCTGAATTTAGGCTGACCATGAGGCAGTGCCTAACCAGTCATTCTATTAAATTAGAGATAAGAAAAGTTGCATCTGCCAGATTTGGCCTCTGTCAAGAAACATAAGGATCATATAGTGGTCAGAATTCTGACTTTTACCCCAGAAAGGCAAGAACTCCATCTCCTAAATCAATTTGATCTCCTTTTACAATACTTTACAAGTATTTTCATTTTGTCATATCAAGATCCCTGGATTCTAATTTCCTTTCTTCAGATGTCCTTTTTTACATATGTCTGCTTTTGAATCTCAACCATGTCCACATAAAATGATAAACATGTGAAGCCAAAGTTAACAAAGCACATTTAAACAAAGCAAGTTTAACTAGATGACCTGCTTCATCTCATACATTAGAATAGTGTATGTTATATTTGTGTTTGGAGTGTTTGTTTTAGCATAGTGTTGGAAACAGATCATCATCTAAACCAGTGGTTCCCAAAGTGGGTGCTACTGCCCCCTGGCAGGTGGTGGGATGACTTAGGGGGGCACTAAGAGGCAAGGGGGGCAGCAGGGGGGCGCCAAGAGGCAAGGGAGGTTGCAGAGGTGTGCTGGAGGTGGTCCCCTCGCAGGGCGCAATTATGCCTGGGGCTCTGTTGGCCGCCAGTCAGCTGAGCACTTCCGGCAGGGGTGAAATTCAGCCGGTTCTGACCGGTTCTCCTGAACAGTAGGACAAATTATGGGCAGTTCAGAGAACCGGTATAATGCACCACTAACTGGCTCCACCCTCACCTCCCGCCCTCCCCACTCACTCCTTTTCGTACCTCACCTGCCTAGAGGCACAGGTGCTGCTGCTCCCTGGTTCCCTCGCTTATCTCAACCACACAGCCTAGCAGATCTCTGCCTGATGAGTCTTCCTTTGCTTCTATTCTAGCAATCTCTGCCATGCCCCAGCCAAGGTATCTATTCTTTTCCCAAGCTATTTCCCTCTGTCTGGGCTCTCCCTTGCAGAACTGAGCCTAGCATTCAGTTTAAAATCTAGGGAGGGGGAGGGAGGCAACAGAGCAGCCAAGAGGAAGGATGACCCCCCCCCCAGCCACATGCACCAAGCCACGCCCACAGAACCGGTAGTAAAAAAATTGAACTCCACCACTGGGTGGGGGGCACTGAGGATCAGTTTGTAGCACCAAGGGAGCGGTGGACTGAAAAAAATTGGGAGCCACTGATCTAAACCATATGTGTTTCAATTGTCCTGTGTTAACATGCAAAGGAAACACGGCAATAGTGCTTTTTATATTTGGTTTATGTATTGTGTGAATATAGGCAGCCTGGCTGCTTGATTTTGGCTTAGTGTACTCTATCATTATTTGACCTTCAAAGTCTCTCTTTTAATTCTAGATGTTTAAGGGAATGAAGCAAACATATTCATGCTCACGGTGGGGGACTCTTCCCCTTTACATACAGGCACACACACACACACAAACCAGATGTCCCGGGATTGGTTATTTCATAACAGGCGTGCTGGAAAACTCTCAAAGTCCTTGTCCAGATTTTATCTTCCTTCTCCCATCCACTTTGATTAGTCCATGCTCTTTTCAAAGGAGTCTTGATCATCCCATTTATCCTCTTCAGATACACACAAACACACACAAACACACACACACGCACTTTCATCCTCATCTGCAATCCTGCCTCCCTCTCTCAATGTCAGTGGCTGGAGGTAACCAACGGCTGCTGGCTGGGCTGGGCTGGGCCAGGCAAGCACAGATGTGAGGTGCATGGAAATGAACTGATGCAAAGGAGGAGCCCACCGCAGAGGTCTGCCCAGTTCCCTCCAGCTGAACAGAGTGAAAGAGAGAGACTAGAAGGAAGCAGGAGGGGGAAGGAAAGGGGCTGTAGCTGCCAGCTAGGAAATAGTCTTCCCTAGTGATATTCTCCCCACGTTCCTTGAACCCACACTAAGGGAAAGAGAAGCAAAAATCGAGAAACATTGACGAGGGACTGCACCTCTCCCCTACCATATGGGAACACCAGAACAAGGACACCCGTAGCATCTGACATGGTGGAAGCAGTAACAGAATCTCAGGAGTGTGTTTGTGTGTGTGTGTGTGTGTGTGCGTGTGTGTGTGCATGCGTGTGTGTAGAGAGGGGGGAGGGGGAACAGGCTTTGAGGGAAAGAGAATTTTGCAAAGAGTGTGATCAGCTTTTTTCTTTCATTGTTCAGATATTTTAATACTCATCTGCTCCAAACCTCTGGTCAGAGAACCAATTCCTCCTCTTCCTGATGGGAATTTTTGTCTTTTCCTAAATTTTCCACAATTACTCTTAATATCACAGTAAAGGATGCATCCTTTTGCAAGCTCCCTTCAAAAGCACCTTTTTCTGACACATGCACCGCCTGGAGAATTGCCTTTTTCCTGAAGGGTTTTCCCCACCCTTCAAAAGCACCACATCACTTCCCCCAACCTTGAAGTTTTTTTCCCCCCACTTACACAATCCCTAGACAGATGTCCCAAATTTGTGCCACCAAAATCCAATATCAATTGCAATATTTTTAAAACAAATAAACAATAACATAGATGTCCTAAGTCTGCAGTATATTTTAATTTACCAATGAAAAAAAATTAAAATGCAGAACAAATTCTCTCCTTCTCTCCTTTCATATATATATATCTATAGACTCTGAAGCACCAGAGGTCTAAATAGTATTACAACACACACACACCTTAGCTGCCAAGTGTTTGCCTACTTCTACTTAAGAGTGTTGTATGAATCCAGCTATTATGGCTTATTCAAGAAGCTATCATTACAGCAACATTCACACAACATGTTTATTCCCGCCAGTAAAGGCCAAAATACTATATCTGCATAAACTCCTTACCCTGTTTCCCTGAAAATAAGACCTATACTGAAAATAAGCCCAGCATATTTATGTGTGTGTGCCTAATATAAGCCCTACCCCCCAAAATAAGCCCTACTTAAGCACCTGCACAGTCAACCAGCCACTCGTTCCATCTGGTTGTCTGCGGGGCCACTGCTGCAAAGCAGGGGTCGTGGACCTTCCCCTGCCACGCCCACCAAGCCACGCCCACAGAACCGTTAGTATAAAAATTGAATTTCACCACTGCCCACATGCCCTGCATTGGCTTACCTCAGGGCCCCCACAGCCAGGCCATCCACACCCCGACACTTGCCTTGTGGTGGCAGCATCAGCAACCATGTGAAGCAGGAGCCCACATTGCCCGCAACCGCAACGGAAAAGGAGACTGAGTGGTGTGAAGCTACCGTGGCTACAAGGCATGTGTTGGGGTGTGGAGGCCCTGAGGTAAACCAGTGCAGGGCATGTGGGGCAGCTCTACCATCCCCTGACTCAAGGCAATGGCACTGGTGTGCCACACAATCTCCTTCCCCACCATGAACAAGTAGAAATGGGCCTCCCATACATGGAAAAAATAAGAAACCTCCTAGTGTTTATTTTGGGGCCCAAAAGAATATTAAGACCCGATCTTATTTTTGGGGAAACATGGGTAGTTATCCTTGCCATTGAGTGGGGTGTGTGTAATTTTTTTGTGTTGTGTTAACTCAGCCAAGTCCTTGTTCTGACTGAACCAAGAAAATCAGTTAATTCAATAATATGATTAAATTATTGTATAAGCCTAGATAGTATTTGTCCGAACCAGCTCATGATCTGATTCTGGATAAGGCATCTTTCTAGTCTCTTCATGCAACATATTCAACCCTGCTATCTCTTTTCCACCAGGCAATTCATCATTGTACTCCAAAATCTTATGATCAAGGATAGCAGGATTGATATTTCAACAGCTATATTTGTAGCATTCCAGATGTTTCAAAGAGGTCACATCCCCCACTTTCCTCTTTTTACTTTGCTCCCTATGCATGTTCTCCCAAATCCACAGGGCAGAATTGAGGTTAATGCCATTGTGGACAAGTTTAGGAGGAGAGATGTTACTACTTCCCATTTGTTTTCTGCCCATTTTTCACCTCCCCATGTGGTTGTAGGGGATTAAAATTAACACAGCCATAGACACCTCAATGGCCCTCATTTTTCACACCACTAATCTAAGACTTCTTAGATAACCCTCATTTTTCACACAACTAATCTAAGACTTCTTGATCTCAGAAGAGACACAATTTAATTAACCGCACAATCTGTGGTGTTGCAGAACATGGCTGATTTGGGGAGTTAGTTTAACCCTATGCAAGAAGGGGTCAGTTAAAAGCCAACTTTCCAGAGTTAACTGAGGCATTTTGGAGTTCCCCCAATAAATCCTACCTCTAAACTGAGCAAGTTAAGCATTTTGGGGAACAGAGCCCTTGAATGTCCAATTGGTGGGTTACACCTATGACTGAGTAGAAATGCCTTTATTGTTTAGTCATTAAGTTGCTGTTCTCCGTTTTCGTAATTAAGGAGTCAGAATGCAAACCATGGTACCAACTTACTAATAATAGAATCAGATTACACCTAGATGGTGGCCCTCCAACACTCTCTCTCTCTTTCACACACACACACACACACACACACAGAGAGAGAGAGAGAGAGATAGAGAGAGATAGAGATAGATAGAGAGAGAGAGAGAGAGAGAGAGAGAGAGAGAGAGAGAGAGAGAGAGAGAGAGAGATTCCACAGTGATGCCAATGAAAATCTGTCCCCATTATGTTGCTTTAAGTCAATACAAACTACAAAAGACTACCTACCTTTGTGACTTTTGGAGAACATGAGAGAACTGGAGCAAAACAGATGCCATAAATGTTGTAAGCACTTTAGATACCCACACCTTAAAACTCTCCCCTCCACCCTCCATACATAAGCTGTAATGTTACCCAATCATGGAATGCTCTTCTTGTGATACACAACTCTTGTTTCAGTTTTTAAGTCAACAGAAGTTGTTTTTAATTATTGTGTTGAAGATCTAATGAAAAAAAATGCATCTTTATTTTCACCTCTGTGAATGTTCCTGTCAAAATTTCAGATCTGTTCTGTGCAAGTATTAGGAAGATAAGAGCCTGCATTCATTTGCACTTGGTCATCCTGAAAAAGAAAAACAAGGACTAATGCTGTGTTTTGTTTTAATGGAAAGGGGTTTCATTGTTACATTCCATTACAGGGATTAAAAGTGGGTCTGCAAGATGAAGATTTCTAAACTGCTCACCTTTCTTTCTAAAGCTGAGCTGCCCAGCTGTTAATCATCCTGCAAATTTATAAGCTACATTTATCATTGTCTAGTTAGGGTAAGATTTGACCTCTATCAGTCATTTGCTCCCTGCACCTATGCTTGATTTGTCTAAATCTGTTGTGAAGTCAAGTAGGCCAGTGAGGAGGAACACAACTATAGCTCTCAACTCAACCATATGCCTGTTGTTGTCTCATTTTCTTACCTTTTCTAGCCAGCATTCTGCTGCCAAAATCATATATTTATGCTAGTGTCCCATTCACATCTGGATTCCTGGTTTACTGCTTTCAAATTTCTACAGCTGTTTTCCCAGCTCATCAAGGCGTCACCACATAGGTTGTGGAAACTGCATAGGTTTATCTTCCATATATCCTGTATTCCAATGTATCCAAATCTATGGGTTTTGTTCCTTCACTTCCACCTGCCACATGTAGTCAGAACATTGACTTCTTTTGCTATAAATGCAGAATGTCTTGTATGCACATCATCTGCTGTTTTATGCATTTCCTTTCTAGACCTGCACCAGTTGAATAGGGTTATCTTTTATTTCTTGTCCAGTATTATAGTTTTCCATGCAGTAATAATAAGAATAGTTCTGATCCTGGACTTGTAATCTATGGTTAATGTTCTAATTCAAACTTTACTCAAAGCCATATTTGCACCACAGTCATTTCTTCTGTCAAACTGTGGTATCACTTGGATTTAGATTTACATGTTGGGTGCTAGTCTTTCAAACTTTCTCATGTGTAGTTTTAGTTTATAAATATGTATAACCTGCCCTTCCTTGAGAAATCAGGTCAGCTTCCAACAATTAAAATGTTTTGAAGATTTTTGAAAGAATAGCAATGAAGAAGCACTAATGGGAAACAATAAATAATATGTAGGGGGAAAAGAAACAATATGAATTTATTTATCATGAATAACTCCAGGGATAAATTAAAAACTCATTTAAATAGACATGAATGAAAGAGCTGCCTAGCTGCAAGCAAAGAGAAATAGTGAAAAACTTCATCAGGAAGTGTAATAAAACTGGAGCCACCATTGAAAAGATCCTTTTGTGTGTGTGTGTGTGTGTGTGTGTGTGTGTGCATGCGCGTGCGTGCCCACACACATATACTGTTGCAATTTTGATTCCTGCTTTCTGTAAAATTTTAATTCATAGTTATTTAATTTAGTTTTGCCTTGGCACATTTTATGATTTATGGTTATTCAGTAAAATAATTAACCGATGGCTTAGCACAATGGGCAAACCCAATCTGAACATACTGAAAACCCAGGAAAGGTACTGTCTCAGTGACTAACTACATTTTTAATGTATTTTGTTCTAAGACAGAAATCCTGACATTAAACAATAAACTGTGTTTCCTTTAATTATGAAAGCACAATTTATTTGTTATCCACCCACAAATGCAGCCTGCCTCTTAGCCATATAATGAAGTAAACAAACAAGCTCGGTTAGTTAATCTGGAAACAGCTTATAATTCTCAAAGAAAGCCTTGATCTTCTTAGGGTGCAATATGTTTTAACCCTGGGTTTAAATAGTAGGATAAACCATTAGTACTTGATTTGTTTCCCTGGTCAGGCAATGATTTATACAGATGGTGGCATATCAAACCAGGTGCTCTGGTTTAGAGTGACATGTAATTGCAATCACTTTTAAATGGAGGTTTCAGGAGACTGGAAAGGGGGGGAAATGCAGCTTCTCCCCCCCCCCCTCTCCCATCTTCTTAAAATTATCTCTCGATTGTAAAATATAGCCTAAATAAGCTCAGGTGCAGGTCTATCTACCAGTCTGAAAATAGCTCCATGCAGAAAAATTCTTCTGCCTTTTTTCCAATCACTTCTCAAATAATTTGATGAGAGGACATTTCTTTCTGAAGCTTATTTTGAAAAAAGAATATTGGAGTGAAATTGCTATGGGTAGTTTATTATGGTGTTATTTTAAAGGAATCCAGGTGTGGATATGCAAATATCTTTATTCCTTATATAACCATCATCCCAGTATCTGCAACTTCCTTGGCTTCTGATATAGTATTTCAATTAAATTTCAAGATGAAAAAAATCTCATACTAGATTTCCTTCCGCAGCCTTTTTCAGACTGGAAATATAAAAGCTAAGGAGTATTCAGAGTGGTAGAAAGATGTGTATAGAAAATAACAGCAACCACAGTGACAGCCTTCCGCCAGTTGTTTTTTTTTAAAGCACTACAAAGAGAATATCTCATCCTACAAATAAGAAAGTGAGAGAAAAGCTTGTTTCACACTGGAACAAAATGTCTGTAATATTACAAAGCAAATTTCAGCACAGCACTATCTCAAATTGAATACTTTGTGTCTACATATAGAATGTGAATTGGGTTGTGCAAAATGGGAAAATCTACTGTTTATTCTACCTTTCCTTCTAAAAGTACTTCTATGTAGGGTGGGGAACTGTTTGATAGCTAGAAGGGTACCCAAAACTGCAATGGATGGAGACCTGATCAAAAGTGCGACATAAATATAATCCCCAATAATGATCATTTGCAGTTACAGCAATGATGAAAAAGTAACGTTATGATCAATCTTCATATTTATGACCATCATAGATTGATAAAGCAAAGGAAAGCGGAAGGAAGATTATAAGAACAGTTGCAGTTTACAACCACACAGCTTAACACCTGAATTGCTGTGCCAATTGCAGCCACTAAATGAGCACTCCCTGTAGAAAAAAAAGTCATTACCTTGGAACCTAGAGTCTTCTTTAGGATGTGCTGGAACACAGATGGAAAAATTGTGGAGGGAAAAAGTAGAGCTGTCATTCTTTTCCTAGCATATGAAACTCTCCATTTAACATAAAGGGATGTGCATTCCAACTTCACGGTATTTACCGATACATATCCTACTGAAACCTACTCTCGCAATGTTATTATAAAATAAAAGGGAGCAATCAGTCCCAGTTTTCACCTCTCCATTCAGAATGGGACAATTCACCACCGACAATTCCATGCAGGATAACCCAACACAATAAATGTTATGCACCACTGTTTCTTTGAGATCATTTCCATTTTTGTCAATGGAAAAGATGTAAAAGAAACAGGGGTAGATAACATTTATCACATTGAGTTATCCCTTGTGGGGATTCGCGGCAAATTGGCATTGCAGGACAGCCAGGGTGGATTGACAGTGTTGAGATGACCATGGTGAATGGCCACAATGATTTGGCTATGGCAAGTTGTCCCAGTCCTATATTCTATATTTCAACTAAAGCACCTTTCTCTGATATTTTTTCATAAACAACAATGAGAAAGAACTGCTCACATGACAGTTATTTGTATTTTAGTTCCTAATCTCTGTGAAATAAAAGCTTCTTTCCAGGAAAAACCAATATGGATCCAATAATGCAATAAGAAGTCATAATGTTATATATTATATAATTTCATTAGATACCATAAAATAAAATAATCCCCATTCAGAATCTAGCACAACGGTTTTGTCAACAAGGACAAATTAAGCACTGTCAAAATAAATAAAGACATTTTTTTACAAACTGATTGGTGTAATGCATTCCCTGTTCATTGTACATAAATGCCTTTTAATTTTTCAATTAGTCATCAGTTTTCATGAATATTTTTGATTCCTTAAAATTGCTCCCCTGTCCATTGATTTCTATTACTTGCCTTCTTTCTCATTTGCCTTTATTGGTGCTCTTCTTTGCCTAAACATATAAAGTGATCTGTTTGCCTAATTTTACAAATGGATTTTGACTGGATATGGTTTTTTTAAATGATTAATAGCTACTATGAAACTGTCCCATCAGATGTAGCAAGATATCCATCCTATTCACTCCACGATCTCTGATGGGATAGGATGCCCAATATCTAAGTAAGCAACTCAGAGAAAAAAAGAATGAAACAATCGGGGAGGAGGAAGAAGATGGATAAATGTTCTCATATTATCCACATTTGCTTTCCAAAATAGATGTTGACTCTGTCAAAACATCAGTTTTGATCATAACAATCAAGGATGGGAATGAGAGCAGAAAGCCACTGGGAGGTGCCTGCTCTAATTTCTACTTTTAGAACTCCCTTCAAACTCTGAAAGTGGACCAAAAATGATTCATGAAAAATTTAGCCATCAATCAAATATGTAAAACAACCCAAAATTCAAATTAAAAATGCTCAGTCCTATCACTTTTACAGATGTTACCATAAACAAAAGTTACTTCTACCATGGGAAGGGTCACAAGTCAGGAGATATAATTGTAATATGATTGAATAGAAAGTCCACTTTTGCCATAAAATGACTAATAACTAATTGGGAGCCTAATTGGGAGCCTACACAGAGAGGAGGGGAGGGAGAGATTGATTATATTATCTCTTTTACTGCCTATCAACCTCTTCATTTTATAACAATTTGCTAACACAAAATAGACAGACATAGGATTTTTTAAAAATGTAATCAATATCATGGCAAGCTTTGATTTGTATTTTCACAAGTTTCTGTTTACATCTTGTCTTTTAATTATTTGTCTAATAATCTGAACTTCAGTTCTCATTTAGCTGATTGCTTTACGTGGTTGGAAATTTCTTTACCCTTTGTAGAGTTATAGATTGCATATAGGCACATTTTCAACAATTCTACTAGCGAAACTGATTGATATAAATGTGGTAGACGCTGTTGTTTTTACAAAAAGAAAATAGAACTGCAAAATATTAGCCCAACCTCCCATGTCAAGGCAAAAACTTCATGTATCCATTTAACCCCAGAATAAATCCCACAATTCACATCATGGAATGACGCAGGGGAAACATGAGTCAAATGTTGCAACATCTGAAATCTCAAGGTAGACAACTAAAGGATGAAAGGAAAAGAATTTTAAGAGCCAAACCAGTAGCAAAATTCTTAAGGAATTTTAAGAGACAGAAGTGACATATTGGAAAATTTTCTCTTAATCTCCTAATTCTATCTTTGGGTTTGAGCAAGGAAGCAAATAAAATATTTGCATAAACTTTGAGCCTAGAAAAACCTATAAAATTCTATAGCAGTGAGAGTTACTGAGAATTTGTGTGTTTTGAACAAATAGCAAGTTTCTCAAAATTGGCTGTTTTCCCTTGACCAGCTTTGGAACTTCGACGCTCTCTTCCATGTTACTTTGTCTAAAAATGAAGCTAACTTGCTACCCATTGAAGTTACTACTTACTATTGCATTGCTACTACTTGCTAGAGAGGAAGAGAAACAAATGTGGGTCAAATCTGCAGAAGGTTAGACTTCCAGTAGCTTTAGGGCACAACCTTCTGGATAAATTTTACATATCACCCCCATTTTTCTGAACTTCTCCCCACCCTCCCATTCTTTATATTCCTTGCCAAAATCCATTTATCAGAATAAACTATTCAGCCCACATCATATCAATGCGCTCCACTGAAGCCGTATGCAGAGGAGTACTGTAAAGAATTTTGGGTGGAGAGTCTGATGTTGTTTTCAAATCCCAGCCAAGATTTTGCTAACATGATTTTCCACTGCTTTTTTCCCAGGACAAAACACCTAATTTTTTATAACCTTCTCTTATAGAACATATCAGAGAACCTTCTGTATGTGTATGTAGGTGCATACATGGACTCATATAAGGTTGTTTTTTTTTTGCAGTATATATGTTCTCCTGGCAGTCACAAGGGGATTATAATTCAGATTTCTCAGAATATTTCCATCTCCTTCATGGCAATACACACTAACTCTTTTTTTAAAAAATTTCCACTTCCTGCAAAGAGCATTAGCAAAGGGAAAGGAACTTTTTATCATTGCATCTATCGATCCAATTTGTCTCCTCCCTTCTGCCAAGCCATCCGTTCTGCCCACTACTTAAGAGTTGTGGGCAGAACTGTATCAATGCCCACCTCCCTCCCTCCCTCTCTCTCTTGCCAAATTGCTGCCTGTAATTAATACTCTCAAATCCTTAACCTGGCAGTGCAACACATCAGCGGGTGTGGAAATTACTCACTGATAGAACTGACTTCTTTAATCAAAGAAAGGTCTCTAAGTTTATTGCTGATTGGAAAGCCTTTACAGACTTTTTGCATAAAAGAGAAAAAATGAACTTATGATTTATGGTTTTAGATGAATAGACAGGATAGATTATAGAAAGAAGAGTTATGTTGTAGACTAAGAAATAAGTCTATAATTATAACTGCTGTTAAGAAGATTGGAAGGTACTTTTTTGTATCATTTTTTCTATTTACTTTTTATGGTTTTCCTTTTCCCTCTTTTTCTTTCTTACACTTTTTCTATTTGATTGTTTTTGCTTTTTCTCACTTTATATTAGTTTCTATAGGAAAGTAAAGGAAACTTTTATCTTCCTTTGTAAATAAATATTTTTTTTGTAAAAAAAGAACTTGAGCTCAGCTAAGAATCACACATATACCGTATATTCAGGGTTTTCTTTTTCTTATTTATTCATAATCAATAATGTGTATTTAAAGAGACACACAAGGATTTGCCTAAGTACTGGAGCTCATCATCTAGAATCATGATAGCCATTTGCAAACTGGGCTGCCAAAAAGCTCCTGGCCTATGTGGGAGCAAAATAATTGCATCTCATTATTTGAAGTTGGAATCCTTTCTTTCTCTAGGCAAATTCATACCCAGATTCTGCGAGTAACAGACCTGGATTTGCTTACCAGCAACACAGGCATAAGAAAACAGTTGATAAAAAAATCATGCACTGTTTGCAGGCTTTTCAGAAACGCCTGCCTGTACATAGTAGGAAACAAATCAGACAATAATGGATAGAGATGTCCTACTAACCTACTGATGGACACCTACTTTTCCTGGCCAGCTGCAGGATCTATGTTCCAATGGAAGAATAGAAAGGAAAAAAATCTGGTTTTTTTTTCTAACTATTCTCAGGAATAAGAGGTAGCTTTTAAGTGTGAGAATGAAAGCAGCAAATCTTTGGGAAACAAACTAGCCACATTTCCATGCTTTAAAAAGAAAACCAGGTCCTTAGATAACAATATGGTGTTATAGCATAATGGTACAAATTGGGGACCACTTTATGGATCTGGGATGGGGAGCTGAAGTTAGGAAAATCTAAAACTCCTTTACACTCCTTTACACCGAAATAAACGTTTGTCTGAGGATGCTAAGGAATATAAATGAAATGTTTCATGTCTACATGTATTCCATTGGTCATGTATGACCAGCCCTGTAATAGCCCAATTCAAGGTCATCTCTAATGGGGTCACAGTTCTCTGGAACATGACAACCAAAGGTTATTAGATATTTTAACAAAATAGATCCCCAGGTTTCAGGTGCATCATGGCTTTGAAAAAACAAAGATTATGGAGAAACATTTGGTAAGAAATCATGCCTTGTTTTTGGGCTTCTCAGCAGCATCTGCCAAACAGGGTGGTAAAAACAAAAGAACAGGATATGCTGGATTTACCCTAGTCAATGACATTTTTTACACACTTCTACAGGGGCACATAGAAGCAGAAATAACATTCAAGTTGAAGGTTGTGCATAGAGTGGACAATTCTGATTTTTACCAAACGTATGAAAAAGAGCCAATTGCTTTGCTTGTAAAAAAAATAAAATATTCCAGAATTAATCCCAGATCTTAATTTAAAGACCTTGTCCATCAGAAAATTCGGCAGTTCAGCAGTTCAAATCCCTAGCACCGTGTAATGGAGTGAGCTTCCGTTACTTGTCCCAGCTTCTGCCAACCTACCAATTTGAAAGCATGCAAAAATGCAAGTAGAAAAATAGGGATCACCTTTGATGGGAAGGTAACAACGTTCCATGCGCCTTTGGCATTTAGTCATGCCAGACACATGACCACGGAGATGTCTTTGGACAGCGCTAGCTCTTTGGCTTTGAAATGGAGATGAGCAATGCCCTCTAGTGTCAGGAACAACTAGCACATATGTGCAAGGGGACCCTTTACCTTTATAGTAAGAAAGGGGAAAGCATCTGTGTTCCTGCAGAACAACTGTACTTAATAGACCTAGATTCATGGTTACATTCACACAACACATTTAACCTGTTACTGAGTTAGCCTATTTTCTGGCTTCAGACACTACACTGAATCATAAATTAATCACAGAGATCGGGTTTGCACAACACCCTAAGCACATCTCTCATAATTAAACAAGATTAACAATAATTTAGTATATTTTGCAAATGCATTTCTTAGATTCTCATCTGATCTGGCTAAAAATGCTTGGTGAGCACAACCATTGTAGAATATTATGGTTGTTTTGTGGTCTGCATATCAACAGTACTAGTCTATCATGCAGACTATTGTACCACTCCTGAGACTGCTGACTGATGAATTTTAATTGTCTTACACTATAGAGCCTTTTCCATAAAGTAACAAATGCAAAGAGAACTTTTTGCCTTAGGCCAGTTAACTGGCACTATCAAATTTATATGAACAAATTTGAAATAATGCTATGCTAGTCTGAGCTGAAAACGTCTCCATTCATTTTTTAGTTCCTGCTAATTCAGCATCTCTCTACTCCTATAATCTCCCCACAATATCTATAGAGAATAAATAAGACCTCACTATTAAATGTTATAGGATGGGAAATTTTTATTTAGAATTCCACTTCCATTTTTCTTTCTTTCTCTCTCGCTCATACACCCACAGATACTATAGACCAACTAATCAATACAGATGGTCCTGATTTTACAACTGGTCACTTAGCAATTGTCAAAAATGCAACAGATATCCCTAGGTACTTACAACCCAGTTGCAAAGTGTTTATGACTTCCCCCTTGGTCACATGACTGCATTTCAGGCACTCAGTAACCGGCTTACATTTACAGCCGTTTGCAGTTTTTTTTTTTATTATGTATTAGCAATAGCACTTACCGTGTTTTCCTGAAAATACGACCTATCCTGAAAATAAGCCCCAGTCTGTTTTTATGCATGTGCCTAATACAAGCCCTCCCCAAAAAATAAACTCTAGTGGACAGGGTGGGCATTGCCAAAATAAGAGCAGCGAGCACCTGCAGACCAACAGTTTCTAGCAGCAGCCGGCACAGCACAGGTGAGTTGAATACTTGTGCAAGCAGCAGACAGAGGCAGAGGCGCTGAGGGGAGGCAGGCAATCTAAATGCAGCGCATGGGCAGTGGGAAAGCCACCACAAGCGGTGATGGGCTGGAGCAGCAGGTGGTTGCGGGAGGCTGGTCTTTGCGCAACAACACTAGCAGCAGACGGAGGCAGAGGTGCTGGGGGAGGCAGGTGATCCGGACACATATTGCTCCCAACAATCTGGTTCCTCATTTTACCCCCCTCGGAAGGATGAAAGGCTGAATAAACCTCGAGCTGGTGAGAATTAAACTGCCAAACTGCTGGCAGCTGGCAATCAGCAGTGGTAGCCTGCAGTACTGCATTCTAACCACTGCGCCACCACGGCTCTTAATAACAACGTTTTACAATGTTTTTACCAAAAACTGATATTTACTTCTGGTTTTCAGCAAATCCAGCCCATAAAGTATAATTAATTCACTTTTAATCACTATTGTGTTCACTTAACGATCATCACAAAAAAGTCATAAAATCAGTTATGTGGTTGATCCATTTTATGGCTATCATGACTTACCATCATAATCGGCAGGATCCATTATGGTCGGAAGTTGAGGACTACCTGCATTCTGTAGTCCATGGGTGTGACCCATTCTTAGTGCTTTGTTTGGAGTTTGCTTGATTTTTGTTACCTCAATTTTCCCTACCTCCTCCCCCCCAATATTTACTCAAGTTTTTTCCACACCTTGTCCATAAGAAACAGAACTCAACTCTAAACTGGGAAAATGAGAACATTATTGTCCTAACTGAAAGGTTCTGAATATTACAGAGTAACAAGAGAAAGCACTTAGGACAAGCACTATGCAATTGCCTTGTTAATAAAAGTATTCATTCCTTGTTAATAAAAAATGGGGGAGCAAAAACTATTTCCAAGGCTTTTCATGATCTCCCTCTGCCAAAAATTGCAGCAACAATTACTCAGGTGTAAATTCAGTTGAAAATATTTAAAGGACACTGGGGCTGCAGAAATCCAGATAGCCGCAAGGAGCTAAAATTTTCTGAATCACATTATTGCCATCTGCTGGTCTTCTGGATTACTGTGGCCCACAACTGGTAATTTATTTTGTATTGAGTATCCATGAACATGGTCAACCATATGCAAAAATGTGTGTAGCTGCACCTTAAAAGTAGCTATTCAAGAATCACTACTACTTTAGGGCCTGTGCAGGTGATCAGAAAAGACAATTTCTTTCTAGGAACATAGTGGAAAATGTAAGGATAATGAAATAGTGACGATGGTAATGATTTGATTCTTTCTCCCAAAGTCAAATTTTGCTGAAATGTAATGGATACTAATATGATTCTGCAGCCATTCTGGAGGACAACACATTTCTGGCCACTTGGGAGATCCCTCGCCAAAATTACTTGGTAGTCCACCAATCATCTTCAGTTTAATGCATTCTGAGGAATCCTGGAAATTCAATATATTTCTGTAAGGAATAAATGTATTCCAATGACCCTGATGCTATCTTCTTTTCTTTCTTTTTTCTTTTTAGATTGCCTCTTTCAAGTACATATAGGCACATACATAAATCAATGCCTCCCAAATGGTACAAAATTAGCCCCTTAGGAAAGTCAAGAGAACTAACTGATTCCCAAATAACATACCCAATTTATATTGTGCATGAACTGTGATCAAAAGAGAAAATTGGTCTACAGCTTTGCTTTTTCATAGGAAAGAAGAAGTCACCTCAGTTTTCTTATAAATTGCCACTTATAATTCCTTACCTGACAGTCTTGGCATTTTGTGTAATGTCAGCTATAAGTCAGTAATACTGAGAAAAAATGTTTCAAATATTTAGATGAAGCCAAGGAAAATAAGAGTAAATAAAATTGAGATCCAAGAAAAAAATTGTATTATTTTAATTGATTTCAAAGTGATTTCAGTGGATATAATACTTTCATTTCATTTTAATTTATTTGTATGCCCCCCTTTTCCCTGCAAGGGACTCAGGGCGGCTCACAACTCACTACTTGCAATGACCTATCCAGGAAACAACAGTCCACCAATGAAATGTTATCTTTTTTGGTGTCTGACTTATTTAAGGAAGACAGCTAAACAAACAAATGAGAGTTTTCAGACCTGACTATCTACTACTAGCTCGTGTCAGGCAAAAATAAAATTTGCATTTTTCTTGATCAAGTTCTCTTTCTATTTAATAAAAGAGAACTTCTACAGGTAGTCCTCAATGTAAAACCATAATTTGGATCAGAATTTCCATTGTTAAGGAAGGCAGTTGTTCAATGAATCGCACCCAATTTTATGAGCTTTTTTGATAAGTAAATTTACTACAGTTGGTAAGTGGAATCCAGCTTCCCCTATTGATTTTGCATGTCAGAAGCCGCCAAGGAAGGTGACAAAATGATGATCACACCACCTGTGGGTGCTCTCCTAAATATAAGCCAGTTGCTGAGCACTCAAATTTTGTTCTCATGACCATGGGGATGCTAAAGCGTTGTAAGTGTGAAAACAGGTCATAAGTCACTTTTTGCAGAGTCATTATAACTTTGAATGACTGCTAAACAAATAGTTGCAAATTGAGGATTACCTACATCAATACTTACAAAAAATTAAAATTAGAAAAAATTATCATTGATAAATTTTGGTGATTACTGGATAGCCGATAAATGTCTGAATATCCTTTGTTAGTATGTAATCCTACACCCAGAAGTCTGCATACTCCTTGGCTTTCAGTACTTGCTGCCAGTTGCTCCAGTTGCTGCCAAGGAAGACTTGAGGCCATAAGGATCCTTCTTAATCAACTCACCTGATAAAGGCCTTCTTAATACATATCTCCTAACACGTTAGGTGTAAAAGCTTAGCTGAACATTTAAAATGATTGCTGCTAGATGACTGCATTGTCCTATACTGGCAATATTCTAATTGGGCATAGAATTATAAATGTGTGCTGTGTTCAAAATGTAGTTATTGTACTCGCATAACTTGAATGCCCAACCAAGACTCATATTGTGGCTAAACATGAGAATATGGTTTCCAGAACAAACTGAGCCACAAACTATTTAAACCCCATGTGAGTTTACTTTATAGTGTGAACCTGTCCCCGTAGGTGGTGATTTAATCCACTGAGCGCAATCCACTATTCCATGTAGAAAGGCAGATAACCGCTTTCATCCCCTACAAGATGATTCAAATGCCATAACCGTCCTTTATAACATATTTATTGTAGTTTCCTTCCCTGCACTTAATACTGTATGAGACAGTTTCTTCCATAGCCTTCCAGATCAGAGACATACAATGAAAAAGATAGAGATTATTTATGGAGGAGGTGGAGAATCAAAATTATCTCCTCCCTTTTTCCTAAAGTCCAGCCACCTCCCACTGGTGCCTTGCAGATGCATTGAGTTACATTTCCCATCATATGCAGGGGATAATGGGATTGAACCTCAACACTGTGGGTGACTTATGTTATAAAAGTCATTTTTTAACCCTGCTGTAGTGACTACGCTATACTGTCTTGAATCTTATGGACAAAATGTTGGGGAGAGAAAGGGAGAAGCAGCAACCAAGGAAACATCTACTTTGGGTTCTCACTCTTTTCTTTTCATCCCTTTTCTTCTACCTCCCATTGCCATGGCAACTGTTTCTAGCACATGCTCTTGGCCACTTTTTCTAGTAGCTGTAGCTATGTAGTTTTATATTTTATACATATCATATGCAGAGGTCAAGCAAACATGCTTTTAAAAATGCCCCAAATTTATGTATACAGGCCAAAGCCTTCACAGTTAACAATTTGACTGTTTGCAATGCTAATTAATCCCGAAAGCATCACCAGGCCTCCATCTGGGCCTGCCCTGACATTAAGCAGCAAAACAGGCTTCCACCTCAGCCCCCTCCATTCCCCCTTGAGCCACAGCAGCACTCACGGTTGTAAATGTGTGCCACAGAGAGACATGCACACACCCACAGCATGCTCCACACCAAATGGCTGCACAATATTCTATTTTCATAAATTATCATAATCTATATATGCTGGAATACATCCCTCTTTCCTTCACAGGATTGTTGAGCCCCTGGGATGGAAAAAAAAGCTTGGCTTTGGATAATCCTGCAGAACTCCCCCTCCCCCCCAAAAGAAACAATAAACCTGCAAGAAAGACAAAAGTGACTATCAGTTGAACAAGAATAACCCAGTCCAGACCTCTTTCCAAAAGGCACTGGACTACAACCCCCTTTATCTTTGGCCAGTTTGTCTATGGATGCTGGGAGTGTTCAATTCACTGGCTAGTTTCTAATAACATGCTAAATCTGAGCTAATAAGACAAAATGGCTGGGTACATATTACGTGCTGCACCCAAACAAACACATCACACCATGGCTTATTGGAAGGGGTTCATGCATATATCATGCCCAGACAATCATTAGGTTTCCACAATACAATACAGTGAAGCCAGCTAGCCAACTCAATTGTAGCTTACCCTACAATTGTGGGGAATGCAGAAGATGCCTATATTGGAGAATAGTCTAAATTTATCAGTAGTCTGTTCCTAAATAATCACTTTCTTCTTTTACTAGCAGTCCAATTTTATTATCTCCTTTTCCATCACTCTATGTAAAAAGCTTCACCCTGTCCTACTGCAAAACAATTGCCTTTGAGTAGTGTGTAGCCCTTAATTCTTGAATATCATCCCCATCTTTTACTTTCACATAACTTTATAGGATTCTGATTCAAAGATGTCCTATCTTGCCTTTCCATTCATATTAGTTTCTTGTAGGGGATTCTTGCTCTTCCTCTGAAGTGGTATCCCACAGAAGTGTCCCAAGCATTCCGATTTCCTAGCTAATCAGTGACCAAGCCCAGACCTGCTTAGTTTCAGCCAGGGATCAGCACTGCAAGCTTTTGGTCTGTGTTTAAGGAACACCTCCACCTGGTTGTTCTCAAGAGGCTCTTCTTTTGTGTTTGGGGCTCTGCTGCTTATCATGGCAGCCACGCAAGACAGATGCAAGAGGAGCAATCACTCATCATTCATATGGACAAGTTTATATTATTAACATGGACAAATAAACTAAAAGGAAAAGAACCCTGCAGATCAGCCTTCCTTGTTTTTAAGAAGAGATTGGACAACCATTACCTGAAAGGTATAGGCTTTCCTACTGGGCAGGAGGTTGGACTAGGTCCTGTCCAACTCTGTTATCCTGGCTATTCTTCCAGAGTGTGACTCCTAGAATTCTCAACAACCATCATATTAGATTGAGATTGTGGGAGGTTCTCATATCTAGAGGGCAGTTGGCTTGGGAAAACCTACTTCAGATGAATATTTTGCTATAGGGCCCCTCCCAGAGAGTTCAGAAAGATCCTTCTGTGAATCCCATAAATCCTTGGACCCATATTTATTTCAAGTCCCACCATTAATGTAAGCTCTTCCCAACCCAAACATACCTTTCAATTTTTGCAAACTAAGGAAGACACATATGCACAAAAGCTGCATTCACACATTACATAGTTGAATAATATCAGATTCATTTAGTGTTGTGATTTTGTGGCTTAGATTGTTGTTTGAATCTAACACATTTGATTATTGTACTTTACAGTTCAATATGTTGTGCAAATTTGGAAAATGGCTTAATTTAGTGGATAAATATTAAAAGTTTCTGACACAAATTTGCCAGTGCAATGTAGCCATTCCCTTCCAATCAATTATAGCAACATCCCACCAAAAAATTTTCCACAAAGTATGCCAATGTTTCTCAACCTTGTCAACTTGAAGATGCTGGCTGGGGAATTCTGGGATTTGAAA
The DNA here is from genome assembly GCF_051295495.1 of Thamnophis sirtalis. Classification (NCBI taxonomy): domain Eukaryota; kingdom Metazoa; phylum Chordata; class Lepidosauria; order Squamata; family Natricidae; genus Thamnophis; species Thamnophis sirtalis. The sequence continues at coordinate 106,125,576 of NW_028261384.1, read as the reverse complement.
TCTATACATCTTCAAGTTATCAAACTTGAGAAACACTACAGTAGACTAAAGTTAACTTTTAAATTATCCCAACTCCCTTTCGGATTTTTTTTTTATTGTAAAACATTAGCATGGCTACCACTGCACTTCACCTAACCTCTCAAATGGTATCAAATGATATTCTGAAAAGGTGCCAGGATTGCAAATCACAGTTTTCACAGCCATGCTAGTACGTTTTTGTGTAGTCAGATTAGCCTTTAGCTTTGCTGACTTTCATTTCTGGGAGTTGCAACCCCAACTTATCCAGAGAATACCAGACCGGAGAAGGCTGCTGATACACAAAGAAAACTTCATTGTATGTAAATGTGCAATCATTTCAAATTGCAGGTGTAGGCTTGCATAATTAAATGCATCTCCATTTAAGACCCTGCATCCAGAAAAGAACATATTAGGGTGAAAAGTTGTGGTTAACTTTCTCTGTTACACAGAAGTTGAATTTACACAATACATTTGATCCAATCAAGTAAAAACCTAGATGTTATCTTTGATTCATGTTAACCTCAGTCAGTTACCTAATTAGTTTGTGGATTAGCAAGGGAAAACCCAGCTTCACTGATGGAATGTATGTTACACTATATTGTGGGAAGCCAGAAATGGGTTAATTCAGCAATCAGGTTAAGCATGTGCAGGTTAATGCAGCCTGCTTGCTTGCATGGAAGAACATTCAGTCATGTGTTTTCCCATCTGCAGTATTAAGTGATAGGATCCAGGCACAGCTTTAGCCCTTCATCAGCTGTGAATTAGGCCCTATGAAATTTCATGTTAATTACCCATAATACACAATGACTAGAAAAATTAAAATAATTACAAGGGAAGGGTGAAATGAAGAAAGCATGGGAGAAAAACCCACAGACAAGGAGTTAGACAGACAAACAGCCAGTATGTAACAGTGAAAGGAGTTTGGGCATTGCTTTTTTATAATTCTGGCAAATTAATTCTAGGCAGCTAGAAAAATTTGAAAATTTGGAATTTTTAATGGATAGCGCAGGAAAAATGGAGGGGTGGCTAGTTTAAAAATAGCTGCTCTTATGACCTCTATTTTTCAAAATATTGGGATATGGTAAAATGCCAATCAAGTGCAAACAGGGGGAGTCCGGAAGCCTTGAATTAGCCAAATCCAAAGAGTGGAAGTGAGCTATTAAAGGCATTGAATTAAGTTAGATCTGGAGAAGGGTAAAAATTGGCAATATCAATCCTTACATGAGGGGGGGGGGAAATGGAGGTTCTGGGTAAATGGAAAAAGGAAACTCCAAAATTCATCGAGGATTAGGAGACTTTAGCTCATGGAAGATGAATCGGATGGACATTTCTAATAGCTTCCTATCTACTTTCCCAACTTAGCACCCTCATCATCTTATAACCGTACTAATTGGGAGGGATCAGAATTATGTACCTGGGGGATATCAATCAAGTTCCACAATAGGGATAGGGAGGGTGAGATAGATAGTTCCCTGAACTTACTTTTTGATATATTTCTTCATGGGACCTAACAACCTCAGGATGATTTCATTGAAAACATCCATGGCTTCCAGAATGTTATTGGGATCCAACCAGAAGAGGGTTCTGGCTCCTGGAGTGAGATTTAGACCCATTGGCAGACAGGCAATAAGGGAAGGCTTGTAGTAAGACAGGAAGCAGCCAGCCCAGAGATGCTTGTTGGAACCAGGCCTAGATAGGGATATATGGGGCTCCTCAAGAGGAATTCTCCTCCCATTGAGGGGGTGTGGTATCAGACCTGAGTATTAAGCACAGCTTGATGGGAAAGCAACGTGTGTTGCTATGGGAGCAAGCAATGAAGGGGAGGGGGCTGAGCCAGTGGAGAGCTCTGTAGAGGACATAGTGGCCGAATGCTTGCTAGGAAGATTTTTGGGGTGGGGGAAATTAAGTGGAAAATAGTGGATTGGGGATATTTGCCTGCAGCATCAGGAAGGACAGAAGGGGGTTGGGTTGCCAAGTATGGGGGGAGGAGGAGAAGGAGGAGGTAGAAGAGCAGCATCTTTCAGCCACTGAGCAGGGTATAGATGGTGCAGTTTCCATAGCAACTTCCATCCATCATCCTACTTCTCCATTCCTATTAATTCCAGCCTGCCCTATTCCCCCCTCCAAAAAAAAATCACTGTCCCAATCTAACCTTTTCAACTCCCTGCTTCACCCATATTCTTTCATCCTGGCATTCATCCTGCTGTATGTACCTCTCTCGTCCCTTGGCTGGGCTGGATCATGACCCTTTCCACCCTCCCCCCAAAAAATAAATAAATAATCCACCCCAACCATCTAACCTCACCCCTTCGTCCCCACACTCACCAAAGTGGGGGGCGTCGCGGAGACAGCATCCCCTGCTCCCCCTCTTTTCCTGATAAGGTTGGCGAAGACGGCTGTACCCTCCTCCGCGTGCCCAGTTGGGGGGCAGAGAGGGGCGAGGCTGCGGGCTCTCCCGGTCCCCTTAATGCTTGGGCTCCATAGAGATCCCGGAGCAGACCCAACTGGAGCCTCGCCAAAGCCTTCGGGAGTGGGCGATGGAGAAGGGGGGAAAGCAAGCGAAGTGGAGACCTGGAAGAACCCACTGGTCCTGGCGGCTCCGACCCGACCCGGCTGCCAAGGAAGAAGCCGACACAAGCAGGCAACCAACCAACGACGTCGGGAGCGCTGCAGCAAAAGCGCTCCTGCGAGCAGCAGAGACGGGAGTGGAATACTAATAGTGGAGGGGGGCGGGGGGAGGAAGCGGGGAGGGGGAGGAGAGGGGAGGAGGGCAAAGCGGGCGGGGCGAGAGCGGCTGAGCCAAGAAGGAGAGCGAGGCATCCAGAGCGAGATAGCGCTCCCCGAAGGGGAAATGGACGCAAAGGCGCAGCCGGGGAGAGGAGATGGCATTTGGGGAGGATTTCTGGGTGGGCCGGAAGGGGGGAAAGTCTGGTAAGTGCTCGTGAGAAGCTAGAAGCCGGTTTCCTCCTTCCTGATTGGCTTTACTCCCCCCCCCCCAAAAAGAGCTTGTTGGCCTCTTCATTGGAGAAAATGGTGCAAATCTAAGGGCTCCCTCCAGCCGAGATTATGACGGCCAGGTCTGTTCATGTCAGCACCCTCTGCAAATGCAGATTGAAAAAGTGAACTGAATGGATGGCACCTTTTGGGCTAGGTTGGCCTCCCCCCCCCCCAAAAAAAAAGGCTGCCTTGTCAAGAGCCCTTTGCTCTCATCTCAGTGGCTAAGACACTGAGCTTGTCGATCAAAAAGTTCGGCAGTTCACATCCTTAGTGAGCAGGGGGGGTTGGACTAGATGACCTCCAAGGTCCCTTCCAACTCTGTTACTGTTTACTGATCTCTTTCACTTTTCCAGGGATTAACTGGATAATAACCTGTAACTAAATAAGGAAAATGTAAGTAAAGTCAGAACCCAGGGAAAAGACTCTCAGGCTTTGCAGGATCTAGCCATTGCTTGACTTAGAAGCTTCAGTGAAAATGAGAACTGAAGTGAGAACTGAAGAAGCGTCTTAGATGAGAAGCAAAACATTTTCAAGTGGGGGGGGGAATTAAAAAGAGAGAAAAAGCCAAGAAAGTCCAGTTGCCTTTTGAAAAGCACCTTTGAGACAACTTTGACAATTGAGAATCTCCATCTTCAATGAAAATATATGATAGCTAGAAAGAAATATGCAATAGTGGCAAATATCTATACCTCGGGTGTAGGATGAGGGTAGGGATTCCTTCTCCAAGCTTGTGTGTTGGTTTCCAAATATCTTACCCAGCCTGGTAACAAAATGTTTGGAAACCAATTAACAAGCTTGGAGAATGAACTCCACCTTCATCTGGAAAGAAATGCTACTTTATATAGCTTTCATCGTAGAGTAGATTTGCCATCACTATCCTCACAACCAACTCCGCCAACCACTGTTATTCCCTATGCCGAATAAAAGTTTTTCTCATGAGTTGGAGATACTGTCAGAAACTTGAAGATCCAAGCAATAATGGCTTTACATTTTATATTACATGCTTTACAAATCAACTAAATCAAATCAGAGAATACCACCATCACAAAAAGAACTTCCTGGAGAATTCCACCACCCCTTGCAATTAGCTTATATTGTTATGAAGCTCCTTTCTTCTATAATCAGAATGATTAAGGTTTCCCATTAAATCTATTCCAAAGAGTTTTCCTTGGAAACAAGTGCTGAAAGAGAGGGGAGCTGCAGTGGGAAGAGCACGGCTTGTTTGTAAGAAAAACAGGAAGATGACAGAGAAAAGAGTATGAAGATATCATAAAGCGGCTGAAGCTACTACCTCCAATGTAGCAGCAGCCAATGCCAGTGCTTCCTTTGTTGCTGAAAGGTTTTGGAAAAACAATGAGAGAAAAAAACTGAAATAAATTGTTCTGACAAAGTTGGCTCAAGGCTGAATCACAATATATCTGTCAAGACAGCAGTCTTGTACTGTACCAACTTATTTGTGAGTGAATCAGTGGGAATTCAATGGCCATGTTCACGCTACACACTTGACCATTCACTTGCTCCCTGGCTAAATTTGTACCATTGTGTGTAGCAGGATAAGATCACTGTTGTGAAGACACCATGCCCTGACAGCTCTCAACCCCAAAAAGCTAACATTAGCATCACTGTAGAGGGAATTGGAGGTGGGGGTGGGATTGCTTCCTGCTGCTTTTTGTCCCTCGTCCAACCTTCATTGTGGCCAGGAGATGGGGGAGGAAATGGAAGTAAAAATGAAACATATACTGATGCCTAGAGATTCTGTTTGGGAATCCTGGGAGAGGAAGCCCATATATCTTAAAAGTTGCCATGTTTGAAAAACACTGTTATAAAATATATCTTTGGGGCTCTTGTCATTTGTTTTATTCAGTGATTTCATTAAAGCGCATATGCTGAAGAGACCACCAGGTCATGACCCCTTGTCAAAATGATGTGGTCAATCCTAACCTTTTCAGAATGTTTGTATGTTTAATGATTAACAGTCCCTATCCCACAAAAGGGTGGTCTTTGGTAATCATAACCCCAATCTGAATAATATCAAACATCGGACTGCCTTTTTTAATTTTGAAAACCTATTTGATTTCCCCTCTCCCAGGGGTTTTTATATCTACTCCTTAAATTAGTATAGTAAGCAGCTCCTATTTTTGTATGTTTTTGAAATAGAGTGATCCCTTGTGTGTGGGGGGGGGGAGAGATTCGCTTTCCAGTATAGAAGAATTTAAATCAATTTAATATTAATAAGAGTTTTAAACAAAGAGATGCTGAGTACATATCTAGAGATATTCATCCCTATTACTCTGAGCACGTGCAGAGTGTATTCTGCAAGATAAATGCTTGTCACAGTCCCCAGTTGCTTGTCCAAGTACATCTGTTGCAGAAGCAGGAGTCCTTTTTTTCCCCCAGAAAGCACAGAGGGCAATGTATTTGAGGCTAAATGGTGCCTGAAACCATCTTAAGAAATGAAAAGGGGGAAAGCAGCCTGCCATTGCCAAACTGCAACTGTTGATTCAATAACCCTGAAAGTAGTAACAATTAAGACAAAATAATAATATGTGTTCGATTGTAAAGACAATATCCCAATTTTATTCTACTCCTCCACTTTTTTTTTTGAAACTCTGAAGTCTCAACATGTTTACATGATGCTGTTTTTGAAAGCAAGCAAAGGGACTTGAAGCCCCTTAGTTCATCACCGTATTTTTCTCCGATGTTGATTAAATTATACCCCCCAGGGAGTTGAAATATATGTTGAAATGATCATTTTCATACATGACACAGAGAAGGCTGCTGATTCATTTTCATTTTCAATAATGTCAGAAATTGGGGACAAAGTGCTCGTCATTTGAAAAGGCTAGCATGCCAGACTATTACAGATAGACTTCACTTAACGATTTCCCTTTCAAAGTTACGACAGTGCTTAAAAGGTAATTTTAGAGTAGTCCTCACATTTACAACTACCGCAGCGCCCCTGGGGTCATATGATTGGCATTTCTGCACTTTGCAACCAGCAGGCATTAATGACCATCCCAGGGTCATGTGGTCACATGATTGCAATTGGGTTTCGCCAAGGCGCTAAAAATTTAGGATCAGAGTAATTAGTGCAGAGCAGCACAACATTATACAAGGCATTAGATAGGTATCATCAAGAGGTGTCACGGTAGAGATTTCTACTTTTATTTAGTCATTGAACTATCTCGCAGCCAATATGAACTTTTTGAACATTAGCTACTATTAATATAACCAACTTTTATCATTACAATTTAAGAAGCAGATTTGTTAGGGGTAAAATAGTATTTGAACCTTTTTCCCTTTAACTGAATGAAATGTTGGATTCACAATATTTGAGAGTCTATGAATTATTTTAATGGAAATAATTATTTTAATGGAAATAAAGTCAGCTAAAGTTCAAAATCCTTTCAAGCATTCTTGCATAAGCATGTCCTCTGATGTCATCTCTCTCTTCCATTTCCTTAAAATGGAAGTAAGAACCAGTTTTGTTTAGTAATTAAAGCTACAGGCTAGAAATCAGGTGACTGTGAATTTTAGTCCCACTTTAGCCACAAAAGCTAGGTGGGTGACTTTGGACCGGTTACTCCCATCAGTCCACAACATCAGGCTTAGACCATGAGGTGGTGGGTGAGTTCCTGTTGTATTTAACAAATCAACATTTGATTGTTCTTTAAAAGTGGATCCTGCACCTGTAGAAAAACACTAGGGAGGAAGTCTGATGAAAAGTTTCCTGCCTACTTATGCTTAATGGATTTAGATTGTTACATGAGACCCCCAGCCTTTCACCTCCTACTCTTCACATGCAAAATTATCTATTGGGTAAAATGTCTATTGGATCCTCCCCACAGAGGTATCTTAGGCTGCAGCAAGTACTTTCTGGAACCAAAGATACAGTTATGTATATTGTGAATTTTGCTGAGGTTCCCCCAATTTCTATCCATTTTCCAAGTTCTATCCAAAGGGGCTTTTAGATATTCCATGTAAAAAGAACCTGAAAAGGTAATGTAAGAAATTTCCTGAGGTTTCCCCGCTTTAAGGAGACTATCATAGTAAGCAGATATCACATACAATCCAGAGGTAAGTTCCTACTGCTTCAGACTGGTTTGGTCAAACCAGTAGTAGCATGCCAGCCTGGGCCACAGAACTGGCGACCCAGGCTGGCCCCACTCCCGAACCAGTTCCTTGGTTGCCGTTGTCACTGCTGCCATCTTCTTCTTTTTTTTTAGTTCTGTACATGCACAGAACAATTTTCACGGAACTGCACATGCACACATCCAGTGTGCACAAAACGCACACATGAGCAAATCGGCAGTAACGCCGACTGAAGCTCATCCCTGGTACAATCCTATTGTACAAGCTGAGGCAGGGAATCCCATCTTGATAAATGTGTAACAAATGATGGAGGAAGGCCTGAAAACAGTACAATAGAATGATTAAGCTGGAAGGGGCCTTAGAGGTCTTCTAGTCCATCCCTCTGCTCAAGTGGGAGAATCTATACTATTTCAGATGTGACTGTCTAGTCCAGTGGTTCTCAACCTTCCCAATGCCGTGACCCTTTAATACAGTTCCTCATGTTGTTGTGACCCCCCCCCCAACCACAAAATTAGTTTCATTGCTACTCCATAACTGTAATTTTGCTACGGTTATGAATCGTAATGTAAATATCTGATATGCAGGATGTATTTTCATTATTACAAATTGAACATAATTAAAGCATAGTAATTAATCACAAAAACAATACGTAATTATATATTGTGAAATACCGTATATACTCAAGTATAAGCCGAGTTTTTCAGCCCACTTTTTGGGCTGAAAAAAGCCGCCTCGGCTTATACTCGAGTCAGTGAAAAATTTGCCCGAAATGGAGGAGAAAAAGGGGTGGGGCCATGCCGCTGGGTGACGCTTGTGAATGGCCCGGCGCCCCTGTGAGTTTCCCCTCCCTCTGTGTCAGTTTGCCGCGCAGCGCGCACCGCACCATCCCCCCTCCTCACGTTCTAATGTAATGCAGGGCTGTCTTATGATTCCCCTTCCTCCCCCTCCTGCCGCTCTGCAACGATGTCCCACCTCCTCCTTGTTATGGCAAGCAGCCACATAGCAATGTCCCACCTCCTCTGGTACAGTGATCCAATGATAGGAATCACTGTGCCGTGTGTCATAGGAGGCGGAACATCGCTCCCACGGCTGCACGGGACATCATTACCGGTAGCTGCTGCATTTCCCACCCTAGGCTTATACTCGAGTCAATAACTTTTCCAGTTTTTTGTGGTAAAATTAGGTGCCTCAGCTTATATTCGGGTCGGCCTATACTCAAGTATATACGGTATTTATTATTTACATTTTTATTCCTGTGGATAGTTGTCGTAAGGGTCCCAGAACACTGCTTTGCCCAGGGGGGGCATAATACTGTTAAGTTGGCCCTGTGCATGTCAGCTATGGACTTGTGCCATAGAGGATGCCAAAAATGTGTGGTGGAGGCTGAGGGCACCAGTTTCTATTCCTGGCCCTGCCATCTCTCTGACTCACTAGCACACCCATCATATCCATAAGGGAGAGAAATTGAAACTCCCCTTAGCCCTGCCAGGAACAGGCCTGAGCCCCACAGGAAGAAGAAGCACCCACAGTGCCAGGTGTCCAATCTCTTTCCAGACAAGGGCTGGCACAACAGTGGGACATGCCAAGGCGAGGAACCACCCTTTCCACTGGACTCCCCACACTAGAGGAAGTGCCCCCTTGCTCTCTGGCCCCACGATTTGGTTGGGTGGGACTGGACTATAAGGTCTTTCCTGGAGAGAAGGAGCCAGACGCAGCACACAGCAAGGGGTCTTGGGGCTTTGGCTGTGTGTGTGTGTGTGTGTGTGTGTGTGTGTGTGTGTGTGTATGCAAAGCTTGGACTCTTGAGCCTCTTGGCTGGAGAACTGGTTGGAGGAGGCACCTGGTGTCCAGCTGTAGCCTTTCCTGGCCTTTCACCTTAGCCCAAAAGAGAAACTATGGGAGGGAGCCATTCGGCCAGAAGGGGAGCCAGGCCAGGAAGTCACATCCCCCATCAGAGACCCCTGAATGCACCTTGCGAGGTCGTCTTTTGGACCCATCTGTTGCAGTTTGGACCCACAGCAGGGTCCTCTGGTACTTGCTTGTCCTCCTGAGCTGCTGCCAACATGACCAGCCTGGCAGGAGGCTAGAGAGCCATGGTGGCCGAGGTCTAACTAGAAACCAGTGGTTGTGGCTTGAAGCCTTCTTAGGAGCCTGGTGGGCTTTGAGCCAGACCCACCTCATGGGATCATTCGGGTGTGGGGAAATGAAGAGGTGGGAGTGTTAGGCATCTACATCCCCTTAAGTTGATCAGCAGGAAAGGCAAGGTAAAAATCAAATCCATTTGCTACCATTTACTTTGAAATAAATGCACAAAATTTCCTTCTTCTTGGCTCCGGTCTTCTGCCCTTTCTAGTTGAGGGGGAAGGGCTCCCCAAGCAGGCTCCCAAGAGGCACTTCTGCCCCCCCCCCACAAGTTCTGGCCCCCAAAAACATGACGAACCATGTTCCCCGCTTCCCTTCCCACTCCAAATAGTATTTCCTGGGACAATGATGCCTCCATAGTGCAGGAATTTCCCCTTCTAGCTTCCCTTCAGGAGCACTGATGCCGAATTTCTTGAGAAGAGTCCAGCAGTTTTCCAGATTATTGGCACATTCATAAGTTTTTAGGATTTAAATCTTCAGCTAGCTAAGTCAATTGTACAGGCAGCAGCGCCACAAGGAAGCCCCCAGCACTTTCTCTATAGGGCCACCAGCTGCTGATCTTCCACCCCATTTCCTTGGCAGGACCCCTGCGTGGCGGATGGCAATGGCGCGGAGCTCAGAGCATTCGTGCTGCACTGAGTCTAGAACGTGGGATCCGTCTCCCACCTCCAGCTCCTTCCTCTGGGCTGCACCTTCTCCTTCCCATCAATGCTGAAAACTGCACCTGCAGCTCCAGCGGCTTTCCCACAAGCAAGAGGCCGAGAACCAGAGCAGGGAGGCCAGTGTCTGGCAGCAATCTTTTGGCCGCGCCCAAGGAGGCAGTAATAGCAGAGGAGATACACCGAGCTGGCACGGACCTAGAAATCTTGCACGTGGGCTGGAAGGGCAGAGACAAGGCAGGGCTGGGGGGTTGTGAGACAAGCCGCGCTAAGAGCCGGGCCTGATTTCTTGATTCAGAGGAGTCCAGAAAACTGAGGCTCTCCGTAAGCCAGGGGTTGTTCTTGGCAGGCAGCCGAGGGATGTGGAGGAAGGCCTGCGATAGCGCCAACGCCTCAATTACCGCCTGGGGATGAGACGAGGGTTCACTTAGTGGTGTCTTGGTTCCTAAGACCATCGAAAATATGTCTTTTCCGGTGGTCTTAGGCGACCTCTGTGAAAGGATTGTTCGACCCCCAAAGGGGTTGCGACCCACAGTTGAGAACTGCTGGTCTAGTCTCTTCTTTAAAACCTTCAGTGATGGAGCACCCATGATTTCTGGAGGCCAGCTATTCCACTGGTTAATTGTCCTCACTGTTAGGAAGTTTATCCTTAATTACAGATTGCGTCTCTCTTTGATTATTTTCCAACCATTGTTTCTTTTCCTGTCCTCCAATGCTTTGTAGAATAATTTAACCCCTTCTTTTTGTGGCACTCCCTCAAGTACTGGAAAACTGTTATCATGTCCCCCCCACAATTCTTCTTTTCCTTAGACTAACCAAACCCAAATAGCAATAGCAATAGCAATAGCAGTAGACTTATATACCGCTTCATAGGCCTTTCAGGCCTCTCTAAGCGGTTTACAGAGAGTCAGCATATTGCCCCCAACAATCTGGGTCCTCATTTTACCCACCTCGGAAGGATGGAAGGCTGAGTCAACCCTGAGCCGGTGAGATTTGAACCGCTGACCTGCTGATCTAGCAGTAGCCTGCAGTGCTGCATTTAACCACTGCGCCACCTTGGCTCATATCCTGCAGCCGTTCTTCATGTTTTGGTATCCAGGCCTTTAATCGTCTTAGTTGTTGTTCTCTGAACTTTTGCCAAAGTCTCAACATCTCTTTTGTAGTATGGCGACCAAAATTGGTTGCAGTATTCCAGATGTGATCTTATTAGGGTTTTATAAAGTGGTACTAATAAGGGATACAAATATAGGATCAATAAATTCATCATTACTGTGATGCTATAGAATGTTATTTGCTATGGGACACTATTTGAGCTGTACATTTTATGTCATATCCACGTATATTGTGATGCATAATATGATACATAATCCTTGGGATTATGTTTCTGAGTTTCACTGGAGGAAATGATTTTATACTACTCAGGTAAGATATGGATGGATTGTACCACCCACCTCCTCTTACTTAGGAGACACCTGACTACTGCAAACACTGATGCATTCCTTAATCATAGTGAAAATGTATTTCAGAACAATGTGGAGGTGTTATGGAATGATAATTTACAGTTACTGGTCATCACTGTTAAGAATATAGAAGAGGATGGCCATAGGAAGTTAAACATAATGCTGCTCAAATGAAGGGGGGAAAAGATAGCATTTGATAGATTTCAACAATCTGGATGAATTTCAGTATTTTGCAGGTGTCCATTATATTTGCTGGATTGCTGAGTATTTATGAAACAAGATGTTATTGCTAGACCCACACACTTCTACTCCAGAGGGAGTACTTCCATAGACATAATAATTAGTCCTTTACAAATAAATGTTTTAAATGTACATGTGTAGGAGAAGACCAGACAAAGTCTGAAGATGGAGTCAAGAGAGGAATTAACCTGAACTCATTACGTTCCCACGGGGGATCCAAGTCCAGCCACCTCCCCTTGAATTCTGTACTACTTATTCCTATCTAGCACAATGTAGTGCTGGCAGTTAGTTTACTAGATTCTTATGTACAGGCATGAGCAATAAATCATCTTAGCTGAAACTTAACATGTAGTTCTGATTCTTTGTGCCTGACACGCATAGTGTGACAATTTGAAAATTTGTATTATGAATTTTATTATTATAGAGAGGCCCTAACAAGAAAAAAAAAGGGTACTTGAATTGCTACACCATTTCTATGGAGTCAAAAACATAAAGGGGTTCCCAGGTGAGTGCTAGTTTTGTGAACTCTGTCATATGCCCCATCTTCATCAATTTTGCCATAGTGCCCAATAATAATGCTTCACATATCCAAAGAAAGACTGTCCTAAAGTTACTATGGGGAGAATGAAATATATTAAGTACAAATTGCTTTCACATTCTACGTCTGCCTCCAAAGACACATATGATTGGAATGAATCATATTAAAATTTATTCTAAAATTAACATACGATATGACACATGTAAAACATGCAAGCAACATTACAAAAATATTGAAATCATGGAAGGCTATTTATGTTTTTAGAAACTACAAAAGTATGTGAGAAAGAAAAAGTACGTGTAAGAAACATTGCTAATAACTTCGAATGTTCTCAAAAAATAATCAGGAAATACCACTTTATAATGCCTTGGTAAGGCTACACTTGGAACACTGAATCCAATTTTGGTCACGATGATGTAAAAAAGATATTGAGACTCTAGAAAGAGCGCAGAGAAGAGCAACAAAGATGATTAGTGTTACGTACGGATGTACATTGTTAACTTTACATGTTTTCACATGCTCACCGGAGATTGATTGCCCAAACCCCAGGAAGTTTAAACTACTGTCATTGGCCAGCTGGTCTGCCGGAACTCCTTAAAAGATGAGCTCCAGCAGTCCAGCCGCCAGAGTACAGTCACTTAATCTTGCAATAAAAAGTGCTGAAACTCACTTGCACCTCTCGCCTGCTGCTTCTCGCTGATCTAACACTGGCAACAAAAGACAAAGGGACCTGAGAACCCTCATTGGACAAGCAACCATTTTGCACAAGGACCAAGACCCTGCACCACAGCACGAGATGGCATCACAAGCATCCCCTGCACCAGTGATCTTTGACCCGCAGACGGAGGACTGGCACACATACATGGGGCGATTCCAGATGTTCCTGGAAGCCAACGGCTACCAGGACCAGCCAGACAATAGGAAGCAGGCATTATTCCTAACTTACTGCAGAATGAAAATCTATAAGATGGCATAGACGATGATTGCCTCAGCAGGCATAGCAACCCTACAATTCGCCCTGGAAGACCACTATGTGCCATCAGCCATCCCCATGGTGAGCCGAAACAAGTTTTACCATTGGCGCCAACAGGAAGGAAAGACGGTGAATGATTTCGTGGCCAGCCTCCAAGAAATCGCAACCCGGTGCGAATTCATCAACCCAGAAGAAATTATGAAGGACCAGATCATCCTAGAAATGAGAGACCTCTCCTTGCAAAAGAAACTGCTAATCAGAAGGGGAGTCTCATTCAAGGACATGGTCGAGGAAGCCAGGGCAGCTGTGTCATCGGATAACTCGGCAGCACACATAAAGAAAACCAGTGGGGTATATCAAACATTCATGGAACCCGACTGGGCACCTGAAGTTCTGGAGTACGACGATGAAGAGGACGATGCCAATGCCATCAACTGTGTGTACCCAGAGAGGAGACAGCCCACCTCACCCCATCCAAGACCCACGGCTCCACAGGGGAGACAAAACAACCCACGGCCCGGCCAACAGTGGAATAGTCGAAGAAAGGAACAGTACCAAGCCCAGAGGGAGATCCATTACAACACTGTGGGCCACTCAGATGCCTACAAAAGGAAAATGTTCCATGCCACGGAAGGGGGACCATACCATTGAAGGGGGACCATGCAAGATGGAGCTGGACACAGGACCATATTTTACAGCCATGTCCTGGCAGACCATTAAGAAATTGAACCCGACAGCTAGCAAGAACCTCCTCAAATCACCAAACATCCTGCTCAACAATTACCAGGGGAACCAGATCCAAGTCCTAGAAAAAATGGAAGTTGAGGTAGTGTTCCATGAATTCCAGGGCCGTCTACCTCTCATGGTTGTAGTCAGCCACCGACCATCCCTACTGGGGAAGGAATGGTTCAAGCCCCTGAGGCTAGACATCACCGGCCTGCATCGACCCCCAACCCCCAACCTGGATTGGCTACTGGCAGAGTTCATGGACATCGTCGACAGGGGCCTAGGTAAATAAATGGAGAAGCCCATTATAACCCCCATCAGGCTCAAACCCCAAAGGGTCCCCTTTGCTCTACGGCCCAAGGTGGATGAGCAATTGGATAAAATAATTGCCCAAGGAATCCTTGTGCCGACCGACCACGGGGTATGGGAAACCCCAATAGTCACCCCCAGGAAGCCAGATGGTTCTGTCCACCTCTGCGCAGATTACAAGTGTACACTGAATAAGACCTTACAGCAAAGTGTGTACTCGGTGCCAGTTGTGCAACATCTGTTGCATTCCCTAAGAAGCAGGAAAATATTCGCCAAACTGGACCTGGCTCAGGCATACCAACAATTGCCTGTGGAAAAAGCCACCACAGAAGCACAGATGATTGTGACCCACAGGGGGGCTTTCAGATGTACCAGACTGCAGTTTGGAGTCAACGTAGCCCCAGGACAGTTTCAATGTTTAATGGAGCAGCTCCTGCAAGGAATCCCGGGGATGGTGCCATACTTTGACGATGAATTCATCTTGGAGGACTCCATAGAGCAGCTAATGGAATCCATTCACAAGACTTTGGGGAGGTTCAAGGAGAAGGGACTTAAAGTGAACCCAAAGAAATGTAAAATTGGCATGAGGAAGGTAGAGTTCCTGGGATACCTCATAGATGGATCTGGCATCCACCTCACCGACAGCAAAGTAAAGACCATTGGAAATGCCCCCACCCCAAAAAACAAGACAGAGCTCTAAGCCTTATTAGGACTATTGAATTTTTATAGTATGTTTTTATAACAGAAGGCCACCATTGCTGAGCCACTGCACAAGCTCCTGGGAAAGACAGCACTGTGGACCTGGGAACAGAAGGAAGTAGGAAAGGGACCATGGTCATGCATCCACATCAACTTTACCAGTGGAAGGGCAGACATTCCTGATTGTGGTGGATGCTTACTCCAAATGGCGGGAGGTTGTCATCATGCAATCAACCACAAAAGAAGCCACCATCAGAGCTCTCCAGAAACTTTTCATGACCCACAGCCTACCCAACACCCTGGTCTCCAACAACGGCCCACAACTGACCATCAAGATGATGGAGGCATTTCTCACAGAGCAAGGGATCCGGCGAACACTGGACAAGCCGAGTGAATAGTGAGGCTTACAAAAGAAACCCTCCCCCAAATGGGACCTAAAGCTGGCAGGAAAAGTTTGACCAATTCCTTTTCACCCAACACATCACACACACACACATGCAACGACCAACAAAAGCCCAGCAGAGCTGTTGATCAGGAGAAGACTGAGGTCCAGACTTGACCAGTACCACCCGGATTACCTTCCAGAGAACCCCCTGGATTCTCCTCAACTAACCCGGAAGTTCAGCATAAATGACCAAGCATTTGCCCACAACTACATTGGGTGCCCGACTTGGCTGGCGGGCTGAATCGTGGCCGTCACCGGGCTGAAGTCGTATTGGGTGGAGCTAGAGGATATATGAATCTGGAGGAGGCACATTGACCAGCTCTGACACCACCTGGGGGATGCTGAACTGAGGAACCAGGGCAATTGGACCATACCCGCCAGCTCAGAACAACTCCCGGAGAACCCCAGGTCTCCCCACCAAGCATGCTCAACCGGCAGCCAGGAAGCAGATGGGCAGGAACCAGCCCCACCAAGCCAAGAAATCAAGGGACGACCACGTAGCTGCGTCCAAAGCCATCCCAAGAAGAAATGGCATCTCAGGAGCCAAAGAAACCAGGCTGGAGCTTGACTTGCAGGCTGAGGAGCTCCAAAAGGGTTCTTCCCAGGCAGCCAGAGGAACAGCAGGCTTGACCGCACCGGCCGAGCTCCCAAGGACAAGTGATCTGCGCAGGTCAAGTAGGAGACCAGCACATTCCGCCTACCTGAAAGACTACATCACCTATGTAGGTCGGGGATTGGACATTGTTCATTCTAGGAGGGGAGGGGTGTTACGTACTGACGTACATTGTTAAATTTACATGTTTTCACATGCTCACCGGGGATTGGTTGCCCAAACCCCAGGAAGTTTAAACAACTGTCATTGGCCAGCTGATTTGCCAAAGCTCCTTAAAAAGGTGACCTTCAGCAGCCCAGCTGGGAGGGCACAGTCACTTACTATTGCAATAAAAAGTGCGGAAGCTCACTTGTGTCTCTCGCCTGCTGCTTCTCACCGATCTAACTATTAGGGGACTGGAAGCTAAAACATATGAAGAATTGTTACAGGAACTGGGTATGTCTAGTTTAATGAAAAGAAGGACTAGGGGAGACAGATAGCAGTGTTCCAATATCTCAGGGGCTGCCACAAAGAAGAGGGAGCGAAGCTATTCTCCAAAGCACCCGAGAGCAGGACAAGAAGCAATGGATGGAAAATAATCAAGGAAAGAAGCAATTTAGAACTAAGGAGAAATTTCCTGACAGAACAATTAATCAGGGGAACAACTTTTCTCCAGAAGTTGTGAATGCTCTGACACTGGAAGTTTTTTAAGAAGATGTTGGATAACCATTCGGCTGAAGTCATGAAGGGTTTCCTGCCTAAGCAGGGGGTTGGACTAGAAGACCTTCAAGTTCCCTTCCAACTCTGTTATTCTATTCTAAGTGTCAACATACTTAATTATGACTATGTCAGGGACTTTCTGAAGATAAAGGATGACAGTGTCCCCATAATGGGATGGGAATAACAGCGTGGTGTGAAAATATTTACAAATCCAAAGTTTACAGGATATGCTTTCATTCAGCGTGACCCGACAAAAGCGCGATGTCAAAAGCGCGCCGACAACAGCGCGCCGACAACAGCGCGCCGACAACAGCGCGCCGACAACAGTGTGCAAACAGAAGCGCGATTTAATTTAAGGTAAGATTTACGGTTAGGTTTAGGGTTAGGTTTAGGGTTAGGTTTAGGGTTAGGTTTAGGGTTAGGTTTAGGGTTAGGGTTAGGGTTAGGGTTAGGGTTAGGGTTAGGGTTAGGGTTAGGGTTAGGGTTAGGGTTAGGGTTAGGGTTAGGGTTAGGGTCACGTTACAGCGTGCTTCTGTTGGCGCGCTTTTGTCAGCGCGCTTTAGGGCTAATTCATCGCTCATTCATCATGCGGTTTTGTCACCGCGCTTTAGACACCGCGGTTTAGTCAGGCGCGTTTTTGTTGTGCGTGCATTTGTGGTGGAACCTTCATTCAGCACAGTTACAGGAGATAATGCTGGATATCTGGTGCTGAGATATGTGACCATGAAAGGTCCAACTTTCATGCAAGTGGAGCTTTAGGATTTGATTTATTGACAACTTCTGTTTTTTATGCTATAATTTAAACAGATTATCCAACAGCTATGAGTTTTCAGGAAAGTGAGGGGTGTTTCCCCCTTTTTCAACACAGAGGCCGATCAAAATTATGAGGGACGAGTTTTTGACACC
Organism: Thamnophis sirtalis; assembly: GCF_051295495.1. Classification (NCBI taxonomy): domain Eukaryota; kingdom Metazoa; phylum Chordata; class Lepidosauria; order Squamata; family Natricidae; genus Thamnophis; species Thamnophis sirtalis. The sequence goes on along the minus strand of NW_028261384.1, from coordinate 106,108,060 downwards.
ATGATGCCTGAGTTTTTTGAAGTGGCAATCTGCTAAATTGGGCATATCATTTAAACTGAAAGGAGCCTTCGCTCATGGTTGCAAACAACACATAGGTATTGAGGGAGACTTGTACATGTTTTAGGAAACAGGTGATGTCAATGACAAAGCGTGAGTTTCTCATGGGGATGTTGTTGTGGAGTATGAAATTCATTGTACTGAGCCCTTTCAGTGTATTACACTAGTATCTATCTGCATGGCCTAGTTCCATTTCATGTATCTGAGAAAAAATACAATTGCATTAGCACCTTTAGATGGCTACCACTGAACCGAGAAAAGGTATTCTGCAGCGTCTATACTATAGTTGATGTATACAGTGCACAGTGAGAATGTGAATATTCAGCATGGCCTGCGGGGCAGTACAAAGCGAAGAGGAGCTCTCTCTCCCTCCCTCTCCCCACAGCCTTTGAATATAATGTTTTTTTCTATTATGGATGCCCTATCTGCTCCTATGTAAAGGGCTTCCACAAAACAGGAAATCCTCGTTTAATGTTTGCCTCATTTAGTGATCATTTGATGTTACAACAGTGTAAAAAATACAGCTTTGCAACCAATCCTCACATTTGAGAACATCACAACCTCCCAAGGTCATGTCATTACTATTTGGGCACTTTGCAACCAGCACACGTTTACAATTGTCACATCATCTCACATGTTTGCCATTTGTTTGTGTGTCACAACTGGCTTCCAACAAACAGAATTAATGGAGAACGTGAAAGTGAAATTGCAAATCACGGTCACATGATGTTCCACTTAATGACAGAAGTATTTCAGAATGCAAATAAGGTTAAGTCTCATATTGAAATGAACTCAGCTAGCCTGCTAAATTCTTTTTTTAAACTTTCTATGGGAAAGGTTTGGGCTTACCTCACTACCAACCTGACAATATTGATAGTTACAAAATCTGAAGAATAGTTGAAATATCCATTTAAACTTACAGAAGTTACTTCATAAAAGTTCTTTGACATGTTAATAGTATTTTATTGTGGTTTGAAAACTGTCAGGGAACATATTTTGTTATATAACAGCAAACTTTCCCATTTAGGCTTGCTGTGTTTAGTTGTTTTTGTTCACATTTATACTAAAGCATTTTCATCAAAAGTAAACATGGTGAAAATAAAAAGTAAAAAAAGAATCTTCCCTTATCTGTTTTAAAACTTTCTTAAATCTTCTTTGTTAAGCCTTCTGCAAAAAAATTCTTTAATCTTTAAATCAATGGTCCCTTTCGTTGCTTTTTTTGTAATCCCCAAATAAAGTTTAATTTACCATAAGGAAACTTGTAGTTGTTGTTAAAATATATTTATATATCTGTAGATTAATTACCTCCCAAAGTGATTAAGAAATGGGAAGCCACTGACAATTGAACTGGCTTTTTTTATTCAAGGTTTTGGAAGATATGAATTTTGGAGTGAATTTTATAAACTGGGCAACAGTGACATGTTGCTGTTGCGGTGGTGAGGCACTGACACAGGGGTTTCAAATTTTTTTAAACTTGTGGACTTCAACTCCCAGAATTCCACAGCCAGGCATGCTCAGTTCCAATTTAAAGCGACAGCATTTGTTTTTCTCCTTTGTGAAAAAGTTTTCCTTCATTCTTTTTCTTCTCCCTACCCCTCCTTTCCCCCTCCCTCCCTCTCTCCCCCCCTCTCTCAAACAGACACAGAGAGAGAGAGAGAAGTTGCATCCCTCTCTCACTCACTCACTCTCAAACAAACACAAACACAGAAGTTGGATTGGATATATTTTCCAATGGCTTGAAAGCAGCTCCTCTGCCATAACCCCCCCCCCCATTCCCCTGCTGCCTTCCGATCCGAGCCTTTGATTGCAGGTGGAGTCACGTTGTCTTTTAAAACTTGTAATCAGTGAAGCTGGGCTTATATACTTTTATCCAGGGGTGTGTGTGTGTGTGTGTGTGTGTGTGTGTGTGTGTGTGTGTGTGTGTTTTGAAAAGGCACCGTGGCTCTGCATTCAATCAAACTTTTTGAATTCCTCCCCCTTCCTCAGACCCACACACGTACCTTTTCCAGCTGTTTCAGAGAGGATTTCAACTCTGCTCTTGCCTGCCATCATGAAAAGAAAAAAAAATGTAAAAGGAAAAAGGCATGAGTTCTGAGGTCAGGCTGAGCTAGTTGCTGCCAGAGTCACCATGTGGATGATTCTGCTTAACTGTTTAAAAAACGCCCTCTACAGGAGGCAGGAGAACGACGTGCCACATCTACGTCAGGAATTTTTCGGCTTTTAACCCTTGCTTAGCTCTGCTCATAACGTGATCATAAAGTCAGACAAGATGATGCACCTCATTTTCCTGCCGCCTCCCGTAGAGGGCACTTTTTTAGAGGCTTTTTTAAACAGTTAAGCACTAAGCAGAGTCATCCATGGTGATTCTGGCAGCAACTAGCTCAGCCTGACCTCAGCTCTTGCCCTTTTCCTTTTACATATTTTTTTCTTTTCATGATGACAGTGGTGAGGCTCTGCCTCCCCTGACTGCATGTCCCTGCTGGGCAAATTGATTTTACACTTTATAAAAGAACAAATAATTGTTAAAGATGATCTAACAAAACTCTGTGATATTTTTTTTAAAAAGGAATAAAATAGGGACTTCTACTGCTTCCTCTGTAATTGTTTTGGTTCTTGAAATACTGAATATAGATATAAGATGAGATGAGAGATGTAAGACAAGAAGAGTGGGACTAAAGATTAAAATAGAAACTTGTAAATTAATGACTTTTGCAGATGATTTGGTGTTGGTTCTGAAAGATCCCTCAAGGGAATTGAAATAGTAAAATTGAAATAATATTATAAAATAATATTAATAGGCAAATTAAAAGTTAGCAGGTTTCAATTTAATAAATAGAAGATGAAGATATTAACAAAAATATGAAAATAGAAGCTCAACAGAATTGATGAATAAAGCAAGTTTTAAGATTGAGAAGAAGGCAAAATATTTGGATATTACTATAACAAATATGAATTTTATGTTATTTCAAAAATGTGCAGTTTGTACTTTCATTCTTTTGTATGCTGAATGGATCATTCGCTTTTAACAAACAAATTGTGATGTCTTACTAACAAATAGCGAACATGATGGTACTATGCCGTCTTAAAATATTTACAATTGTTGGCAACTTTTGTATATAAACCTGCCTAATAAATTTCCATATATTAAGTTCATGGAAGCTCTCCCATTGCTTTTAAAAATCATGTGTTCTTTTCACCAAATAAAATTAATTTAGCAATAATAAATGATCTGACTAAATGTAGAAATAATACATGATATCCGCAGTCTGTAAATGTAATTGGATATAAAAAATAAGATAAACAATCCATGCATTACAGAAATATCAGCATTACAGTATTCTCTTTTTCCAAAATCTTTCAGTCACTCTCTATCCCACGTATCTAGTTTATTTCTCTGCCACTGTGACCAGATACAGATTTTCACATTAACTTAGCAGATCAAGTCTTCTAACACACATTATTTCAAGTTTCTCAAGGTGTTGCCCACAAATCTATGCTTATCTTTTGGGAGACTTGGTAGTTGCAACCCCCAAAGCCTATAGACAGAGAGTAAATCTGTTCCCCTGATTGGTTGAATATTTGCACTAGGGAAAAAAAGACAAGTAGAAAAGCAAAAATTTAGCCACCTAACACTTCTTTTGCCAAGATATTAAGAATGGTATGCAGCAACTGGGGGCTGTTAAGGGTGCTATAAAGACCAGACCAAAATAGGGAAATTTATCTTATGCAGTGCTAATAATGACCTGGTGGGAGCAACAGCAGAAATAGCCCAGAATATTTTAAAAATAAGTCTTCTTCTGAACAATTCTAGACATTAAAGCAAAGCATTGCTAAAACGTTGAGAAATGGAAGATTATCTAACTTTTTTTTTAAAAAAAAGAAAACAATTAAGTGGTCAAAAGACTTTATCAGACCTTAACTATGTGATAATATTCCAATGCTGACAAGTCTATTTGAGACACAGATTTGTGCATTTTGTCGAGAGTATTCATCTGGTACTATGTTGTCAGAGATTTTAAAAAATGCATTGTGGAACATCTACGATTGGGAGTATGGCTGTTAATAGGTCAGATGTTCTTCAAAGAGCAGGTTTCTTTGGGGATGAAAAGGTAAAACTTTACAATTCTGCCTTGTAGAAGTTTCTAAGAGTAACTAGACAAAAAACGAGAAAGAAAACTAAATATCTTTTATCACTTAAAGGAGCCTTGGTATCCTCAACCAGCATCATCACTGCTGGAACATCATGACAAAACACCAATCCAAGAGGCCCTAATTGTCATAAGCACACATTATGGGAGAAATGTCAGATATTTGTGGGACAAAATTAAGCAACAACATAGCATTTTAGTTTGAGACTATCACAATGCTAATATTTGAACTTGGTGAATATTTAAATTTGACGCAGTATGATTCCTTTGCTGAGAAGAGAGAACCTAAAGGTTTTAATGAATTTATGAATGCCCATAAATGAAAAAGAAAGCTCCAAAGAGAACTGGAAACAAAAAAACACAAATTGTGTCTGTAACTCTTAAAGCTGATGCTGTGTTTGGACCATTTAGTTACAGCTCTTTCTAATCTAAGTCCATAAGCTTGTCAAGTTTGGTGATTGGCTCAAAAACCCAAATATTTTCATTTGGCAATAAGACATAGAGTACATTGATAGGCTATCTGAGGACACAATTGTTCCTGTATAGTACTTTTTACATACTTTCTTGTTATTTAGTCATCTTTCTAATAAAGGAGTATATCTATATAATCCTTTGAAATGAAATGAGGGGTCATTGGTGTTTTCTGAATTTGGTTGTTTTCTTGCAGACATTTCATTGCTCAAACTAGGCAACAGTATGAGTGCTAGTCAAGAACTAAACATCTGCAAGAAAATAATCAAGCTCAGAGAGCACTAACGGCCCCTCTTAGGCATGTTTATTTTCAGAGTACAACTTCAAGTATCTCTTGATGGGGCATATTGATTAGATGCATTCTGCAGAAAAACATACCACTTCTGGCCATAAGTCTTCTTATGGTTGCCATTGGTGAAATGTCTGCTTCACAATCTGTTGTTCTAAAATAGTGTTTCCTGACCTTGGCAACGAAGATGTTGGGACCTCAAATCCCAGAATTCCCCAGAAAGCATAATGGTTAGGGAATTCTGAGAATTGAAGCCCAGACATCTTAAAAATGACAAGGTTGGGAAACACTGCTATAAATCCTTTACTATGATTCCAGGAAACACAGTGCTTTCCAAAATGGGAGACACACGCTTGACCTGATTTTTGTCTCTGGGCAGTGGATGAATGATCTAGATTTGGGGATATTTCTATCCAACCCTTGTCATGGTCAGATCATTTCCTCATCAGGCTTGACTTCCATACTGCTACCCCTCACTGCAGGGAGGTGGAACTGACTAGATGGTTCTGCCTCAGGCGCCTGATGGACCCTGAAAAGTTCCTGATGGAGTTTGGGACTTTTCCCGAATCCCTTGCTCACAACTCGACTGAAGCCCTAGTGGAAGCCTGGGATAGGGCTGCCACTGGGGCTTTGGATCGTGTTTGCGGCCTCTGACCCAGTAGCTGGGTAGTTTCCTGGTTTATCAAGGAGCTCTGGGAGATGAAATAGCAATAGCAATAGCAATAGCAGTAGACTTATATACCGCTTCATAGGCCTTTCAGGCCTCTCTAAGCGGTTTACAGAGAGTCAGCATATTGCCCCCAACAATCTGGGTCCTCATTTTACCCACCTCGGAAGGATGGAAGGCTGAGTCAACCCTGAGCCGGTGAGATTTGAACCGCTGACCTGCTGATCTAGCAGTAGCCTGCAGTGCTGCATTTAACCACTGCGCCACCTTGGCTCGAAAATGCTGGAAAAGATGCCTAGAGAGTGGTTGGAGGGCCAGCCGGTCCGAATCAGATCAAACACTAGTAAGAATTCATATTAAATCCTACTTAGTGGAAATAAAAGTGGCAAAACGACAACATTTTTCTGCTCTTAGACTCAGATAACTGCCCAGCCGCCCTGTTTAGGGTGACCCGCTCCTTACTTAACCACGGAACTGGGGAAGATCCCTTGCAGGGTAGGTCTGAGGAATTTGTTCAGTATCTGCAGGATAAAATCGCTCAGATCTGGACAGGCTTGGACTCTGACTGGGTAGATTCAGGCGAGTCGATGAGGATGAATCTTGTGGAGACCATCTGGGATGAGTTTGACCCTGTGACCCCCGAGGGCATGGACAGGATTATGTGGAGACTCAGTGCTGCCACTTGTGTGCTGGACCCGTGTCCCTCTTAGTTAGTCTCGGCTTCCCGGGAGGTGTCACGAGGCTGGCTCCAGGCGATTACCAAAGCTTCATTGAGAGAGGGGTTCTTTCCCACCGCCTTGAAGGAGGCGGTGGTGAGGCCCCTCCTTAAGAAGCCTTCCCTGGACCCAGCTTCTTTAGCCAACTATCGTCCAGTCTCCAACCTTCACTTTGCAGCAAAGGTTGTCAAGAGTGCGGTAGCATGTCAGCTTCCCCAGTACCTGGATGAAGCTGTCTACCTGGATCCATTTCAGTCGGGTTTCAGGCCCGGAGACAGCACGGAGACAGCATTGGTCGCGTTGGTCGATGATCTCTGGTGGGCCCAGGACAGGGGCTGCTCCTCTGTCCTGCTCCTATTAGACCTCTCAGTGGCTTTCGATACCACCAACCATAGTATCCTACTGCGACGACTCGGGGGTTGGGAGTGGGGGGCACTGTTTTATGATGGTTCTCCTCCTACCTGTCAGATCAGTCACAGTTTGTGTTGACTTGAGGGCAGGGATCAACCCCGAGGCGCGTCACTTGTGGGGTGCCCAGGGGTTGGTTCTCTCACCCCTCCTGTTCAACATATATATGAAACCACTGGGTGAGATCATCCATGGTTTTGGGGTACGGTATCATCAATATGCTGATGATACCCAACTTTTCATCTCTATTCCAAACCACCCAAACGATGCCCTCGATGTGATGTCCTGATGCCTGGAGGCTGTGCGGATCTGGATGGGGAGGAACAGGCTCAAGCTCAATCCCTCCAAGACTGAATGACTGTGGTTTCCGTCATCCCGATTTGTACATTTTGTTCAATCTTTAATGATAGGGGGAAAAATTTTAGCCCCCTCAGAGAGGGCCCACAATCTGGGCATCCTCCTGGATACTCAGCTTAGTTTAGAAGAAAACCTGATGGCCGTGACCAGGGGGATCTTTTACCAGGTTCACCTGGTATGTCAGTTGTGCCCCTTCCTAGATCGGGATGCTCTGTGCACAGTCACTCATGCCCTTGTCCTTTCTCGCCTGAACTACTGTAATGCTCTCTACATGGAGCTGCCTTTGAAGAGCACCCGGAGGCTTCAACTGGTCCAGAATGTGGCTGCGCAAGTTATCATGAGGGCACCTAGGTGCTCCCATGTTGCACCACTTTTAGGCAGCCTGCACTGGTTGCCGGTTGTCTTCCAGGTGCGATTCAAGGTACTAATGAAAGCGCTCCATGGCTTAGGCCCAGGATACCTGCGAGACCATCTACTGCCACCTGTAATCTCCCACCATCCAGTGTGATCCCACAGAGTTGGCCTCCTCAGGGTGCTGTCGGCCAGACAGTGTCGACTAGTGACTCCCAGGGGGAGAGCCTTCTCTGTGGGAGCGCCTTCCCTCTGGAATGAGCTGTCCCCGGAGCCTCGTATAATCCCCGACCTCCGGTCCTTCCGACACGCCCTAAAAAGTTGGCTTTTCCAGCAAGCCAGCCTGGCCTGAACAAAACAAAATAAATTATTGATTATTGTTAATTTTAATTGAATATTTTTCTTAATTGGGTTTGTTTTGGATATTCTATTTATTTATTTTTTAACTTTTGTAATATGTGTTTTTTTAATGTTGTACGCCACCCCGAGTCCTTGGGAGAAGGGCAGCATACAAATCCAATAAACCAAACCAAACCACAAAGCCTTTCATAAGAATTTTTAAAATGTCCATATCTTGGAGGAAGGGAACCAACTATTGGTCACATTTGAGGATGTATTTTTGCAGCTAAATCAACATTTTTTAAAAGAGATTAACTTCTTGGAACATATGAAACAAATTGGAATTCTAAAGAACAAGCAGCTGCAGCATATCCATGTCCTCTGTTAATCAAAAATATATATTCCTTGTTTGACTGATTTCAATTTGATTTTTAAAGATTATATTTTTAAAAAGACTGCATTTGGGAAGAGATTGTGCAAATCTAATCTTAGATCAGAGATTGCCATTTCTAAGCAGGAAATAATGCTCAGGGACCCTTGATAAAAGCTCAAAAAGCAATACAGAGTGCATCCATGATGAATCTCCTCTTGATTCATTAATAGCAATCTGACTTATATATCTTCACCCAACAGTTGTACTCCCCATATGCATTTCCTTACAAAAGGCCCTGCTCATAATTAAGCTGAATAGGCTTTGCTGGGATATGTTTGCTACCATAGTTCAGGGCTCAAAAATTAACACTGAAGTGCTTGAAATTGGAAAGGTTTCTCCCATAATTGCCACTAACGGCTGCGTTGTCCACAAATTTAGGCAACTGATCCAGAAATAGGTTTCCTTAATTGCACTCAAAACTGACTGCAGAAATACTATAGACCAGTGTTTTTCAACTTCCACAAGTTTAAAGGTAAAGGTTCCCCTTGCTAGTCATTCCCAACTGTAGGGGGTAGTACTCATCTCTGTTTCAAAGCCGAAGAGCCAGCACTGTCCGAAAATGTCTCTATAGTCAGGTGGCTGGCATGACTAAACACCAAAGGCACACAGAACACTGTTATCTTCCCACCAAAGGTGATCGTATTTTTCTATTTGCCTTTTAAAAATGCTTTCAAACTGCTAGGTTGGCAGAAGCTGAGACAAGTAACGGGAGCTCACTCCATTACACGACGCTAGGGATTCAAACTGCCAACCTTTCTTTTTTTATATATAAATGTGTTTTTTATTTTCCATTTTCATTTTCGTACAGTCACATATATACTGTGCATAACCGGGGCCATATAACATTAAACAATAAACACAGCCATTCCTCTTATCAGCAGTACCCCCCAAGATAAAAACCCAATGTACCTCTTCGACCCTCCATACACCCTTTCTTTCGCCCCCCTCCAACTTTCCATCTTCCCTCCATCATTCCCCTCTACCCTACTTCCCCTCCCCCTCTACCACTCCTCTCTCCCGATACACTCCCTCCCTTCCTTCTCCCCCTCCCTCCAGTCCTCTCTCCCACCCTCTCTACCCCTCTTTCTTCTATCCCTCTACTCCTCCCTTCGGTGTATTTCTACAATCTATTAATATATTCAGCTTGTCCTATTTTTACAGTGGAATTAAAGAGCAACAGTATACAAGTGCAGTCACGTTACCTTAAAATCTAACACATACTATGTATCCCCCCTCCCCCCTAACACCCCACCTCCCTTCCCCCTTTTCCTCCCTTCCCCCCTGCCAACCTTTCTGATTAACAAGTTCAGTGTCTTAGCCACGGAGCCACCGCGTCCCTTTCCACAAGTTTAAGCTGGGCAAATTTCAACTCCCAGAATTCCCCCAACCAGGATGCTGACTTGGGGAATTCTGGGAATTGATGTCTGCCCAGCTTCTCAACCACAGAAGTTGAGAAACATAACTGTAGATCTTCTTTGTAACACTGGAAAGGAGAGGCTTTGAATGTCAATAAAGATTTTATGCGGCCCAAGTGCACCAATAGTAGTCATTTCATATATTTTACAAAGTGACAACTTACTAATAGTTGAAGTTCTCACTGCTTTCCTTTACCAGACAAAATTCATTTCTGCTTCTATGATTTTAATTTTCACATCAAGCTTTTTAATCAGCAGCTTGTCTTGAAAGCACGGATTGCCACGCAAATGGCTCTAACAGATCGTATTCACATCTACCAGCTTTAGCCAGTCTTGCTGTAGCCTTAAAAGTGGAGTTGCTAGCCACCATCAGCAAAATACATTCCCTGTGAGGAGACTCATCTTTAAAAAAAACTGTAAACAGTGCATCACCCATAAATATTGTGAAATGGTTCAGTCATAGCTCTATAGGAATGTTTGGAGGGGTTTTATGATGAGGCAATCCACCACCACAATGTCCAACAGATTAAATTCTATTGAATAGTTGATCAAAACTGCCCTTGAATCTTGTCAATATTTGTACTGTCAGACTTTACAATTTTGCAATCAAACTACAACAGAGGATTGTTTAAATCCATGTAATTTTTGCTTTGGCTTGTGATGCAAATTTCAGAGGGCTTTGGACAATAATCCAAAGGTAGGAATTTCAAGATACACCATTTCAATATTTATTCATTTGACTGCCAACTGAAAAAGATCCCTTTCGGATGCTTTAAAAGCCTCCTGGATACATACCATTAAATTAAATTATGTCCTGCTTGCCAGAGATTCCTCTTCCAATGTCACCTTCTTGTATTAGGTTACTTTCACAACCTACCTCTCTTAAACTGGGCCTGAAAAACCACATACCTAACACTTCCTGACTATGGTCATTCCCATGTTTCTCTCCCCATCTTCAACCACCCAGGACATGAAGCACCAGGGTACATGCAGACTTCTCAAGCAGTTAATGGTTTCAAGGCCTTTCCTCAGAAAAGCCATTGCTTTTCTAAAAATAAAAAAAAAACTCCACCGAACAATCCTTTTAAGTCTGCCCTGTACAGGTTGGAGGTTCCTCCAAAGCTCTTGAGACTATTACCATTCGTGCCCTTGCAGCCATTATCAGCTATTACCAGCTTGTACTCGCGTGAAATGTTGAAGGCTCCCATGCTCTTGGATTATAACCATCATTCACTTTTCCGTGGCCTGAAATACTTAACAACCACCTTTCTGTGATTAAAAAAAACAGATGTTTCTTTTGATTGGTTTGGAATTCAGCACTAACGGAATCAACGTAATGTTTGCTCCCTGAATTATAATTAATCTTAGCATACATTATGTAATAAAATCGCTGTTCTGTCCTCACACAGATACTCAAAACAGTAACCGCACAATAAAACTCCCACATGATGCTCTGCCATATTGTTTTGTGCATATAACATGCCCGGGAGTGTCAACTGCAAATAACAATATTTTTCTATGGTATCTGAGGAAGAGTCTTAGAGTGGCCTAGAGGTGGACCTCTCGCTCAGAATCAGGAGGCTGTGAGTTTGATCCTAGGTAGAGGCAGGTATTTCTCTTTCTGGGCACAAGGAGTATATATACCTGCTGAACAAAACTGCATTGGCAACAGGAAGGGCATCGGCCAGTAAACACTCTGCTAGCTCTATTTTGTTGCCCAGGGATTATGTGGTCGTTAAAAGAAGAAGATGATGATGATGAACTAAGGAGTCCTAACATATAACAAATTCTTCACTCCCCGCACCCCATGCTCTTAAATTAGTGTTGACACCTAGCACCTGCCTGTCTCCTTTACTTATTAGACTGGAATATAGTTCATTTGATTCAAGATTCCAATTCTGAATCAAAGGACAGAATTACATAAGGGGTATTGTTGCTATTGTAGGGCTGTTGGTGTTTTCCAATAGCTGAGTGGCATAGTGATGGCATAGTAACCAATCCCAAAGAAAAGTTCCAATACTTCATTTTTTTTAACTCACTAACAATTCCAAATCATACATCTGAAATTAGAATTCTAAATGTATGAATATTATATCTCAATGATCCTTACTTCCCATGACACTGGAACATCCAGCAGTCTTGCTAAATAGTGAAAGTAGAACTTGCATTTTCTGGAGAAAGCATCTATGGATGCATTCATGGTAGGGTGATGTAAAATCCTGGCATATTAAGAGTTTGTATCCCTGTCACCTAAAATCGAATTACTAAGCTTCTCTGGCCTGCCAACCAACTGACTAAAATTTGTTGGTATTCCCCTACTCTCTTTTTTTGAGCATTTTTTAAAATTGTATGCATGCACTATTGGTCAGAGGACACCTTTTGCACTGTAGTTCTCTGAAGTAAAATGGGCCTTTTAGTGGTTCATCACATACACCTTTAATACAATTCTTCCACTCTTTATGCCCAATTTTTAAATTATTTCATGTAGGCATTTTTGTATCTTCTCTTCACTCTAGACATCCTGATAGAATCTTCCAACCAAAAGATTTTCTCCTTCCTTTACCCTTAAAATGTCCCCACATACCATGTTCTTTGTCAAACTGGGCTATCCAGATATTTCATGGGTAAGTGTGGCTGTAACAACATTCAGATTGTTTATGTACTAGTTACTAAGAATTTCCAAGCTTGCTTTCCAGAATATGGCTCAGCCTCTCAGTGATATCTACCTTTATTTTATTGTGAGTGACAAAAATTCTGAACACTGTAAATCTTCACTGATTTGTTTTTTACCTGTAATTGTAATTTACACGTTGTAAATCCCATGTGAAAGCTCTTCAGAAAAGCCACAACTACTTGTCTCCCTGACTGAAAAAAGGTAGCCAGAAATATTTGGATAAAATATCTATAAATCTATATATCTGTATTTATCCATCAGAGGGGGGGGAGGGAGAGGGAGAGGAAGGGAGGGAAGGAAGGAGAGGGAGGGAGGGAGGGAGGGAGGGAGGGAGGGAGAGAGGGAAGGAGAGGGAGAGAGATATCATGATAAAATGAACTTTTTTCCATGAGTGTTTTTAAGAAAATATATAAATAACCATGAAATCAGTCTACTATTACTGGTTTATGCTGGGCATTGCTACTTTTATTTGCATGGAAATTGACCCCTGCAGGCTTATGAAAAGTGTAGGGTCCTAAAAGCCAGGTGTTGACCTGTTTCCTGAACAGTTTGTAATTATGGTTCATGCTGTCTTGAAATAGGGAATGCACAGCCCAAAGCTCCTTACATTATAAGTCATCATTTATTTATTTGTATTTCTTTTCCTAACCCTCTGAAACCATTGAGACTCCAGGCAGCTTATAGAAATTTTTTTAAAGATAAAAATAAATGATTACATTACTGTCAAAATATAGAACTAAAAATATAAAATTAAGAAGTGGCATTACTTTAGATACAGAATTGCTTTGGTAAGAGATGCATTCCATATAAATTGAAATAATCAGACATCTATCAATCCCCAAAGGCCTTCTAGAAAAGCTACATTTTCACCAGCTTCTGGAAAGCTATGGTGAGGGTTGTATATTTGTATTTTTGTATTTGTATAAGTTTATTTATAGGCCGCCCTTTTCCCTGAGGGGACTCAGGGCGGCTTACAACTTATGTAGGAGGGGGATACATACAATGACATTTAGGACAATACATAATTAAAAGAATAAAGCAACATTCATCATTCGGGCGGGGATGGATTATTATCTTTAACCCCAGGCCTGACGGGATAGCCAGGTCTTGAGGGCTGTGCGGAAGGTCTGGAGGGTGGTGAGGGTACGAATCTCCATGGGGAGATCGTTCCAAAGGGTAGGAGCTGCTACTGAAAAGGCTCTCCTCCGCGTAGTTGCCAGTCGACACTGACTGGCAGATGGAACTCGGAGGAGGCCCAATCTATGCGATCTAATGGGTCGCGAGGAGGTAATTAGCAGGAGGCGGTCTCTCAAGTATATGCTTCAAGGAAGAAGCTGTTCCAGAGGTGGGGGCCTTCAACAGAGAATGTTCCTTATCAAGTCCCTTTGGCCTGTACCTCCTGCAAGGTGGTGTGCTTAACAGGCACTTCATAGTTGTCCAGGTAGGGTAGCCAGAAACTATTGGAAAAAGATTTTTAAGTCACCCAGCCCCTGAGCCATATAAGGACTTCACATGTAGCGACCTTATTTTGAATTGCATTCCAAAACCTATTGATACAAACTGGTAAACAAAGCAACAATGGTTGTACCAACCACTAAGCACATATGCTGCTATATTCTGGACTAACTGAAGTTTATGGATATCTTCAATACAAAATGAGTTTCAGAAATTTAATCAAGAAAACACAAGGTTGTGTGTGACTGTCTTTAGTGTATACTATTCCATATAGGATAACAATGGGTACACTAGCTAAAGCTGCACAAAAGCCCTCTTAGCCACAATTTCTACTTGACCTTTGAACAGGAATCAAGAATTCAGGAGGACTCCCAGATTACAAGCCTGTTCTTTTCAGGGCAGCACAACCGTATCAAGAGTCAAAGTTGATACAGCCGTAGGATCAATTGACTTTTGAGTCAACAGCAACTCCATCTTGTTTGATTTGAGTTTGAACCTGATTTTCCCCATTCAAAATCTGACAGATTCCAAATACTAGGACATGACTTCCATAGTCAATGGATCTTGAGTATAGCTGTATAATTGGGTATCATCAGCATATTGAAGAGTCTTCACCCTGAATTGGCAAATAATCTCTCCCAGTGATTTGACATACACATTGAACTGACCTGGGACATGACTGAACCCTGAGACACAACCATAATGGTTATGGGTAAATCCTGACTTCTTCTCATTCCCAATCACACCCCCAGGCCCACCCAGTCAGAAAAGACTGGAACTACAATGCCTGCCTTCAACTTCCAACCCTCATAGTTGGAATCACAGAATCAAAAGTTGCTGAGAGATGTTCCACCTTCATTCAAGCCCCAACAAAGGCCATTAAAGTGATCAGTTCAGTTTCTATTCCGTGCCTAGATCTTTACCCAAACTGCCTGAGTTCTAAACATCTTATATCCTCTTAAGTTCTCTGCAACTGCAGTTCCACTTTTTCAGTAACTGCCCCCCCCCCCAAAAGGGGACATTAGAGGAATACGTATGGATGAATGCTCTTTAGCATTTATCATGTTCCAACATCTTGAAAGACCTCATAGAAATGATCATAAATCAAATAATTTTATTGATACAGAGTCCAGTGAAATGATTTTGTGCCATTTGTCATAAGCCCCTCATCACCTTCAGATGCAGAAATGTCATGACATTTATGATATGTACTCCTTTCTGTCTGGCTGTACCTCATGACTCAGAACCCAGTCACAAGCAGACCAAGTCTTTCAATACTTAATAGTTGGATTTTCTTGACTTCATTTTTTTTCCGCAGACATTTCACATTGCAACCAGCCAAGAAAATTAGAAATAAGGATTGCCTTGCATGTTTGTTGTCTGTATATAACATGGTTATTTAAGAAACAGCTTCTAAAATCCCTGCAAGAAATATAGGTTTTCAAAGGCAGAAAAGTTTGATATGGTTGAAAATTAGGATTACTAAAAATGAGAATGGGTAATAGGCACTGTTAATAATTAACTTTAGTTTTAGCAAATCTCCTGACAAGATGTGGTTGATTGACATGCCATTTCCATTGCAACAATAAATTTCTGTGTCTATCAGGGACAGATAACTCTTTTCTGTTTGTGGGCCACACTTTTTAAGTAGCTACCCTTTCAGCAGCCAGGAACAACAAAATAACTGTGGGAAATAAGCCAACATTTTCAATTTTTTAATAATACAAGAGCGTTATTAGATTTAAGAGGCTTAACAAATCAATTTCCTTTCTTTTCTGGATGAAAAATGGCATTTCCATAACTGAGAATTTTGTCATCAAATTACAATAGAGCAGTCTGAGGGATTTCTGCATTTAGAATTAGGTGTCTTTTCATATCAAATTCTTAGTGTTCCCCTTATACCTAACATTGGGTTCCCTATAATCTTGATCGAGTAATATTTTTAGAAACAAAAGCCACCAAATTGAAATCAGAATTTTTTTCCTGGAGCTAAAGGAAAAATAGAAAAGACTTGTGGAAGATTATTTTTGTACATGGTAACTATATTAAAATTATTATATGCACAAACAAGGGAAAACTCCAAAATACTCACTGTGGAGGAATGGTTGGTGAAGATGACATAATTTGCAGAGAAGGCAAAATGACTTGTTTGATTAAGAAAAAGGCATAACTACCGGTACATCTAAAAGCCCAGCCCTTCATGGATTTTTTTTTGTTGAAAATGGAAAAAAAGAACTTGTGATTTATGGATTAGAAAGTGTAGAATATGAAAGGTATGGTGCCACAATGCAACCTTTAAAAGGGAAGATAAAATATAAATGCAAATTTAATGAAGATTGGAAGCTGTTTCGTTATATCTTTTTTTCTTTCTTGTTTTCTGTCTCCTTTATTTCTTTCTTATCACTTTACTTTTTTAATTGTATTTTTTTATTCTGAAAAAAAATCATTTAATAAAAATTCATTTAAAAAGAAAGCTACCTTATTCTGAGTCAGATCATTGGTGCATCTAAGCTTATATCTATTTAACTTTCTCCTTGGTTTTATATATTTCAAGAACAGTGTTCTTCTCTGCTCTGTTGCTTGTAGGGAGAGAAAATGAGAAGCTATCATAGAATATGCAATTAAATTAAATAGTGATGTGATGAAGGAGAAAGAGAAAGAATCGAGAGTGATGTTTTTCAATTTGGCAAGTTTAATATGGATGAACTTCAACTCCCAGAATTCCCAGCTACCATGAAATTCACCCATCTTAAAGTTGCCAAGGTTGAGACACACTCGTTTAGAGAGACTGGAGGTGGGAGAGCAAGAAAGGAAACACAAGACAGAGATGAAGCAGGTAGGGGTATGTGTTTATACAGAAGGCAGCTTGCCCAGAGTATTTATGGCCATCCACAGCTGTTTGTCACTTTTGAAAAATAACAATGACAAGCAAGAATGAAATCACAGGACTGCAGTTCAGTCCCTCTTTCTTACTGATTCAGTTACCTTTTCTTCAAAGAGAAGTTTTTCATTGGAAGAGGAAGATGTTTTTGGCATCCAAATCAGCATTACACTTGCAATTCTTCCACTATGAAAACATATATTTTCTTATGACACATATACTGCATAAAATACATTTAACTTGGTTAGAGGATAACGTAATATCTGTCTAAGCAAAATGCATTGAATCATAAACTAATGTGTTGAGCTCACTGAGCATGCTAATGCACGTATAAACATAGTAGTCAAGGTTAAAACTTTGTTAGCATGTTCCATGCATATGGCTAATATAGCCTTCTACTCATCTGGTTAAACATGTTGTGCAAAAACAGCTATGGGCTGGACTTATGGAACATCCTTAACTAGTCACTCCCAATCCTGTACAGCAATATGAAATTATGGATATTAATTGATTCTGGACTATCATTGTAGAGAGTATAGAGACTTGCTGACTTCTTCCAGACCTATCCAATTTTTTATGATCCCTAATGTCATATTATGGCATGGCTTCATTATACCAAAGTCCTCCATTCCATTGGTCTTATGGACAGCAGTAGGCTTGGAAGGGAAATTCTATGTTGCTGGTCTTAGCTGTGAATTTTGCATTGTTCCAATTTGCATTGTCTACTTTCCTATTTTTTGGAGGATAACTAGTGGGTGTTTCAGCACTGCCCCAAAGGCAAATTTTTGGGGATCACTTCAAACAAAATCTAGGGATGGTGTTTGATTCTCAACTGCCTTGTTCCATTATAATTATAACTCTCCTTTTTTACTCCAGTTCTGATTAATAATTCCTAAATGTACTGTTTCCTTAACTTACTTGGTTAAATTGCTGGATTGAACCCAACTGTAACCTCATAATGGTTTGATCCAGACTCACTCAAACTTCTCAGCTTATATCCTGTCAAAATGTATGTTTTTTCCAGTGAACGGTGGAGTTTAAATTCCACCTTTTCATTCTCTACTTATAGCTGTTGGTACTATAAGTAGACACGAATCAAAAGAAGGTGTGGGGGATCATCAATTTAGAGCTCTTGAGTTCTCCTAGGTACATGAAGTAGGAGCCAACCTTTTCAAAATTTTATGACAAAGCAGAGGCTGTGGGAGACCATGACCAAAGGAAATTTTTTATTATATTTTAGAGTCTTAAGATCTTTTAAGACATTTGCAAGGAAAAGCAGATTGCCTCCAGATTCTCAATTTGTTTATACTTACAGATGGCCAATGCAGAGGCTTCATATTGCCTGCCAATGAATCACAGTGTCTTCCTCCAGGGGTCAGAATAAAACTACCATAGGAATTGATCAAGATCCATCACAGCTTCAGGTGATATTAAAAAACAGCTATTTTGAATTAAATTCTGTTCCATACTCTAAGACCCCATGGAATGTAATATTCAAGACACGCTGAAGAAACACTGGAGAACTTGATTCTATACCCCTTACCAATCATGGAGCTCACAGAATAACCCTTGGCAATCAATGTTTCTTCGTTCATGATTATATTGTTTTGAATAAAAATGAAAGGGGTGTATTTTGTCATATGCATTATCTTGAGTACTTAGGAAGAAAAGGAACTATGCGACAATAATAATAATAATTAATTAATAAAAATTAGAATGCCTCATGACATCTCAGTTAAGGCACTGCCTAATTAAATCCTATTCTATGCCCCAAGGCTGTCTTTGACCTTTGAATGCTAAGCACTAAATTTTGGGATCACCCTCCTCTGGAAATTCTCAAGATAAGCACCTTTATAGTCCAGCTGTAAAGCTGGAATTCACACAAAACAAGGTGTGAGAATAACTCCCGTCACTTATGTATAGCATAAATTAACACTGGAGCTAAGGGCAAATATAAATGGGTCAAAAATTCTAGAAGTCTAAGGTTTCCAATCCACATCCAACACAGAAAGCTACAAATGCAGGGACATATACATAGAATATACACTTTTCCATGCCTCCCCATTATTAATGATCTTCCTCTCATTAATTGAGGGTCTCTGAAACATTGTGGAGGAGGAGATGAAGTCAAGGTGGCCTTCACATCAGGGAAAATGCTGAGTTTCCCACAACAAAATGTTAACAAAATGCTGTGAATGATGAGTCAGTGTTGTACTATGCTTCCTGGCTGTGAAATTAACAGGAGGTTTAGAAAATGATGTGGTACCAGATAAATCCAGTATTGTAGACACCACTGGATGGTAACACTTGGTGTTCAAAAAGCAGATGCAGAACACCATGATGGCTTAGAGATATGCATTTCAAAGAATATGTTACATGATTCTTTCAGAAGCTGGTAATTTGGAAAGGACCTATAACTCAGTGATAATAAAAAGCCGCTGCATGCAGAAGAATATAAATTCCTTGCACATTTTCAAATAGTGATAGGAAAAAATGCTGTCTTCTCCAAACCCTGGAGGGCTATTGTCAGTCGATATAGTCCACGACCTGCAACAAGGTGTGACCCACCAGATACTATTGAACTACAGCTCTTCTCATCCTACACTAATGGTCAACTTGTCAAGGGCTGCTGGAAGCTATATAATCAGCAAGTGAAGGACACATCTTTCCTCTGAAGATAGAACTAGGAGAATCAATGTCCTGAACATAAGCTGTCTTACTTGGCTCTTTGGAGAAAAGCCAAGTTCCACTAGCTTACTAGTGAAGAACATTCCTTACAAAAACTTCAGGTTCCCTCTTCAGGCAGGAATTAAAAAGATTCCTTGCTAAAATACTAAAAAAATGACTGCTATGAATAGTGCCATGAAACCTGTCAAGATAATCCAAATATCTTCCAACAAGATCACAAGAAAATCAGTTTATAGCAATAGCAGTTAGACTTTTATACCGCTTCATAGGGCTTTCAGCCCTCACTAAGCGGTTTACAGAGTCAGCATATTGCCCCCACAGTCTGGGTCCTCATTTCACCCACCTCCGAAGGATGGAAGGCTGAGTCAACCTTGAGCCGGTGAGATTTGAACCGTTGAACTGCAGATAACAGTCAGCTGAAGTGGCCTGCAGTACTGCACCCTAACCACTGCGCCACCTCGGCTCTTAAGGGTATCCATGGCCCTTTACTGTGGGAATATGAAGGTTCCTATTTAATTACATTATATGTTGTGCCTGACATTCTAGTTCCATTCTTTCAAGATCTGGCATTGCAAATCCCCATAATGAAAGGCAGAATTTAAATTAGGTGAATAACTGGATGCATGGATGGATAGAGGGATAGGGGTAAGTATGGTCCTAATCTAAAAATCTATTCTATTTATTATCTAGCCTTAGTCCTTGCCTTTTTGTACTCTTGATATGTTTGCCTCATTGGTACATTTAATCCAAAGAAGCACAAGTTCCCTTACTGTCATTTTCAATTCCTATTATGTCTTTTTATATTTCCAGTGCTTATCCTTGCCATTGATACTTTTTGATCCCTGGTCTTCACTGTCTCATTAAAGGTCAGGATAAGACCTAGACATAAGCAAGTATGCAAATCACATTCCCCAACCTGCAGCCCTCCAAAACAGTTGTACTAAAGGATCCCCAATCACCATGGCCTCAACAACAACAACAACAACAACTGTCTGTGAAAGACAAGTTATGTGAGCTCTGAATCTATAACTCTGTTCTGAAAACCTTACAAAAGGCAAGGTGTTATCTCCTATACCCAATTACACATGTGTTGTCATTGTGTATGCATACGGATTCCACTTAGACTTTTGTTGTGTATGCAGTTCTTTGAATACGGATTCCACCTAGACTTTTGGTGAAAATACAAAGAAGGGAAGCAATCAAGGGAAGCAAGAGCAAATCCATATGGTGTGCGATTATTGTTCATATATTCATGGGACATGAATTCTTAAGGAATGAAGAATAGTTCAGAGGAGAGATTCCAAGCAGAAAGTCTGCTCATGCCTAATGGAATCATTTGGATGGGGAGGACCCAAGACCCAACTGGGCTACAATCATGAAACTAAGCATAGTATATTACAGGAATTGGTATATTCCTGTAAAAAGCTATGGAGTTTGAATCTAGGTTTGTATAGTGGTGGAGAGAGGCAAAGTGGAAAGGATAGAATACAATAGATATCTCATGTGCATTTAGTTTGTATGAGGAAACTGCCTTTTAATACAACTCAGATTTCAGCCTTCCATGGTAAGCTGAAGTGAACCAAGGAAGCAGGTACGTAAGAGTCTAGAAATTTCTGATCAGGAGATTGATTTTAGGAAAAACTGAGAATCTGTTTTAGAATAAATCCAGTGACTACCGTGTATCAAATGCAAACCCTCTTTATGAGTCCTATATACTGCATAATAAAACCAAAGTTCACCTCTTGCCCAAGCTTAGTAATACATAGTTAGACAGAATACCTGGTTGCCATCTACCTTTTGCTTTGGTAATAGACAGGTGTGATACCAGGTTGTTGTCCTCTCACCATATAAGATTCGTTACAACAGAAACCCATATGCATTACCATTTTTTCTGGGCTCTATTGTCATTCAGAAGAAAAAGACAACATGCATTGACTTCATCTGGTCCAGCATAACCTGCACAAATTTGACTCATAGACTTCATTCAATCCTTGAACCAGGGGTGAAATTCAGCAGGTTCTCACAGGTTCGGGAGAACCGGTAGCGGAAATTCTGAGTAGTTCAGAGAACCGGAAAATACCAGCTCTGGCTGGCCCCAGAGTGGGGTGGGAATGGAGATTTTGCAATATCCTTCCCCCAGGAGTGGGGAGGGAATAGGGATTTTGCAGAATCCTTCCCCTGCCACACCTACCAAGCCATGGCCACAGAACTGGTAGTTTAAAAAAATTGAATTTCACCCCTGCCTTGAAATAAAGAACACCACTTCTTTCGTGATTTAGAATTGTCTTTTTTGGTTTAAGAATCCTTTCCTTCCAGTTGAACTCTCGTGCATTTTTGCTAATTATACCTACCTGGATCTGAGCAGCAACCTTCTGCCTCCTTATTGGAGTCACTACACAATGCAGCTGAGTCCAATGATTTTAAAATCCACTGAACAATTCAGCCGTTTTGCCAACTGCAGGAACCAACTGACTTGACTCTGTTCTCTTATTCTTTTACATTTAACTGCCCACTTTGAAACTTGGATAGTGAGGTGCGATATCCAATTACGGAAAATGTTTTATGTTAACATAGCTTCCTTCTAAATAAAGTACTCTTATCATCAAAATCTCTTAATGTAGCACTAGAATTTGGCCATTGTAGCCAAGGATAAGAGAGGGAAGAAGGGGAAAGTTCAGAGACAGTGCTGAGAGATACAATGCATCACCTACCTGTTGGCCTGCTCAACCTGGACAAATTGATTAAAAGGGATAGTCTAAGAATTGTTCACTCATCAACAGAACTAACTTTGCTGAAGAAGGGCCTGCATGGTTCTTTGGCCTGTCTTTGCAAAATAGGAAAAATGCCTGAGTAAATGTTCCCTTTATTTTACATTTGCTTGGAATGTTTCCACTTTGAACCTTAAAGAAGGATTGTTTTTGTTGGCCCGTTGTTTCTACTAAAGCAGGGGGGGAATCCAGCAGGTTTAGAGTGTTGTATGAATCCAGCTATTATGGCTTATTCAAGAAGCTATCGTTAAAGCAATGTTCACACAACATATTTATTCCTGCCAGTAAAGGTCTAAGTTCTATATCTGCATAAACTCCTTACCCTGTTTCCCTGAAAATAAGGCCTATACCGAAAATAAGCCCAGCATATTTATGTGTGTGCCTAATATAAGCCCTACCCCCAAAATAAGCCCTACTTAAGCACCTGCACAGCCAACCAGCCACTTGTTCCTTCTGGTTGTCTGCGGTGCCACTGCTGCAAAGCAGGGGTCGTGGAGTGCCCCATCTGCAGGGGTGAAATTCAGCAGGTTCTGGAGAACCGGTAGTGGAAATTTTGAGTAGTTCAGAGAACCAGCAAATGCCACCTCTGACTGGCCCCAGAGTGGGGTGGGAATGAAGATTTTGCAGTATCCTTCTCCTGCCATGCCCCCAGCCACACCCATCAAGCCAGACCACACCCACCAAGCCACACCCACAGAACCCGGTAGTAAGAAAAAATGAATTTCACCACTGTACTAAAGCATCTACTAGCACATACTAAGTATTCACCTATAATGTGGAAATAATGGCAAATGAATATCTTCTGAGATATGCTTTGTGGTGAGGAATGAAAAGGTCTTAATGGACACCCAACTATAGTTTAATAACATTGGAGGGTATAACATACTTGGGAAGATGGTGTAGAAAATATTAAGCTAGATGGTGGGGAGGGTACCCAGAAGATCTAGAATCACACCTCCCATATATTTTGCAGACCCCAAAATCATTTCTGAATGCAATTGCTAAAATTAGTGTTGCAGTTTCCCAGTATATTGAGATTTTAAAAAACATTCAAATGATGTTATATTCCGATCCAATGATGTCCTTAGGTTTCTAGAAATGTTAAATATAGTCCCATATTTAATTGCCTACCTTCTGATTTAGATGTTTTGATTCTACATGAGACAGTAACTTCTTATGTTTGTAAAATCAAGTTAGAAGCTGCTGCAATTTTGGGATAATGACTCTCTTACCTCAAAGGCTCTGGAATTTGGCATCGTGGTTTAAGTGCCTTAAGACTAGAAATCAGGATACTATGAGTTCTAATCCCACTTTAGGCATGAAAGTCAGCTGGCCGGTTACTCACTCTCAGCCCAACTCACTTCACAGGGTTGTTATTGTGGGAAACATAGGAAGAGGAAGGAGTACTAGGCATGTTCATCACCTTGGGTTACTTGGTTTACCGGTAAAAATAAAACCGGTGAGATTAAATATCTAAAAAGAAAATGACCTGACTAGAAAACTAAAGTCATACAAGCTAGTACTACTTTTATAAGTAGTAGAGCCAAGGTGGCGCAGTGGTAAAATGCAGCACTGCAGGCTACTGCTAGATCAGCAGGTCAGCGGTTCAAATCTCACCGGCTCAGGGTTGACTCAGCCTTCCATCCTTCCGAGGTGGGTAAAATGAGGACCCAGATTGTTGGGGGCAATATGCTGACTCTCTGTAAACCGCTTAGAGAGGCCTGAAAGGCCTATGAAGCGGTATATAAGTCTACTGCTATTGCTATTGCTATTATAATAACATATGCACGCTTCCTTCCTCTGTCTCTTGTTGAGAAAAAATGAATGTCTTGTGTGGGATGCTTATTCTAGTTACAAATCTGATCTGAACTCCTATTTCTTTTATCTGACCACTGTCCTAATTATGGTTCTTCCTCCTGTTCTCAAGGTTGTTTTTTTCTATCAATTAAATCTGCCCAAATTTAAAAGGAATTTCCAGACCAAGCTTTTATCATTATAAAATTATCTTAATGATAGTTTTCTATTTTCACATATTCTTGTTTCGGCCTTACTT
This sequence comes from Thamnophis sirtalis, assembly GCF_051295495.1. Classification (NCBI taxonomy): domain Eukaryota; kingdom Metazoa; phylum Chordata; class Lepidosauria; order Squamata; family Natricidae; genus Thamnophis; species Thamnophis sirtalis. The sequence goes on along the minus strand of NW_028261384.1, from coordinate 106,083,890 downwards.
TAAAGTTTGATTTCTGTAGAAAACTAGTCACTGGTTTTTTTAGCTGAAATCTGTCCTGAGGATAATTGCTGAGAATGGGTCAAACAAGCAAATAAGTGAGCAAACATTGTTCATGGCCCCACATCATCTCTTTTGTAGTACAGAATTTCCCACATGCAAACCAAGTAGCTGCTGAGGTTTTTCTTTTACTGCAATGTTTCTTAATCCTCAGTGAAATGGGAGGAGCGGGTTAAAGATCATTATGAACTGCATTTGTACTATTCATAAATGATGGTTTTGTGCTAAAATTAGAGCAGATTGGGAAGAACTAGTAAAGGTAATCAAAGAGCCACTAAGATATTTAATTTCCCTAGACCCTTGAATGATTCTATTAGGGTAGTTAAAAGGCAAAGTGAAAAGACAGGGCATAAAATTAATTTCAAACCCACTGGCAGTAGCTTAAATTCATACCACTCATGTGGGAAAGACCAGAATTGTTATCAACTGATAAATAGCTTGGAATGATAACATTAACATGCATTGTTATGGCCAATGAAGTGGGAAGATGAATAATTTCTAGAGAAGTGATCATGTTTTGGGTTTAGAACCATTTAGGCATAAACAAAATGTAAGTTTCAATATTGCTAGGGCAAGGTGGTAGTTAATTTGGAGTGACAAACATTTTCATACTTTGCTTATGAATATCCAGATGATGTTTCCAAGATTCAATAGTTTTAATGTTTTTGGACCTACAGTAAATAGCTTTAGCCTCTAAAATAAAAAACCACCCAACACCCACGACTCCTCTAGGGCCATCATCGCACTCTGTTGCCCCTCCAAAAGGGGATTTAAAGAAAAGGACAACTCTTGACCTTTAGCATTGCCTGCTGCAGGTGATCCATCCAGGATTTTCTCCTTAGAAATATTTATTTTTATAACATTTCAGAAATTTCAAAGTAGTTTATATTAATATTCATACAATTTCCTGCATTTTACAGATAAAGAACCAAGAGATAATGGCCATTAGGTGAGTATGTGACAAAAACAAATGTCCAAGTAAGGAAACATAATGCTTGGGTTCTATCAGAAGTTGCTTTGCTATGTAAGACATAATGTCAACACATAGGGCACCTCTGCAAAACTATAGGCTCATATGCTTATGAAAGGAATGAAATAGTTACTTAGGCCCCAATCACACAGGTTTCATACTGTGCATGCACCTTGTGTGCCCAGATTGCATGTATCATATTAGTCACACCGGAGGTACACATGTATCATACTGTAACACAGCTGCTGGGAATGCTATTCCAGACAGTCTCATGCAGAAAAGATGTGTCATCTTTAGTAGCTGCATACACTCTATCATTTCGATAACATCACACAACATACTTTTTACATATCTTAAGGTGGCGCAGTGGTTAGGGTGCAGTACTGCAGGCCACTTCAGCTGACTGTTATCTGCAGTTCAGCGGTTCTAATCTCACTGGCTCAAGGTTGACTCAGCCTTCCATCCTTCCGAGGTGGGTGAAATGAGGACCCAGACTGTGGGGGCGATATGCTGATTTTGTAAACCGCTTAGAGAGGGCTGGAAGCCATATGAAGCGGTATATAAGTCTAACTGCTATTGCTATTGCTATTGCTATAAGCTTTGGACACAATAGCTCAGCAGGTAAAACCCCAGGCTTCCCAGATGGAAAGTTTACAGCCCAGGTTCAAAACATGAATGCTGTACAACCGGATAAGCTCCTGTTCCTTGTCCCAGCTCCCGCCTACCTAGCAGTTCAAAAGCATGCAAATCCAAGTAGATAAATACAGGTAGTCCTCAACTTACGACCAGAATTGAGCCCAGCTTTTCTGTTCTTAAGTGAAATGTTTGTTTAGTGAATTTTGCTCCATCTTATGATCTTTCTTGCCATAGATATTAAGTGGATCGGTGCAGTTGATAAGTGAATGTTGTTTCCCCATTGACTTTGCTTGTCAAAAGGGTGCAAACACATAGCTTTTTGGACACAGAAATGGTCATAAGTATGAACCAGTTGCCAAGCATCTGAATTCTGATCATATGATCATGGGGATTCTATAAAGGTTGTAACTATGAAAAATGGTCATAAGACACTTTTTTCAGTGGCATTATAACTTTAAACAGTCACTAAATGAACTATTGTAAGTCAAGGATTACCTGTGGTCAGTTCCTACCAGTTTGGATTAGTTTGGCCGAACCAGTAGTGGTTTGGCGGCCTGGGTCACTGGAACCAGCAGTGACCCAGGCCTGCCACGCCCCCAAACCGGTTCTCTGGGCGGTGGCATAGGTGGCGCCATCTTGTTTTTTGGTTCTGCACATGCACAGAATAATTTTAATTGTACTGCGCAAGAGCAGACAGTGCACATCAAGCATGCGTGCAGTGCACACGAGCAAACCAGCAATAGTGCCTGCTGGAACCCACTCCTGGTACCACTTCAGTGGGAAGGAAGCATTTCATAGGCCTCGGCATATATAGTCACGCTGACCAGATGACCACAGAAGCTTTTTCAGACAATGTTGGTTCCCTCAGTTAAGAAATGGAGATGGACATTGTCCCCTAGAGTTGGATATGTATTGATACGGGAAAACTTTACTTTACTTAAAGGTAGGTAAAGTCTGGGGAACTGACTGCTCCAAGTCAAGTTGGCCCAAACCCCAAATTCTAAACAGGGTTTTATACCTGTGAGTGAGTGAGTGAGTGTGTGTGTGTGTGTGTGTGT